>NC_081417.1:124065504-124383004 GCF_949786415.1 Peromyscus eremicus | reverse complement strand
AGCCCCAAAAAGGTCAAATTGCATGCATAAGATGTGCATAAGATCAAGCAGCCAAGATTCCAGCATAGATTATGGAGGAGCTCTGAAGTTCCACTCCCATCTGAGGAGCTACTGGCAACTGGTGGCTGCTGAGAAAGGGGGAGTCACTTTTCCTCAGGGCTGTGGGCCCAAAGGCTGCCCATGTTACAGGAAACTGTCCACATCCATGCACATACAGGCAGCACTATATGAACTCAATGGTATCAAATGAAGAGGGTAAGGAGTAAGAAACAATATTAAGTTAGACGGGAAAAGGTGGGGGAGCAATGAACTGGGAGGAGAAGGATGGAGGCTGAACTGGATCCAAACACATTATATACATGTATGAGTATTAAATGAAATACGTAACTAAATAGAAATACAAGTTAAAGAAAATCAAGTTATATACTTTCAACATATTGGCAGGACTGAGAACACGGGAAAAAAAAAATCAGACCAAAGCAAACCCAGTAGGACAAACACCAAACCCTTCAGTCCTATACCTGGGACCTATGATTGAGGTGGCATAGCCTGGGCTCCAAGAAATGGAGGTAGACTTACCCCTATAGCTCTACTACCTATGGCACACATGATCACTCTTTTCGAACAGTTTTCTTCACTTGATATCCCATATTCCTACAATTTCTAGTATTTTCATGTCTCTACTGCACTGTGCTAATTTTATGTCAACAAAATACAAACTAGAGTCATTTGGAAAGAGGGAACTTCAATTGAGAAAATGACCTCAACTAGATTGGCCTTTAGGCAAGCCTGTGAAGCATTTTCTTGATTGATAAGTGATGTGGGAGGGCCCAGCCCACTGTGGGTGGTGGTTCTGGGTGCTTTAAGAAATCAAACTAGCCAGGTAATGGTGGTGCACCCCTTTAATCCCAGCACTTGAGAGGCCGAAGCAGGAGAATCTGCGAGTTCGAGGCCAGCCTAGTCTACAGAGCTAGTTCCGGGACAGCCAGGGTTACATAGAGAAACCTGTCCCAAAAAAACTAAAAAAAGAAAAAGGAAGAAAGCAAACTTAAGCAAGCATTGGGGAGCAAGACAGTAAATAGAGTTCCTCTGCTTCAGCTCCTGCCTTGATTTCCCACTCTAAGTACTAACTCTCAGTAATACTGAGAATTGTAAGCTGAAATAACCCTTTCCTTCCCATGTTACTTTTGCTCATGGTGTTTTGTCACAGTAACAGAAACCCTAAGACATGCAATCCAGGCTTAGGCTTTGCTTTCATAGCTTCATGCAGTGCCCAATCAGGAATGAAAAGGACCCTGGTATAAGCTGCCTGGCTTTGGTGCTCTATAGAAGATTATAGGAAGCTTCAGAACCCTTTAACATTTGCTTTTGTTTTGTTTTGTTTTGAGGCAGGAGACCAAGCTGGCCTGAATTCAGAGATCTGCCTGCCTCTGCCTTCTGAGTGCTAGGATTCAAGGTGAGCAGCTGACATTTGCATTTTTAATGTCTACAAAATCAGCTTTATGTGGAGAGTATGACCACAGTTTGACTGTTTCCCCACAATGGCTGTATCACCCTGCATTTCTATCTTGCTACTCATCATTTCCGATACTGTACTGTTTATCTCTAGAAGCATATTTTATTTTATATATTTGTTATCCACTCATTAACTTTGCATTTTCATTTAAACCATGGGCAAATTCATAGTATGTATAATAGCTGTTTAAAGTTCACAGTTGCTGATTTCATTATCAAAGTCTTCTATGCATATGTCTTCCTAATGAAGTCTGTTCTGATTATGAGTCAGACTGCCTTCCTTGTCATATGACTAATAACTTTTAATTGAATATGAGACTATGCTTCACCACTGACTTGTTTATCAACTTGCTCCTTTTGAGTTTTATTTTTGAGCTTTAACAAATGAAATTCAAGTAGTGTTCAATATTGAGCTAGTTTATTCATTCCACTAAGGTATAACTCTTGATGGTATCTGCTGAATGCCAGGCGTATTCATTGAGGCATCCTGCTATGGTTGGTAGGCACTCAAAACTGTTTGCAGTTCTTTTTCCTGGCAGCTCTTCTTTGCTGAGCCTCTGGAACATAACTCAATGAATGCACCTTGATATTTGGCTGAAGACTTGGGAAACGCTACACAATTTTTTTGGCCTGTATTCTGAAAAAATTTAGCTGTGGGGCTCAGAAGTTTCCTAGAAGAATAATGCAAGACTATCACAGAACTAATCTGTTCCTTCTTCAAAGGCTTCCCCTTTCTGTGATGAGATGCCTGACAGACATCTGAAGCTGTGTGCAGTGGCAAAAGCCTGTCACCTCAGGACTTGGGAAGCTGAGGTGGGAGGACAGAACAGCTTAAAACCAGCCTGAGGGGGCTGGAGAGATGGCTCAGAGGTTAAGAGCACTGACTGCTCTTCCAGAGGTCCTGAGTTCAATTCCCAGCAACCACAGGGTGGCTCATAACCACCCGCAATTAGATCTGGTGCCCTCTTCTGGCCTGCAAAGACACATGCAGACAGAACACTGTATATATAATAAATAAAATAAATCTTAAAAAAAAAAAAAGCAAACAAACAAAAAAGTTAGAAATTAAAAAAAAAAAAAAAAAACAGCCTGAGCTACATAGTGAGACCCAATCTCACTCAAAACAAAACAAAACACCCCTGAGAAACAGTTGTTTCCTATTTTATCCTTCTTCTATTTGTGTAAACAAGGAAGAAAATTCTCAGAGCAGTTACAACTCCAGAGGCAGAAGCAACACTAGCCCGCCTGAGATTTTAATGAACTGAAGGGAAAACTCACAGAATTTGATGTAAGTGCTTATGAAGTTCCTTTTGGGAACTTGCTCTATGTGTTCTCCCTTCTATTTACTTAGGAAGTATTTCCATTGAGTATGTTCACCATGATGCTAACTTCCTGCTCTACTCTGTACAGGATAGAGTCCATTTCACAACTTTTCTTGCCTTTTAAAGCCAAACTTTTTCTTTCTTTTTTCTGCTTTCAAATTTTTTCTTTCTTCTGTTTAGCTTTTGCCTGTGTTATTTGGAAAAGACTCTGCATGTTGACAGGGGCAATGAACTCCCGAAGCTACTGAGTCTCACCACATTCAGAAGCAACATTATCCATGACCTTGTCAAATAAAGAAAAGCCAGTGAAAATGTCCAAAGATTGCCCAAATCCAGCTGCCCTCAGACAGGTTAACAAAGTAATTTAAACAACATCAGATGACCCTGAAGCTACTCAAAGAATGCTTCTGAGTCTGACTGTGCAAGTGATATAAAGATGTTTACTCAAGGGAAAGGGAGTTAATGTTTGTTGAATGCCTACTAAATGCCAGACATTACACCAGGGGTTAAAAAACTGTAAAGGGTATTTTAGGTTCTGTGGGCCTGAAGTTTTCTGTTGCAACCACATCCCTGCCAACATGGGGGGGGGGGGGGGGGGAAGAGTATCTACAATGTATAAATAAATGGCATGGGTGTGTCCCACTAAAACATTACTGACAAAAACAGGCTGACAGTCCTAACTGCCAAACTCTGCACTGTATCATGTGTGTCCTTTACATTAGGTAAATACATGTAACTAATCTGTCCTATAAAAATGACAGCATTATGCTATAGCATTGTGCAACATACCCACATTTTCAGCACTCTGGAGGCTGAAGCAGGACAATCATAAAGTCAAAGCAAGACTGAGCTAAAGAAGATCTGTGGTGATATACTGTATACCCCAATAAAAACTTATCGGGGGATCAGAGAATAGAGCCAGCCACTAGATTAGACATAGAGGCCAGACAGCGGTGGCATACATCCTTAATCCTATCACTCAGGAGGCTGATATCAGTCTGGATCTCTGTGAGTTCAAGGCCAGACTGGAAACAGAGCCAGGCAGTGATGGCACACACCTTTAATCCGAGCACTTGAAATCTCATGTCTCTGCTTGAGAAGGACACACGCCTTTAATCCCAGGAAGTAATATGGCAGAACACGAAAGCTATATAAGGCATGAGGAAACAGAAGTCTCTCTTGAGGCTGAAGTAAGAACCAGGCTGGCTTGTTCTGTTTCTCTGATCTTTCAGCTTTCATCCCAATATCTGGCTCTGGATTTAGTTTGTTTGTTTTAATAAGACCTTTTAAAACTCATGTTACAAAGATCCTATGTTAAAAACAAAACAAGCAAAAATGGAACCTTCATATTATGTGACCTAATGTGCTGAATCTTCACAATAGACTTTCAAAAATGTGAATATTGCCTTCATTTTGTAGATGATAAGGTACCTTCTGCAACTTATCCAAATAATAGCAATGTTGAAATTCAATGAACTCAGATTGGTTTGCTCACCTGTGTTCTGATTCATTAATTAATTTTTCCCCCACCTCTCACTCACATCATTGAATCCTGGCCTGCATGGAAAACAAACCTAGATGGAAAGTTGTGAGAACAATAAATAGAGGACTCTGAATGCCAGCATAAAAATTTGCACATAAAAAAGATAATGGATTGCTGTGGAAGATAATTAGATAAGGTGAGTGTCATTCCATGACATACTTCAGAAATATTAACCATACAGGAATGGATTAGGGTAGCCGCATAGAAGCCTATAAATTTACTTAGTTAATAATGTCAAAGTGTAAATATATGGTAGCTGTGGGAGTCGGCACTGGGACAGCGGATTCTATAAGAAAAGGGCAGGGGCACCTGCTCAGGAAAATGGCTGTAACTTGACATCTGTTTACTACAAGGTGTCAAGTTAGGAAGAAATGGTCCCTATAGGAAAGATCAAACGAAAGGGCATTCCTCCATTCACGGATTTTTTTTTTTTTTTACTATTATTATTTTAAAAGGTGTGAGTGTGTGTGTAAATTTTGCTTTATTTTTACAGAGATGCCACTGTGTACTGGATTTGCTTGGGTGATCTTGCATTATTGATGTGAAAATACTTAAAAAGTTGTTTCCTGGGCTGGAGAGATGGCTCAGTGGTTAAGAGCACTGTCTGCTCTTCCAGAGGACCCAGGTTCAATTCTCAGCACCCACATGGCAGCTCACAACTGTCTGTAATTCTAGTTCCAGTAGATTCAACTCTCTCACAAAGACATGCATGCAGGTTAAACACCAATGCATATAAAAATAATAATAAAAAAATTTATTTTAAAAAAGAAAAAGTTGTTTCTTGACCACTGACACACATGTGCCCTCTAACCTCTGATTCTAAACTGTAATTTCTCAATTTTGGAGTTAACATTCCTTAGCCAATGATAGAACTATGGAGGATCACTGGTAATCTCCAAAGAAAAAGGACAATAAAGTATTAAAATAAAATATTAAAACTGCATGATTCTCCCGCTTTATAAGCATTACTTTAAATGAACATATATTCAAATTGCATTATAATAAAATGTCTAGACATCGTTTGTCGTGTTAAACTTATTTCTACTCTCTGGAAGCCAACTGTGTCCTCGCTCATGTGTTAGATGAGATTTCACCTACTTGCAACTCCTTGTCTCACAGTTGAACAACTATCACAGCATGAAAGCATTCCGCTGCTGCTGAAGCTTTGGATACCCAGTTCCCTGACGAAAGAGTGCAAAGGGAACTACAAGAGTTGTGGACAACATACAGGAGCTCATGCCCCATTAAATATAGCTATAAGCAAAAACATGTTTTAAATCTGAAGAGATGGCAACAATGTCAGGGATTGCTGAGTCATTTAGTAGCTGGAAAACAGCAAAAGATTGAAGTCTATCAGGTTCTAAGGTCCTTTAAGACAGTACAAAAATCTAATTATACAAAGTCCATTCCTTTTTCTTGTTTTCTAAGTCAAAAATTAATGACAACTATACTGAAGAATACTCTTTCTTTGTTACTACCAGGTATTTCTCATACAGTATAAAAACATGAATGAAGTATTATAAAATAATCCTTCTTTACCTTCTTCAAGAGGACAAAAAGCTATCTGGATGCAAACTTTTATGTCATTTACTCATTTTAAAAGTTCAATTCAATTTACTACAGTTTAAGTTTATAACATTTTCCATCACCCCAAACTGATGAGTTTCTTGGTCTGTTATATTTCCATAAATTCATGGAGGAGGCCACTGTACGCATGTTCTGTATATAATCAAAGCTATATAAAAACTCCTGCAACCAAGCAGCGAAAGTGTAAAAAGTTCACTTTTAGTGACCTTTGTAGTCCATCTTCTAGCCTGGCAGCAAGAAGCAAGTTTTCAGGTACTTGTCACTGAATGTTAAGCTATCCTAAGTATTAAGTTAGGGCATACTGTCCTGGAGAAATTAATTATATTTTTGTTGGTAACACATTTCAGACTGTTTACACAGCTGACATTTCTCAGCTGTACCCAATTCATGCCCTAAGCTGTGAGGACTAGCTTGTTGTTTTGTAGCAGATGCCTCCACTTCAGTGTTTTCAGTAAGTATTAAAAACACCACCACCTGCAACAAAATAGATTACTTGTAAAGCACTAGCTTTCCATGTTTTTAAGGTCCTAATGAAACAAAAGTTTCTGACATTTAGCTAGACTCTCTCCAAAACCATAGTTCTGACATTTTGGCCTCCACTCTAGCACTGGAGCTAGTAGATCTGCTGTGGCACTAGCTAAAGCTGCCGCCTGGCCCTAAACATCTTTGTTGTGTCAAATCATGCAGCTCAAGGCACATCCTGCCAATGTGGCAACATTTGCTCTGGGGAAGTGTGGGCAGGCACCACTTCACAGGTCTTGGGAAAAGGTGCAAATATGAATAATGAGGCAACAGGATGAGGCTTAATGGGGATTCCCTCTCATGCCTGCTGTGACTGATACAGCCCCAGGTAGGGTTACATTTCCGGTTACTGTCAGCTTAACCTGCTTCTTATATTTTCCTATAGTAATGGAATTACATTGCAATTCTTTGCCAAAAGTAAAATCTTACACAAATATTAAAACATGGGTCTCATAAAAGACTGTATTAAACTAATTCAATAAATTAGAACACATAATGTATAAGGTACTTTAGTACAGAGGATTATGTTCTATTTTGCTTACTTTTCCTGTTACTTTTGAGTTTGTTTCCTGGTTTCTGCAAGTGTGGGGTCAAAAAAAAAACATTTTTTTATCTACACTTAGAGCTCTTGGATCTACTCTACAGCCTGGGCAGCCTTGCATTTTAAGACTTTCTCCATCATCATCTGTCTCTACTGTCACCTCAGCTAATTACTATTGACTTTAAATTACAGTAAACTTCAGATATATCAACCACATATATTACTCAGATTCAGTACTGCCCAGTACATGGATAATCTGGATTGTCTCTATTCTCACTCATTCCTCACTCCGCAGGTAATTTTGTAGCAAATTTCAGATATTCTTTCATATGCTCATATCAGTCAATTCTTACCTATGATACATGAGCTATCTTAAAGACAATACTGACTGACTGAGGTCTTTAATGTCTACTGTAAGCCACACAGTATAAATATGTTATCATTAATCTTCACAAAAATGGTGGAAAGTGGCCGAGCTTTAGAGAATTTTAGTGATGTGCTTGGATCTTAAATTATGTACTTCTAATAATGGTCTTTATGTCTTATAATGAGTTTAAACAACATTCAGAGCATTTCTACTTTTCATGTCTTCTTAGACCCTAACAGGAAAAACAATCAAATAAACCACTAAAGCCAGCACACAAAACTTACAAAGCAGCAGCACCTACAGCCTTATTTTGGCAGTGGCCACCCACCAATACTTGTAATGTCATACTATTATGCAAGTAATAGCAAAGAGTCCTACTGTTTTCTGGTTCCTTTTAGTTTTGAAACCCAAGCATTTTTCCAAAGGCACACGGTTTATAACTAGACTCAAATAGCATCTTCATCAATAAACTGCCTTAGAATTATCTTGTCTTCCAAAAAAAATGTTTTAAAACGTTAGATAGCAATGACAGAAGAAAACAAACTGTCCAGACGGGTGTAGTATTTATTAAAAAAATATGAAAAGCTAATTCAAGTCTTAGCTACAATCATGATTTTAGTATTGCACGTGTTTACAAAGTCCCCATTTCTCTTTAGCATTATTTATCTTTAAAAATTAGATTTAACTTACAATTCCTGAACTATCCTCCTATTTGCATTTTAAAATGTTTATGGGCTGGAAAGATTACTTGGTAGTTATGGGCACCTCTTGCTCTTCCAGAGGACCTGAGCTCAGTTCCTAGCACCCACACTGAGGGGCTCAACTACCTGTAAGTTGAACTCCAGAGGACCTCTTCTGTACTTATGACCCCCTCTTCTGTACTCCACCACCAACAGATACATACATATAAAGTAAAAATAAAGTGATTGATTCCTAATAACATACTGCTATACCCACATGCCAATGCATCACTCAGACCTCATCAGAGAAGCATAATTAGCATAGAGACCCACAGTAAGAGACTTTGGAGCACTCAGCCCTAAATGGAATGTCTGTATCACACCCCTACCCTCAAGACTCAGGAATCTATGCAGAGGAGGGGATAGAATAATTACATGAGCCAGAAGTGGTAGACAACCTCAAGGGAAACAGTCAGACCCAAGAGGGCTGATGTGCACACAAACTTTGAATACTACCTGGTGCACAAATTTAAGTCAAACAAATTCCTAGCACACAGAAGAAAAGTGGCCACAAACTCCCATCCACACCTAAGAAGTTATTTGCAATCAATAGCTGCTAGGAGGAAAATCAGTCTTCTCCAATGGAGTGATAACGGGCCTTATGTTCAGGAAGAGTTAGCCAACACAAACCAGACTCCAATATATCGTATCCAATTTTCAAAAATAAATAAAAACAGTTTTAAACAAACAAACAACAAAACCAACCCCAAAACAAGACAGTTATCTGTTTTGAACACATAAGTAAGTAAATATGGCGAGAGATGAAACAAAACTTCAAGTCAGTGGGTTTAAGATAAAAAAAAAAACAAATGTATCATTTTGTAAAAGAGCTAATTACTGGAAAAAGTAGCAGAGACGGAAAAGGTTTCCAAATTTATAATAGAAAGTATTTAAAACATGATATCATTGTCAGATAACAAGCTAATATTTTCTTAATTTTTTTATTGTAATAAATGTATAGAACTATTTAAAGATACGTGCTATTTTTATCAATAAAATGTAGCAATTTTTAAAGCACCAGACTATTCACATACACACACACATACATATGTACATACGAACATAAATATGTATATATGTGTATATGTATATGTGTTTGGTTGATTTTGAAATATCTATAATTTAGGGAAGTTCTTTCTTCACCCCAAACATCTTATTAATAACCAGAGATATTCTCATCAAAGAAAAGTTTAAGTCAAATCAAGAAATATTAAGTTCCTGACACTGATACATATCATTACCAAAATAATGTTAATGTGCTTGGCTTATGACATTTGTTCTATAAATGTGTTCAAATTATTACAATTTTTAAAAAAAATTTGACATGATTTGACGTAAATAAAAAGTTCTTTCAATGGAAAATTCAAAAGCATTTGAATTCTGCTTGTAAACGCCAAACGTACTGCACAGGGAGGTTATAAACTGGACTGTAACTTACTGAGTCATCAGAGGCAGAAGCTGGCCAGCCCTCCCATAACTGATGTCGAACAGGTATGCTTGTAAGGTCATACACATTTCTCTTTACCTATAAAAAGAAAGCAACAGGATTATAACAGGATTTTGATGTTCTTTTAATCATGGTAACTTTAATTCATTTATTTAACATAAAACATGTTTCATATTTTCTTTTAGCTTCAAATCAATAATTTAGAATACAAGTCAGAAAATTTTACAAAAGTTTAAAAAATACAATAACTGCAAGAGCAGAATTTCAATGACGTAATATTTCAAGAAATAACTTTCTTTTGTGATTTTTTTTTTTAAGTGTATGCATGGGTGTGTATAGAGACATGTGAATGTGAGTATGGGTGCATTCAGAAGCTAGAGGCTTGGGATTCCCTGGAGCTGAAGATACAAGTGTATCCTTATGTTCAGGAATAGTTAGCCAACACAAATTGTGGGAGTCCTGCTCCTACCTTTTGAAGGGTTCTTAGGTGGAGGAGAGAGTAATTAAGAAATGACGGATAGAAATAGAACCTAGCTGACAAGAAGACAGAAACATAGGATAGCTTTGGGAGAGCCTGGGTCAATATCCACCAGCCTCATCCTTTATTTATAATATGCCAAGGGGAGTGGCAAAAGACTTCCCCACTTGGAAGATCAAAGCAGTAACATACAGCCAAGTGTAGACCCTTCCTAACACCTGATAACCACACTCATGGTCAAATCATCTCCTTAAGCAGCCCTGCTGGGTAAAGCAAGCTCAGATTCTCTGACCCTAAGTTCTCACAAGGAAGACTCTGTGGGCTCCCACAACAAATCAGACTCCAATATATTGTATGAAATTTTCAAAAAATAAATAAAAACAGTTGTAAACAAACAAGAAAACCAACCCCAAAACAAAACTCAAGTTCTCTGCAAGTGCAGTACATACTCTTAAGCACTGAGACATCTCTCCAGACCCATCATGACTGGTTTTTGATCACTGGCTGACTTCAAGTAACTTTTCAGTTAAGAAACTTCAGGCAATGGTTCACTGAAAGCTGACTACGTTTATAAATGTTTATAAGTAACTTAATTTTAAAACTTTATGATCAAACAAAGGTATATTTCAAGTTTTCATTAATGAGAAGAAAGTGAATTTCGGTTAAAGTGGAAAGGGACTGAAGTTACTTTATGTTTTAGTTTCAATGGCATAAAACAAATATAAAGCAGGTTAGGTGATTTCTTTGACATCATCCCAAATGAAAAACAAAGCTGAGGTTTCCATTAATACCATATTTTAGCCTCCCCTAAAGACAAAAATAATTGCTACATAGTGAATTCCAGGACAGTCAGAGCTACTTAGTGAGATCCTGTCTCAAAACAAGCAATGAAACAAACAAAGAATAAAAATGCTAAAATTCTTGCCTAACAGCAATATTGTACCTTTCACTTTAAAGGGAGAAGAGTAAAGTCATCAAAACAAGGTTACGCAGAGTTCAACTATCTGCTGTCCAGTGACTTAGGAAGGATCATATCTTGCTGAGGGTGTTGGCTCACATCTGCAATTCCCGTACTCCATTTTAAGGCAGCAGGACTTCGAGTAAGGGACCAGCTTGGACAATTTAGAAGGTCTCTGAAAAGCCACACCTCCCAGAGGATCATACTTCTCTTTAATTTCTTAGCATTTTTTTCTACACAACATACAGAAATTCTATTTCATTCTTCATTTACAATTAAAATAATTCTCTAATTATAATAATGAAGAGGCAGTCCATCTGATAGTATACTCTAACATCCAGGCTGACTTTGAGATATTACACATATCTTCGAAGACTTTAATATGGCTGCTCAACAAACTCCACTAATTTATGCTTCTAAAATGCAGAACTGTAAAGTGTCGTGCTGTTTAGCTACAGCATTTTGTTATCATGTTACTCTTTATTATACACAAACACATCTAAGTTACCCTTCCAGTGAAACAGAGATATGTGCACACTAAGGAAAAAACAAAACAAAACATGGAACTCAACCTAATTTTATCTCTAATGTACACCTGAGGAAGAAAAAGAATCACCATGAGATCTGAGGAGTGTGGGACACAGCTTGATCCCCACTCAATTTAAACAAGCAGCTTTTCTCCAGAGCCTCTCAGCAATGCTCAGGCTACCGTGCAAAATTTTTCTTACAATCGTCACATCAAGTTTGGAAATTTTGATCAGTCCTTGCCAATCCAACAACTCAGCCAAAGGCAACTGGACCCAACTTTAAACACTTTCACTAGTTGAGTCTATTTAGTCACACTTATGTATTAGTGCTCTTGGGGACAAAGGTACGTCAATAATCCAAAGCATTATATTCGTAAAAGACAAAAGACAGAAAAGAAAGTATAAGGAATCTTTATACTTCAAGACAAAACTTTTTTTATTTAAATTTAAATTTTGAGTGCCTACATACACCAGAGAGCACCAACTATTTTCGAACAAAAGAAAGAAAAAAAAAACTATGTATGTGTTGAAAAGGTGGAGAGGTTACCCCATCTTTGGAAACTTACACAAAGACGATGGGCACATAAACAAGTAACTTTGGAGTGAAATTCCACAGATTCTTTCTTAATTCCAAAAAACAATGATACATTATTATGAAATAAACAGTATTTTCTTGTTTCATTAACTCATATATAACTGCACTGAACTGAATGACATTCCTCTGCTATTCTAAGCCTGAAAAGCATGTTCTGGCTATAGTGCTATGTTGGTATAAAGCACAACGCCAGACTGATGTGCTGAACAAAAGTGATCAAAGTTAAATTAATGTTAGCCATTGCACAAGTATTTGGCTTCATTGTCCTTCCAAGAATGACATCTGTTAAGCAACTTGTCATAGAATAAACCAGTTAATGCAGAGAGAACTTAGCTGTGAGAGTACCATGTAAAGCATATTAGGCTAATGTTTGATTGTTCCAGTGCAAAGGCTAAATTCACAAAGTACTCTCAGATTATGACAAAAGAATCTCATGCTAAACCACAATCATTAAACAGCAATTTAAGTGAAAACAAATTGGCTTTTCAAACTTAAGTCCATGCTGTAACTATAGGCAGACTTTACCATTATAAAGCAAAGTGGTAACAGAGACATCAAAATAGTGAGTTTAGTAAAAGAGATATAAAAAGTCCATTGCCTTTACTGATGAGTTTAAGTCACAAATGTACAGTGAAGGAAAAAATTACTTAGTACTCAAAGCAAATGTACAAGTAATTATTTTTTAAGTAGTCTTTGAGGAACTTGAATGACAAAACATAGTTGTGTATAAAATAATGCAGATGAATTTGAAGTTCCTATGAAGCAGATCAAAGACACAGTTCTCCTAGAGAAGGAGAGAGACTAAAGAGAAAAGAAGTGGAGAGAAGCAAGGAGGTGGGCAAAAGAACAGGAGATAAGGATGATGGAGAGAACAGGAAAAGAAAATAGAAAATGGGATGAGGTGAGAAAGCCATGAGAAAAGAGAGGAAAGGAAGTAATTGAGAGATTGTGAGTATCTGAGAAAGGTAGAATACGCAGAGGTGGGTTCACTGTAGTTGACATTCTCAGCTGATAATACTGTGCCATTTCTGACGCAGCTTCATCTTTAGAGACTGTTAAATTCCAGTTAAGTAAGAACAAGTGACACTTCACTGGGTAACATTTCCTAAGGGACTTTTTGTCTTACATATTTTCTTGATCAGCACTGGCTCAAAATCATGCTGAACCTTCAAAATCTTTTCAATTCTTGCTTAGTGTTAAGCTCTAAATCTATGAGATTTGAGGCTGCTAAACCATGCAATGTTTCCATTAGCTCTGAATGACTATAATAAATACTATAGTTGCCAGCTGAACATTCAAATGAACTATACTATATTTGAATTTCAAGTTCTAGACTAACCATAGATTTTTCTGGAATTTGCTTTCTAAATTTTTTAAAGAGAATTTTTCTCCACTGCTTCAGATGAGTATACAACACACACACACACACACACACACACACACACACACACACACACACACACACCAGAATAACCTGAGAAAGTGTAGGATATGACGCTGATTATTAGTTACTTTCATTGTTAACATGTATCTAAATACTACAATAATTTTTTAAAATGCTAATTTCCTCTACTTTAAAATTCATAGTTCCTCAATATCTATGGAGATTTTAATATTAAACATAGCACTGGAGAAAGGACCATTTTATGATGGCATGCTCAGTATAAGTATATTCATAAGAAATCATCTTTCCCCAAGTTTTCTTTTAAATTCACTTAAAATTTCAAACAGTTCTTTGAGTGAAATTTCACTAGAATTTCTTAGAGAAACATTCTTAGGAAAATTACCCTACTAAATGCTGAACTTTAAAATTTTGACTCAAGTGAGATTAAATTTAAATGAGTTGTTCTTAGTTATTCCAACTGAAACAAAAAAGCCTATTAAGTTTAGTAGGTAACACTGTCAGTTATCGTAAAGGCTTTGCTTGTGAACTAAATACTGATAAAACTGTCAAAACTTTTCTCGGGGAATTTTAAATGCCGCCCAGGTATGTGCTAAGGCATAACTCGAGTTCTAATTCTAATCCCACAGCTATTACTGTAGGCAAATTGGTGCAGCCTTTCTGAGATTCAGTTCACTCAACCTTAGAAAAGAATAAAACATGATCATTTCTGCTTTTCAATGCTATAAAATCCTATGATTTCATGAAGATACTGGAGTTAATCCTGGGTGCAGAATAAGAAGAGCTAAGCATATGCAAGACAAGGACATAATTAGGGCGTTTACAACCATTCAGACTCAAGCCTTAATTTTCTAAAATGGAAGAATGGCAGTAGAATCAGTAAGTATAACAGACATCAAAGAGAAAAATGCAAATAATTCCAGATGAGAAATACAGATATAGAAGCATTAAATAATTTTTTCTTGGATAAAGAAAATTCTTAGTCTTTATTTTTCTTATACCTTAATAAAAACCTAATTAATAGTTTCCCCTCACAAGATGTCATTTTAAAATAAAGCCTGCCACACAGTTTTTGAAGTAACTATTCCTTCAACTATGCCATCAGTGAGACAATGGCCTGGTCAGAAAACTGCTACCTATGTGTTAACAGTTGGAAAGATTTTTTTAATTCACTTCACTGAAAATCTTTGAAATTGGGCCCTTTAGTTTTTATTTATTTAACATTTAATGTAGGAAAAATACATTTAACTGATATGGGTTCAGAACAGTTTCAAATTGGTCCTGGATTTTCTGAATTAAGATACCAGCACACATTATTATCTTTACAGACAGTATCATGAAACTGCAGGCATCCAATATGATTTTCCTGCCACTGTTACAAGAAAAAAGGCTTCTGGACATAGCAGAACCTGAGCTTATCCAAATTTGAAATAGATCGAACTATGAACTGCAACAGCATGAAACAAGTAAGTGTTTGCTGTGGTCTGTTTAAATCAAAACAAGGCACACAACCAGGCCGAATCTCAGTTTCCTGGCAATCTCTTGTGCTCTGAAAGGCTTGTGTAGTTAAGAAACCAATCACTTCTGATTCAGAACGAAAGGGCTTTGAACACATACTACATATCTAATGCCTTTCCTTTTTCTTCTTTTTAACATATTGTACATGCACTGCAGTTGCACATGGATTTGTTTTACTAAGATGCAAGTCTAAAAATCCTTCCTGAACAAAAAAGCGTTTGAAACCGGATGGTGCAAGGGGAATGAGAAGGTGGCATCAGTAATCAAATGTTAATTAGCAAGCTTTCCCCCTTCCCCCAGGGCTGGCCTGTGTTAGAGAATTCAAATCAGAAATCAATGCTCCAAGTGTTTAACTATTACTTCTTCTCATTAACCATTAAAAGACCAAGCAATTTTCTCCTCATAAAAACAGTAACTCAAGAATTTCTTTTTCTCAAATACCATCTTTCCAGAAAACAATGAAGAGGCCTATAAAATTCAAATGCTTTTCAACCAGACTTGAACAAACTGTATTCTGCACTTTTAAAACATCTTGTGATTCTAAATGAATTCTTCACTTTAACAACTGTACCTTAGTTCTGCTTTTACCATACTTACAAAATGTATTTTGCTTCTTCCCTATAATGAAACAGGGCAGCAGGCATTTTACTAGGTTATTGGGATGGTGATAATAAAGTGAATCAAGTACAGAATCTAGTTTAAACACATGTAATTGTAAATGGATTTTGGCCATCATGAAAAACTACCAAAAATAAGATTAGGCATTTCCACTAGAAACATGGTCATTATACTGAAACCTTGATGAAAATAAAAATTACAAAAGCTACATTACATTTAAACCAAACTAACTTAAGTTGAGGATTTAAATAAAACTAAGTTTATAGCTACTTAAAATTTAAGTCTATTTTTTAAGATAAAAGACTTTTTTCTTAAGTCTTGGTATCCCAAGCTGGCCTAGAACTGTGTAGAACAGAATGACTTCAAATATTCTGATCCCCCTGACTCCATTACCAGGTATACACCACCACACCAGGCTTATGTGGTGCTATGGAAATAATCCATGGCTTCATGCATGTTCTGTAATCACTTTACCAACTGAGCTACATTCCTAGTTCTCAAAACCTAATTCTGAAAGAACTATAAAAATTCATAGATGAGAAAATAGGCTATATATCACAAATGTTAAAAAGGCTAAATATTAAGAACTTAGTGGATTAGAAGAGGTTTTGGAGAAAGTGAGAAGTTGATAATGATATTATAAATAAATGAGGTCAATGATTTTCTACAACAGTAGTTCTCTAAGCAGTAGTGTTATCAGCTGGGAGGAATCAGAGATGCATATTCCCAGGCCCTGTGCATCCCACTCTTACCGGTCTGAAGTTTGAAAATTAGAAATTTTATATACAGGTTCCTCCATATAGCCATACTTTTTTTTTTTTTAAGATTTATTTATTTATTATGTATACATGTATGACTGCAGGCCAGAAGAGGGCACCAGATCTCATTACAGATGGTTGTGAGCCACCATGTGGTTGCTGGGAATTGAACTCAGGACCTCTGGAAGAACAAGCAGTGCTCTTAACCTCTGAGCCATCTCTCCAGCCCTAGCCATACCTCTTTAGTTAACTGATTTTTAAAACCTTCAAAGTCTATGCTTAAGGGGCCCTGTCCCTTTTAAGAATGAATAAATTTCTAGAAATCCTATAAGGTAGGTGAAATTGGATGGCAAACTACTCTCACTGAAATCCCTGAACCTAGTAAATTCACTGTCTTTCAATAAATTCTGATATTGTGGAAAGTCACAAGTGTTTTCATCTATATTTCTCTCATAGTGAGCTCATGACAGACTAATAAATATCATGGAAGAAAATGGTTGGTTTACTGCCTATAGTGAATAAAACAGCAGGTATTTTAAATTCTCTTAAAATTCTCCCCACATAAAATGAAATAAATGAGTTTGTACCATCAGGAAGGAAAATGCCAATTAATAAGTAAAAACCTAGAAATAACTGCCACAATATGAGAATATTTTCAAGAGTCTTATGTTAGATGATATTCATTCTATAAAGTCCAATTTATATATCAGTCCTACTGGTTCAATTTATGTCCTAGTCTACCAATGGTAGAGCACGTGTTCAGCATAGGCAAAGCTCTGAGTCAGATCCCAGAAGAAGAGAGGGCAACAAAAAAGACAAGACAAAAGATTGTGCATGAACCAGAAAGTACTTGTAAGTCAGAAATGTTTTGATTTTAAATTTGAATTTCAATGGGTAAAACAAGATGTTCCAAAAGCAATGCACTGGTTAATTTCAAGGATATTATACATGTTAACAAATACTTAGATACAAGCATATTCACCGTAGCCTTGTCCACCAAACACAAGACTGGTACAATCTAATCTAGAAGTAAGATAGTTAAATAAAGGAAATATGCAACACTAAAGTGACTGTGCTGAGAGAGCAGAGAGCAACTAGTCAGGCAGTTTTAGAGCAAGGAGGACTTGGCCCAAACTAAGAGCACCTGTACACCTAGTGGATGTGCTCTACCCTAGTCAGCCAATAGCCCTAAAAAGCCATATAGCAGTTTTATGGACTATTTCTGCTACATCATAGGAACTGGCTTCTCACTTAAGCTTTCTATAACAAAATTTTAAGACTTGGCCTTCTAATGATCCATAAATTTCATTCTTTGAATTTGTAAGAAAAGAATCTGGAACCATTCACTCAGTGAACATTTTCTGGGGCTGTGAGATTCCAGCACCTTAACCTCTGAGTTAAAGCCCACTTGAAATAAAAGAAAAGGGCTCCATCAAATGCAAAGACCCCAGTTTTATGACATTAAAGCAGAGCATGCAAAGTGTATCCCAAAGGCCAGGAAACCTGTGCCGTTTGTTTCTACCAGCAAATTATACTAGGACCTCACCATTCCTATTTGTTTTCATATGGTCTCTGGTGCTTCAGTATTAGCAGAGTTGAGTAGAACCAACACACTGTATCTTGAAAGTTTTAAAAACTTTATTATCCCTTTATAGGGGAAAAAAAAAGCTACTTCTTGATGTAGAAGATGTTAAAAACTAGGGGCTACAGCCAGAAATAGGACATCTGCATCACCTCCTCCAAAGCTCAGGAAAAATTACAGAAGGGGGGGTGGGTATTAAGAGCCATAGAAGTAGGGGAGAGGTGTGGAAGGCTGACTTCTGAACATAACAGCTGCAGCACTCTGGCACTCACAGCAGATGTAATTACCTGCAGAAGATCTCAAGATTGGGATTAACAACACACACTGTCATGGAGGGGAGAGGAGATAATAAGGCCTCACCCCTCCCTATGACATTTTCTTCTGTGGTATAGCGAATGGTATAAAATACTTGTTCCTGCAAACAACCCTAATGAAACTCACTGGATTAAAAAAAATAATAAATTAAAAAACAAGATATGAAAATAGATGGGGACTAGCTGGAAAGATAAAGAGCTTAATGGGAAATGGAGAGAGACAAAAGACAAGGGAAGCTAGCAGGGAATGAGTATGATGGAAATACATTATACATATGTATGAAAATGTCATGATCAAACTCATTATTATGTGCAATTAATAGATGCTAACATTTTTTAAAGCTAGGAGCTGAAGATACAGCTCAGTTTTGAGGGCTTGCCTATTATACACAATGCCCCACGTTTAATTCCCAGTACCACGAAAAAAGAAAAAAAGATTGCAAAATAATGTTCATTGTTGCTTGCATATATGTGCACATATCCACACTATATTATTCATAGAAAACCATAAAGATATATAACAAATACTCAATTTTGTTCTTTCTATATCATGAGATTATGACTCATTTCACATTTCTATATAATTTCTCTTTTCAACTTTAAGGAGAAATTTTTTAAATGTTTTTATGCAAAGTAAAGAAACTTGCACCAGAACAACCTGGGTTTTTATTTCAGTTGTCCTATGAATTATCTGGATGGTGCTGAGTACAGAAATGGGAGAGAAAACTGAACAAGTAATGATAGTCAGTAGTTCCTAGTCTATATTACTGTATCATGCCCACAATAACCTTTACTTGCATTGTTATATTTATTTTACAAGTACAAAAGCTGAGGCTCCATAAAGTAATTGGTTCAAGATTCCTCCACTCAGCAAATGTGAGTACAGAGTAACTCTATGAAACTCTAGGGTCTAGATTCTTTCATAATTACAATAGATTTCTTACCTGAATTTTGTCTGTAAAATAAAGGTTGTGGTGAGTTTTTTTTTTTTTTTTTTTTTTGGTTTTTCGAGACAGGGTTTCTCTGTGTAGCTTTGCGCCTTTCCTGGAACTCACTTGGTAGCCCAGGCTGGCCTCGAACTCACAGAGATCCACCTGGCTCTGCCTCCCGAGTGCTGGGATTAAAGGCGTGCGCCACCACCGCCCGGCTGTGGTGAGTTATTTTTAAAATTCTTTCCATTCAACACTTTTATAATTGTAAATAAGGAATTTTCTTATGTTCTTCTTCAAGACAGGATCTCACTACCTAATCCAGTCTGGCCTGGTACTCCCTTGACTCAGCCTAAATGTTCAGAGTGCTGGGATTACTGTCATGTACTACCACAGAGAGTCACATTTATGAATTTTCTATGAGACCATTCATTCACACTTACTCTAAACAGTGGTCATCAAGTAGGAAGAAGTGAGAGTGACTAACTATAGGCAGTCTCTATCACGAGAACAAGAAAACCTTTTCACAGCTGTTGTACTGAACAAGCAATGAAGTACAGCTGCTGGCTGTCAATTTTTGTGCTGATAAGTGCTATTTAGAAAGAAAAACTGCCAGAGCAAATAGCAACTGGTTATTATTACGTAACTGACTGTTGCTTCCATGGTAAGAGGGCAGTTCCTGGGGTCACAAATAACTGAGAGAGAAACAGCAAGACCGACAATCATCCAAAGAAATAAACCAAAGCAAAAGAAGAAAAGAATATTAAGATAATATTAAGTAAGCTTTCTCATTTGACTATCAGCAAACATTCCTCTTATCATCACCAACCAATGCCTTCTGAGTCTCCCTCAAAGGTTTCAACTGGAGTAAAAGAATACGGTGAGATTCACACTATGGCATTGCTACTCTTACTTAGACAATGTACAGTAGATCAATTCTTCCCTACCTTGCTATTCCAGTTTTCTCTCTCTCTCAACCAATGGACAGTCTTACCAACTCCTTTTCTATGCCTTTGATTTGGATAAGTGAAATTCTTATTAGAAATAGCTATGTTATATCTGCTACGTCTGTGAGTTCTAAAATGAAATTTTATATGTAAGAAAGAAGATATGGGCAATGCTTTTAAACTACCAGGCACATCTTTTTTTTTAAATAGAATTGAATTTCTTTTTTATTTCAGGTAAATTAAAGTTACTTGTTTAAATATCCTTCATTCAGTTAATGTCTAAGTTACAATGATAAAGCAGATTTCAAACACTCTTAACCAGTGAGGACAGTTGAGTAAGCATTTCAAAAATTTAAATGTTGATGAGGTTTAGGCAAATAACAATTTTATAATGTGGGAAAACAACACCCCCCACCCACCCACACCAAAAAAAAAAAAAAAAACTCTATAAATCCTTTCTTACTCTGGCAATATCACACTGAAGCTCAGACATGAGGTTTATGTTTGCTTTACTGCATTCTACTGCCCATCCTAGCCTTTGCTTTCTCTGAGATGTGAAAAAAGTGGTGGGAACCATCAGCAATAGAACTTCAGCCTATAATCAGGTCCCTAATAATTTTATCTTTTCTTGTTAACAAAAAAAATGCAAATAACAAAGACAACAAAGGGACTTAGTGTTGGGGTCTGCCATGAATACTAAAGTGGCCTGGGGGTGTGGTTCATCAAGTGAAAATAAACCATTCAAGTCACCCACATCAAGAAGAAAGTTTGGGAACAACTAGGCCAGTGTTTGCATTTGGAGCTCTGGAGTCAGGAGAGTTGCATTTCCCTTGACTCTGCTTAACTTGGGCACCAGAGACAACCTACTTAATCTCTCCTTTAGGAAATGTAAACTAAGTTTCTCCAAAGAACAACCCCCACGATATTTAACAGTACACTTGATCAGACTTTAAAATTCGAACTTGCCACTTTTCATGATCAGATTTCACCATTATTCTAAGAGAGATGTAGGTGAAAGAGTAAAGAGCCCATCTTCAGAAAAATAGCTGCATTGGCCAAGAGCAAAGTTACAAAAGGACAAGCACAAAAGTACACACCTAGTTAACTTTGATTTTTGAATGAAACAGAGTTGGAAACTGGCTCCAAATACCAAGTGAATGGACACTATAAACGAAAGCTTAATACACATCAAACTACAAGGAATGAGGCTGCCAATGTTCAGAAGCTCCATTTAACTGGCTTTTAATTAAGGCACTTAAGATCCTAACCCAAGGGTTTCGCTGTTAAGGCTGGCTTTAAAATGTAGATATAGCTTATTTAGAAAGAAAATACGAGGAACACCTTAGCATTATCACTTGATATATTATTAAAATGGAAAAAAAATTAATGACATAATTCATTAAATAAGTACACATTCTAAACAAACTGTCTGAAGTCTCCTGTTAAAAAAAATTACTCCTATTTATTCATTAACAAAGCTATTCCTTAGCTCATCCCTGCCATAACCTGCTCTATTCAAAAACCATATGGGAAAGGACATAAAAAACCGCCACAAACCATGGACTTCTGGTATTAGTGCTACACACAGCATACCCCTATTCATTATTCTACCTCCCTTGTTTAATCTATCATTAAGATTCAGTGACCCTACACTAAATTTAAAGCAGATCCTTCCTTCCTCCCATGCCTAAATTCACATACTTTTCTAGTTGGGGATGCCCTCAAGTATTAACAACTCTACGGGGTTTCTCTAATCTCAGCTCTGAACTATGTCATGCTATAGAACCAAGAAATTGCTGTTTTACATCTCTAACTATGGAAGCTCCATAAAAAATGACCATATAATTTACTTAATAAGATAAAGAAAGAAAATCACAACTTATTATTTTTTCACTGTATATGATAGAAGAGGCACATAGAGACATTGTCATGTTGTCTTTATAAGTAAGGCATTACTTCAACTATATCTAGAGTTTTAAATATTGGTGAAATTTTCAAGGGTTGACCATCTTGATAAATAATAAAGCAAAAAGAAGGAAAAAAATCTTGATCTAAATACACACTTGATAAATATACAGGGGAAATGAGATTTTTAAGAAATGTTAGTATTTTTAGGATAAAATTCATTTTTAAAATGTAAATAAAAACCTCTAATGACAATGAGATAAGACAAAGGGTAGAGTTACATAGATGATACTCTATTAAAACTAAGAGAACTTTCTGTGATGGCCTAAGTCCTTTTTATTGTGCTATCCAAGGAAATTGCTACAAGCCACATGTGGCTACTGAGCACTTGAAATGTAGATCATCCAATTGAGCGACAGAATTTTTAACTTTTCAAGCTGTTTAATTAATTTAAACTTAAATTGCTGCTGATGGCAAGTAGCTTTCCTATTGTACTACATATTAAAACGACTAAGAAAGTAGATCATCTAGGACAACATAAAATTACACCTGGGTGAGACTGACACACTTTACCTCATTCTTATTTCTTTATAGTCTCTGCTATATCTAAAAGTATAAATCATACAGCTAAATTATTTTTTCATAGTGACACTTTTATTGTTTTAATAATTTAAGGTCCATCTAAGAACTATCAATGGAAGTATTTAGTACTCCAAAATTGAAGAGAAATTTCAAAATGCAAATAACTTTGAAAAAAATCGGAGCAATAATGAGTTATGCTATAACTATTAAATAGTCAAGGTGGCAAGAGTTTCTTTGTAGTGTGACTTAGGTAACTGCCACATTATTTAACCTAGAAACTAAGTATTCATCAATTCCTTCACTCTAAAAAACAGTTACCTGAGGATTGTTATAGAGTAATTTAGAAGCTACCACAATAAATAAAATGTATATTCCTGGCAGGTTTTTTTTTTTTTTTTATTTACAGAGTAATAATTGAAAATATTCTTGGGGGACAGGAAAGAGGGCAGAATCCTTCAGGTGTGCACGTGTTAGGCTTAGAGGAATGGAAGGTGTAAGGGTACTGTAGTCACCACCAGTCTAAAATTCAAGCCTCACCTTATTCAGTCACTCTTACCTAAGTGCCTTTAGGACGGCAAAGAAACTGCAAGGATGTCTGGAGAGCAAATCTCTTCTATTCCATTAAGGAACTTAATGTAGTTAGAACAAAAATATGTAAATAGTTGCTCACAATATGCATACACAGGACACAGAGTTTTTTAAATAAATAGGTAAATTAAAAAAAAAAAAAAGACAAAGGAAATGAGAAAAACTATAGATGGGACCAAAAGCAACACTTAAGAATTAATACCAAACTTCTGCCTCTAGGGAGCTGGAGAAAATTCAGTGGTTAAGAGCATGTGCTGCTCTTGCAGGCAGGACCCATATCAGACAGCTAACAATTGCCTATAACTCCAGCTCCAAAAGATCCCACACTTCTGGTCTCCAGGAGCACCTGCACTCATGTACACATTCCCATACACATAATTAAAAATAAATGAGCTTTTCTTGAAAAAAAAATCTGCCTCCTTACACAAAGTAGATCATCACTTTATTAATCTTTAAAAACTAAAACCCACGTAAATTAGGGTGATTACTATGTATCAATAAATTAGTGTATATTTCTTAGGGATAATATATACAGATATTACTAACAAGTGCAAAGAGAATTTCCCCTTGGACTTACAAACTGAACACTCAGCTCCAGCTTTATGAAGCACATTCACTTGAGTGTTAATAATTCATGAGCATCCATTCAGTTGTCCAGCCAGACAACAAACGTGTATTGAATATCTAATGTAAAGAGGGAATAATCTACAGTAATGACGAAGACAGAGTTTCTGCCTTCATGGAGCTTATATGCATTCAGTATGTGTATGTTATTAAGGAAGAACAAGTGGGAGTGGGTGGAGCAAGTTAACTTAAGAGGTAAGTGACACAAAGAATGGTAAAGATTCCTTCTAGTTGTTTTCTATGTAAAATAGGTTGAAATCTTGATAAAACAAAGTAGGCAGAGAAAACATGAAATGTAAAGGATCTGTCAAGTACTTTACATACATATATTTATATATTATCTGATTAGATCAATGCAGCCTTTATTCTTTCTTTACAAAATAAACTCAGGACCTAAATGCCAAGTAAGTAGCAGAAGTAGTATCCAAAAGGCAATGTACAGGACTCTGAGGCATTTTCTACTTTACTGTATCATAAAACCTCCCTGAAAACTAAAACCAGAAAATTTGTTTTTTCTGTAATCATTTCCTCATCCACCACCCCCAACCTAACCACACTCCCTACCCAAGAAATGTTATTCATCCTGTTCCCTTCCTTGGTGAACTCTTCCTTCATAGATTTGGGGCATGCATTAGTTCAATGAGACTAAATAATCATAAATTCCAAATTACTGTCATGTATAAATTAATAAAGTTTACTCTACTGATAGCTAACTCAAAGGGATATTTCAGAGATTCTGATCAAAGATATCTTGTCTTCAAACACAGTTGGGTGTTGTTTGTATGTTTTTTCTCAAGTGAATAGATATTGTCATGCATTCCAAAATAAATGGAAAGTCCATTTGATCATATTTTATTTTTGTCATGTTTCACTGCATTATGCCAGTGTTGAGTAAATTCAATCATGTCAGCCTGGCAATCACATCCAATGAAAGCCAGGTTACTCTGAGCACTGCTCTCTGACACCTCAACATTACAGCTCATCCGATAATGCTGTACATTGTAAAAGAAAAGATGATGGTAGTAGATGTTACTACTGCCAAGCTACAGAAAGCTTAACCTCTAATCTTGTGCATTTCAGGGTGATACAATTGTGTATTTTCTATACTTCTGTATGTATACAGTTCTTCAACTAGACAACAACCATCAAGCATTTCCTAAGTTCTAGATTCTCTTACAGTTACCAGTGCAGCAATCTCAAAGGTGAATGACTAGAACTACCAGACAAGTAACAAATACAGTGAAATGTGACAGGAAAATGCCCAGTATTACTTTGAAGAAAATGTATTGGTTTGTTAGGGGCTATTATCAATTGAAGACCATGTCCTATCCAAGACCACTCAAGACCAGCCAACTGCTGCTATAAAAGCTCTGGCTTTAGCTCCACCAAAACTTTTTGGTTCTTTAAGATAAGTCAAGAGATCTAGTTTTGATTAGTTGTTTTTGTTTTAAAAGTGAAATATTCTAGTTTTTAAATATTGGCAACAGTTCAAATGTATCTCTAAGCAGCAGCAAACAATAATCTTGCATTGAAAGTTTGCAAAACCCTACAGGAGACATAAAAACAGATAAAGATGTGATCTCTTTGCCTTATGGGAACTCACAGTCCTCTAAAAATTACACCCAAAACCAAATATGATACAGTGTGACAGTTAGAATGCTAAAGACATCAATAAGGTATTAGGTGGCACAGAGAAGAGCAACTATAATAACCGCAGCTCCCATTTATTGAGTGCCAGGGCATTGATCCAGGTACTTTAAACATTTCGTGCTCACATCATTCTTTTTTTTTTTGGGGGGGTGGGGGGACCTGGATTATTATGTCACAAACATAACTCGAACTTTATTCTAACTTCAAAAATCTGTTTTCTCCTAACACATCACAATACCACACCATCACTCCAAATAAGTGTTAGTTTTCTAAAGATGAATCACAGAAACATTTGAAAATGAAAATAATTTCTTTTTATTCAAGTTGTTTTGAAAGAAATATTTTACATTCTATAAAGCATTACTTAATATTTAACTTTAGACATTATTGTTTGAATTATAGTTGAGATCCTAAAGGGTTAAATAGCTGCATATATTCAATATGCACTAAAACTTATTAACTAGTTTATTTAGCAGACACATTTAAGTAACACTTCCTACATCTAAGTACTCTTCTAAGCATTTTATAGATTAAACAACTATTTCCATACTATTTATAGATGAGGCATCTAAGATAAAGAAAGAGTATAAAATTTACCTAAAGCTTAAACTATATTATTAAGATAAGCCTCCTCATTCAATTTCACTCGTAATTAAGAAAAGTAAGACAATGTGCCACTCTCTCCTTTCAACTAGGCAAACCTAAATATAGTTATATGCTCTGCTGTTGGTAAGAATAATGTAGTATAAATAAAGAGCCTGCTCACATAATGCTGGAAGATAAAGAAATAGGCAAACTTTCTTTGAGAGGCATTTAGGCAGTATCAAAATAATATGAATGTGCCCTTCAATCTACCCACTCCATTTCTATGTACTTATCTTTAAAAACTCCATACAAGCCAGAGTGTTATTTGTGTTTTAATTTTTAAGATTTATAAGTTCCTGAATAATTTACATAAAAATGTTATTCCTATATTTTGGGGATAATTTTTAGAAACTACTGTGATGGAAATTTTGTTGTTACACTTTTTTTATTTTTTTTTGTTACACTTTTTTTAAAAGATTTATTTATTATGTATACAGGGTTCTGCCTGCATATATGCCTGCATGCAGGCAGAGGGCATCATATCTCATTATATGATGGTTGTGAACCATCCTGTGGTTGCTGGGAATTGAACCTCTGGAAGAGCAGCCAGTGCTCTTAACCTCTGAGCCATCTCTCCAGCTTGTTGTTACACTTTCTGTTATCAATCTGAATTTATATGACAATGTCCTTATTTCTGTTTATATTAACTTTAGAATAGTGAGTACTGTGAAACAAATCTGACCAAATATGTTAACTAAAAAGAGAAAACACAAACTTAACATTTTTATAGTTTAAGACTATTTAATAAAGTTGCTATCCATTCAAAACTAACAACTGACTTCAAGCCCTTCATTGCTCCACTCAGTTTTGACCATATAACTTTTTTCTACAGCCTATACACTTCACAAAACCTGTAGTGGGTAGCCACTCCAACCTTGATCTGGAAGTTCCAAACCCCACTGAGGCTTCGGTAACTCTCACGCTTACAAGGCGGGGCCAAGAGAGGACCCTGAAGACCGGAGATCTGGATGCACTGTCTGTCTTGGTTCCTGGACCCTGGAGGTTGGAGGTAGACCAAGCAGAGTTCTACAGAGAACACCACCGGACTGCGCTACGTCTTTCCCAGACCCTGTAACCTACCTATTCCTTCATTTGTAAATTACATCACTAAATAAACCTCCCTTTTAACTACGTGGAGTGGCCTTAATAATTTCATCAATAAAAACCCACAATTTTTATGAGCAAAACACATGGACGAGGGCAAGAACTGAACAATCTATAAAGCAAAATTAGCTAACATTTTAAAAATAATTTTTATATACCAGATCCTTTATATAACAATATGACGACCGATACACAGTATTTGACCACTACTACACATGGCAACAAAATCACTGATGAAGCCAGTTCTGTTTACTTCAAAGGTATAGACATAAGATTCAAATTATCAACCCTGTTCATTGCTTTATTGATTTGACTAACCATCCAATCCCACATGCTTTCTTACACCAACACATACACCAGCAACCCTATTAAAGAGAGGGCAATCCCTCCTCTGCTTTACAGATGACAAAAGCAGCACCTACAGATTTGTGCAACTCAGTTATTTAACAGACAATGAAAAGATAATATAACATAAATGAAACTATCTCTATACATAGTTTTCTTTCATTTCAGAAATAGAATACTACCATTTGCTCAATTATTTATATCAAAAATCTATAAATAATCATCATCCCCCCCTATTGAGCTTCCCATCCACCTATTTTGATCCATAACAAGACCTCTATCATCTCCCAGCTGGAATATAACACTGTCTTAGTGATCTCTGTCACTCACTTTTGCCTCCCACAATCTATATACAACAGCATTTTTTAAAAACACACCAGGATAGTGTGATTTCCCTATTTAAAACCTCTAAAGGCATCCTACTACACTTAGAATGATCTGACTCACCCCATCTTTTAAAATTAATAACATCATTATCCTCCTTCGCCACCAGTTATTTGTTTAAAGATAAATTCATGACAAAAGCTGATTCAGTTAATTCAGCGTCAAGATTTTTCATGTAATAGAAAATGCAAATTTTAAATGGCACTACTAACATTACAAACCGCAGAAGAAAGACACTATTCCCACTGGATGTAGCTGCTACTGCATCTCACTGTAGATGCAGTGACAAGAAAACTAGCTCAAAAGAAGAAACCAGCAAACAGCTTATTCTGCTTAGCAATAGACTTATGTTGCACTACTTATTATTCAATCATTTTAAAACTTAAAAAAATAAACTATCATGTGTCAACCACTCTATAACAGATAGACCTTTAAGCATTCCCTCAGCCATAAAGGTAAAACTAACCTCAGTCCTCATTATCTACCACTAGGTTTTTGTTACAGGCTGGTTTAGATTTAAAGTGCCCTTCCAAAGACTCAGGTAGGGAAGGCTTTGTCTTGAACACAAGCCATACTTGAAGGTCAGGTCCAGAAGGACTGAATCATGAGGGTTCTGTTTTCACCAATGGATTAATCCTGTGATGGAGTCAAATTTTAAACAGACTTCTGGGAGGACTCGAATTGTGGACGGTAACGCCTATTTGGAAGAAATCCATCAAAGAGAGTGTCTTGAAGGATGTCTTGCCCTGGCCCCATTCAGCCCATTTCCCAGGCACCACGAGGTGAGCAGTTTTGATCTGCAATGTACTCTCCAGCATGGTGTTGTGCTTCCCATAAGCTTAGAAACAAGGTGAGAATGGACTAAAACCTCTGAAACCATGAACCAGCATAAACCACTCTTTCTTTTAAGTTATTTTCTAATGCCTTAGTCATGATGAAAAGTCTAACAGAGGCACTTACTAATTCATCTTTAATATGTTTACCTCCTCGGAGAAAAATTCTACCTGCAAATCATCTATTTATTGTAAGCTGCTAAACTAGGTGCTCAGCACACAGCAAGAGACCTTACCACTGAATATTTCCTTTCTGTAGTCAGGCTCTTTAGGGAAAAGTGAAGAGGAAAAAGAAAGTCATTTTTTTCTCTGGAGAGGGCAGGCTTTGAGGCCTTAAGAGCTGTTTAGATACACACATGGAGGATAAAAGCAGCTGAAAAAGAAGAAGTTCATTCAACACTCAGATACAAAGAGAATAAACATCATTTTATAGATGGAAGAGGCCAGAACCAGGGACCAAGGGGTGCTGAACACCCTCTCTTGAGGAATCCACACCAACTATCATTCCTGAACCTGCCCATTCCTTTCTCTCTCCTCTTCTCCTTCCTCCCTATCTTCTTCATCTTCCTTTCTCTGCTTAAGTCTGCATTAAAAGATTTTCCTAACTTTTATTTTAATATTTTTAAAAGTGAGTGTTTTATTTTTAATTATTGTGTTAAGTTTTAATTGCATTAATATAATTATTTATAAAAGAACATACTGAGATACATCACTATCTCAGAGATGAAAAATTGAGGCACAGGGAGCTGAATAACTATTCAAGGTCAGTTAGCAGGTTACAGATGGAGTGCAAAGTGCTAGATCAACATAAGAGAGGAATAGAGTGAGTTTACTCAAGAGGTTCTTAAAGTCAGTATAATTTTATTGCAGCTATTCAAGTAGGTGCTAAGGTTGTGCCAAGGATTGAGATGGTCTTGTTGGTATGTAAACAGAATTATAACTTGTGATCCTTTCTCTATGACAGAAATAAACTATGTTTAATGGGAAAAAAAAAAGCTAACGAGGAATGGAAAGCTAATTAAACTGGGACAGATGGAGACAAATAAGATTCTTCAAAGAAGAACATATGAGATCTGAAGAATGAGGAGTCGGTCATAGAAATATCCCAGGTAGAAAGAACAGCAGAAATAAAGATTATGAGACACACAGAGATTTGTACATCTAAATAAAGGAGCCAATGTAATATTTTATGGTGGTTAAGTGAGGGAAAAAAAAAAACAAATGAACAACAACAACAAAATATGCCAGAAAGAGACCAGATCATGTGAAATCATTAGCTCAGATGAGACCTCTGTAGTCGGTGTTAAAGAGCCTGAGTTTTGTTTTGGCTAAGATAGTATAGTGGGTCTAAAAGTGGATAAACACATTTCATTTTCTAACAGTGTTAAGTGTTAAATATGAGGCCTTGAACCTGCCAGGCAAGTACTCAATTACTCAGCTATATCTCCAGCCTAATATATTTTAAGAATACTACTCATGTTGCTATGTGAAGACTAGATTGGGCTAGAAATGTAAGAATCAAATTATGGACGACTCAGTAATGGGCTACTGCTGGAGTTAAGCTAGAAGAGGATAGTGAGAAGTAAGGGTAAAGAATGAAGAATGGACTTAAATAAGGTGATTAACATCTTGGCTGGAAAGTCAGGTTTTTTAACTGAATAAATTCTGGTTTTAACAATCCTTCTGCCCCCTCTTCCACAATTGCAAGGAGTTGGGGGGAACGAAAGGAAGAGGAAAAGAAATGACATAATTATATTACAGTAAAAATAATAAAAAACAACTCATTGTATCTCTGGTCCTGACATACCTCCATTTACTAGTAAACAAGTTCAGAGTAAAGTGGATTTTTTTCAAGGTCTCACTCACTCTTTCTCAGTGTAGGCAGAGTGTGGATTCTAAAGTCAGATTGTCTGAATATGAGAATTGGCAGTCCTCTTTCCAAACGGTACAAACAATTCTTTGGTGGTGAGCCACAGAGCAAGACTCAAGTCTCTAAATTCAAATAGGAGAATTTTATATTTATAATTCTGCATTAAAGCCACAGATGAGTAAACTGGCTTTAAGTACTGGATTCACAACTGCATTAAAGCCACAGTAGAATACTGTGTTTTTAAGAACTGGGTCACAATTTGTTCTTGAAAATAACAATCAAGTAGCAAAGAATTCTCTCTACATATTCCAGTACCTGAAATGCATTCACCACTTCATTCTACATCCCCAATATTGCAACTTAGTCTATTATCATTAAAGATTTATTACTTATATGACATATATGGTTGAAGAAAATAATTTTCAATAAATTCTCTTTATTTTTATTGTATTTCAATTCAGTACTACTCAAATATTTTATGGATGATTATAAAAGCATAACACAGTATAGCTAAAATGTAAACACACAGTCACAAATGTAAAATGAGAAAAGAGGCAATTTCTATATATTTTTTTATGTATTTGCAATGTCACTAACATTGTGAATGCAAATACTAAAAAACTCATCTATGAATTTACTTTGGTAGAATGTGAACCACAGATCCTAACAGTTAATACAATTAGTAACACGACCAAAAATGCATGCCTTATAGTCCATTGCTGGAGAACAACCAAACAGGAATAAAGTTCAAGAGCTTGGACAGTATATCTCTGCATCCAGGTAAGTAATAGCTTGCCTTGAGGGGGGAAAAAAATCTAAGTAATAAAAGAATGGCTTTTACAGTATACACAGCAAGTTTTTGAGACTATTAGCTTTTCCCATGATTCTGAATAAGGGAATTAAAATAGTAAAATAACCTTTTCCAATTTGAAAATAAAAATTTCGTTCTGATAGAGCCTAACAGACTGATAAAAGACTGATAAAATGTTTTTTAAAAACTGTTAGAGAGCCAATGGCATCTTTATCACAAATATTTCTTTAACATTTTGTTCTCCACCATGCATTACTTAGAGAAAGTATAGTTAATAAGATGATTCCAAGCAGAACTTCATAGTTTTCTATCATATTACTTAGAACACAGGAAAATCTATCGGAGTCTAAGAACTTTAATATCAAAAGTAAGATGTCCAAACAACTACTCAATGCAGTAGATCAGAATCCTGAAGGTTTCAACTCATTTCCAAGAAAGTTAGATCAGTATAAAAGTGTCTCTGGTGGACTTTTTCCTTAGTTAGGTGAAATCTACTAGTGTGTGGTCAATAGAAAGTAATTATATGCCAGGCATGGTGCCGCGCACCTTTAATCCCAGCATTCAGGAGGTGGAGGCTGTGAGTTCAAGGCCAGCCTGGTCTACAAAGCAAGTTTCAGGACAGCCAGGACTACACAGAGAAACCCTGTCTCTAAAAACCGAAGGAAGGAAGGAAGGAAGGAAGGAAGGAAGGAAGGAAGGAAGGAAGGAAGGAAGGAAGGAAGGAAGGAAGTGATTATATATGGTAACAGGAAACTGCTTCTTCAGTTGCAAGCTGACCATACATTCATTATACAGAACAAACCACTATGCTTAGAATAAAGTTTATTTCAGAGAAGAATCCAGTAGCTGATTACTAAAGATACATCTTCAGAAAAAGAGTGCACTTGCACCTAATTAGAACTGTCTGGATGCTTTTGTTCTTTCATAAAGCCAAGGGAAAGGCATGTGTCAAATATTTTCTGTCTTAGATCATTCCAACAAAATATTTAATCTAATGACTAAAACGAGAACAGACAAGAAACTTAAAAAATACATTGCTCATTGATTAGTTTATTTAACTCCCTGCCTATGAAAATAGATTAACTACACATTGACTACATACTAGTACAATAACGTTTTGGACAGGGATTTCAGATACTCCAAGCAATTGTGTATAGACTACAAAACATGATTTCAGAATAAGTTGCTATTTGTAGTATTTAACACTTAGGTGTTAAAATTTGAACATGGAACCAGGCACGGTGGCCCACACAATTAATCCCAGCACTCATGAGGCAGAGGCAGGTGGATCTCTGAGTTCCAGGACAGTCAGGGATCTGTTATACAGAGAAAGCCTGTCTCAAAGGAAAAAAAACAAAAACAAAAAAGATTTGAACACACTTATCTTTATCAAAGTTTAAAAGAAATTACAAATTATTTCCAATTTTGATGACAAAAAAAATCACATAGCATTATCAGAAAACAGTTTATTAAAAAACACACGCATGCATAAACATTACGGCTACAGAGGATATCTTAGGAAAAAAATCAAAATTTGCAATGATTCAAAGTTGCATTTAAAATGAATGTTAGGGGCTGGGAAGATGGATCAGCAGATAATGTACTTGTGTAGGTATGAGGACTTGAGTCTGGACTACTCAGACCATGGCTATAATCCCAAAAACCCCAGGGCAAGACAAGCAGCAGAGACAGAATTCCCAGAAGCTCTTGGGACAGGTAGCCTGGCAAATGCAGCAGTGAACAAACAAGAGACTCTCAAACAGAGTGGAGCATTGAGTCTGTCCTCTTCTTACCTCTACACATTTGTGTGTCCAAACGTGAATATATGCACATGTAAACATCATAAACATCAAACACACACAAATAACTTAAAAAATAAAACACATTGTACATAAATGGTGTTGATACAAGTGATAGGACTCTTGCTAGAATAGCAATACAGGTTGTCTTAATACAGTAATTTCACAATAATATTTCAAAGACCCAAGACACTACACTTTATTTGTATTGATACTATTTCTGACTAGGGAAAATTAATCAGTTACCTCTTTTAATGTGAAGGGAAATCTTTCAACTAATTTGAGGAGGTTCACACTAAATCTCAACGTAGATATTGAAAGGTGGGTTAGTCAAATAAGCAAGAAATACCAAAGCTTAGCAAAACCAGAGCAGAAGCAGCTCAACAAGGCGAACATAGACAAAATGTCATCTATACTATGTTTTGGAAACGTGCTTAGTAACCTTGATTTCAAAATAGACCTAAAAAGACTATGCAGCACAAAGAAGCTATAATCTTGGACTACCAGCCATTTCAAAATATATACTAGGTTTGGATGTTCAGTCACTGCAGAGAGTTCAGACAGCAAAGGAATAAAGCAGTTGTTGGCTTGCTTTTTGGAATATAAGGCCTTCCTACATTGCCTGATTTGACCTTGATTGAACTCTCAAGCTCAAATGATCCTCCTGCCTCACTTCCCCTCCAGGTACTAGGACTACAGGTATACACCATTGCAGCCATAAAAAAAATTTTTTTTAAGCAGATTAATCAATATCTTTATTCTTCATACAAAGTGTTCACTCTATCATCAAATATGTATCTACTACAATATGACGAAACTATTGATGGAAGCACAATGCAAGATCAGTCACAGAAACTCTATGGTGATGCAAAGTCTCTCGCGATAATACCTGTTATACACAAAAGTTGACGCCAATTTTCTTGAAATGCTAATTCCCTAGTGCAACAGATGCCCTAAAATAAAGATCAAGTAAAAATGTAACCTTTCATATATTTAGCCCAAATGCTTATGAAATGTGGTTTCAAAAAACTTTGTAATGCTTAATAATTTTAAAGTAAAGAATTTTCCTGATTTACTTCAACAGAAAGGAAAAACAGACTGTCTTTACTTTAAACTCTTACCAAACAGAAACTGGTGATCTTATCCTTTATCTGCATGTCACCATTTTAGTGTTTGTTATAATCTTCCTTTTTGGGACAATTTACATTTTGTTAGTGTAGCTCTCTTGTAAACCCTTGCTATAATTCCATATTCCCTTTCTACATTTAAATAAACAATTCAGCTATTTTTAGTACACTCAAAAAGTTCTCATTAAGCATCACTAATTCAAGATCATTTTCCTCACTCCAGAAAGAATTCCCTCATCTAAACAGGAAAAGTACTTAAATGGATATTCCTCCAAAATAGGTAACAAACATATCAAACAATGTTCTTCCAATTATAAGCCATTAGAAAAATGAAAACGAAAATCACAATGAAATACCACTTTATGTCCAGAAGGATGGTTAACTGCAAAGATTTTTTATGTGTATGAGTTTGCCTTCATGTTTGCATGTACACCACATGTGCCTGGTACCTGTGTAGGCCAGAAAGGGCAGCAGATCCCCTGGAACTAAAGTTACAGGTGGTTGTGAGCTGCCATTCTCATGTGAATGAGAATCAAATTTGAGTCCTCTGCAGGAGCATCTGGTGCTTCTAATCATTAAATCATCTCTCCAGACATAGCTATTATTTTTTAAAACACAGAAAACCCATACTGGAATTGGAAAAAATGAAATATTTATTCATTGCCAGTGATAATACAAAACAGTACAGACAACCATTGTTATTAAGAAATAGTTCTTTAAAAACTTAAAACACAGAATTTCCCGATCTAGCAATTCTACTTTTTATATATTCTCCCAAAACTTGGAAATGGGTTCTCAGATATGTGTGTGCATCATGTCTGCAGCAACAGCCAAAAGGCAGAATCAACCTGATTTTCCATCAATGGATAAATAAACATTATATTTACATAACAACAAGATGTTTTCAGCCTCAAAAAGGAATAGATTCTAACACAAAATAAATGACCCTAAGCTAAGTGAAATAAGCCAAACAAACAAACAAACAAACAAACAAACAAAACAAAACAAAAACAGAAGCCCTTGTTACATGAGCTATATATAGTATCAAATTCTTAGAAAAAGAAAGGAGAAGGCTGGTTTGCTAGGGGTTGTGGGAAGAAAGTAATGAGGATTTAGTTTTTAATGGGGATGGAGTTTCACTTCAGGAAGACACAGTTCTGAGATGGCTGTGAGTGAAGGTTAAACTCAATGTGACTGCTTGATGCCACTGAAATGGATAAAAATTATCAAAAGAACAAATTTTGCTAAGATTAGTAAAAATTAAAGAAACTGTGTGTGTGTGTGTGTGTGTGTGTGTGTGTGTGTGTGTGTGTGTCCAGCTAAGGGAGCAATTTTACTGCTAGACCCTTTCTCAAAAAAATAAGGTAGAGATGGTTGAGAAAGACATGTAATGTTGACTTCCAGTCTCTACTTGTGTGCATAGACATACATACACAAACACATAGAAAAGAGAATTTTATAGTACAATCCCCTGATTTGATCAAATTTAAGTTAATTTTTCTATAAGGGATGAAAGGTTGTTTTAAGTCAATTCTGCATATAGACATCCTATACCTTAATATCATATATGGAAAAGATCATTAAATTATATTGGATGAAAATAATTGACCATAAATGTAAGGTTACGTTTCGGAGCTTTTTAAACTAATTCTTGTGATCTATACACCAGTCCTGATGCTGAAACCACAGTCTTCATTCACACATAGAATTTGAACTTAGTACAAGTTCAAATATCAATTTCATAAAATCCTATATATTACAGACTTTTTTTTTTTTTTTTTTTTTGGTTTTTTTGGTTTTTTTGAGACAGGGTTTCTCTGTGTAGCTTTGCGCCATTTCCTGGAACTCACTTGGTAGCCCAGGCTGGCCTCGAACTCACAGAGATCCACCTGGCTCTGACTCCTGAGTGCTGGGATTAAAGGCGTGTGCCACCACTGCCCGGCCAGACTTTTTACATAGGTAAAATCAGTTGTAATGTCTTGGTGGATTTGGTATATGAATATAAAAAGCCAAAAGTCCATTTTAATATAAAAATAATATTATTTGTTATTTGAGGAGAAAAAAAAACCACTGATTTAGATTCTATTTAAACACTGGATCCCTTAAATAACAACTCAAGGATTAAATCAAGCATGGTGATATAGTAACCTATTTACATACAGCAACAGCCCATGGATTAGTGCTTCTCTCCATATCCTCTCTCACCTTGCAAGAACTATGCCAATTCCTTCTAAGTGCAGCAAACATAATATCTTAATCACCTTACATTAGCCTCTCTCGGCATGCTAAAAGTTCTATAATGCCACCTCTTACTTGATCACACTGGTGACCAAGCTTACAATGTGTGAGCATTAATGGGTCCATATTAAAAAAAAAAAAAATTTACCAAGGATGATGAGAGGGAAAAGTAGAAAACAAAAGACGAAAATGCTGAGACTTTATACAAAGTTCAATGAAGCAGAAAAGCTGTACACATGTGTTAAAGTTTAGAAACCTATTTTTGGTAGCAAAAGTTGCTACCATTTTACATATGAAAACCTCCAAACATGGAAAATGAAAGCCAGGCCACTCAAGGATAGATGGCTATTATGTAACCTTTTAGTGCCATGAGGAACAGTAATCTAGTTCCACAGATCATAGTGCTTGTGGGAATGTAAACTTATGCAGTCACTATAGAAGTCCATATGGAGGCTCCTTGAAAAAGCAAAACCAGAATAACCAAATTGATCTAGACACATTCCTGGGCATATAACAGAAGGATTCTAAGTCAGCATACCACAGAAATACTTGAATATCCACATTTACTGTTGCACTATTCATAAGCTATGATACTAGCCTAGATGTCCATCAACATATGGACAAAATGAATGAATAAAGAGAATGTGGTATATATAAATAATATCTTAATTTTTTTTTAATCTTTTCAGCTGTAAAGTAGAATGAAATGATATCTAAAGAAAAAAATAGAAGGAACTGGAGATTATTATGTTAATTGATATGAGCCAGACTCAGAAAGGCAATTATTGCATGTTTCTCTTATATAAGGAATACAGATTTAAATATATATTTAAGTATACATATATGTGTATCTGTGAGAATGTATGAAAGTGTGCATGTGTAGAACATGAAAGTAGAAAGGGGACTATGAAAGGTGAGGAAGTGGTCCATAGGAGGCGGGAGAAACAAGAGGTTAAGAGAATACATGTGCCACGAAGATGGACGGGTAACTATTGGAGAAGAGGAGGAAGACTAGTGAGAGGAGGAAGAATTGGAGTGTCCAAGGGGGTAGCCAATGAGTACAAAGTATAATGATATCTGCACATGAAAACATCACAATAAAACCTATACTAATCAAAATTAAACTTTAAATGTTTTAAAAGTATGCTTATTTCAACATTAATATTCAAAAAGCCTAAGTATTCATAAATACTTGCATAATTACTTTTACAAATGCTTCAGGAAAAATAATCTCATTGCTTAACAGATCTTTCTTTCCTAATTTAGTTATTCTTTAAGCTCACCTATTTTATGACCATTTCACTGTGAGGCCCTGACATTAAGAGAGAAACAACTTGCATTTTTCCTAGTTTCAGATGCATACAGTCAAATAAGGGAAATAAGCAAATAACGAAATAACTGCAAATGGATGAAGCATATCTGATATATATTCACAAAGAGAACACTCAGAAAAGAGACATCTAACCTGAATAACACAGAATTAACCACTCAGACTGAATAACTACCTGGCTCACAATAATGGTTTCAAATTACTTTGGGGAATTTCAACAAATCAATTTGTCCCTTCAGAGAACAAATAATAAGTGAAGTCACTAAAAAGGAAAACGAAAAAGCAAGTATCACAACTCCAAAATCAGTTCTTAGAACTCTACATTATATTTGGGCAATAAAGGATATGTATCACAAACAAAGACAACTACTGTGAATCCAACATTTGCTTTGAGTTATGCCATGTATGCATGCTAACTTATGAACTACATTCGTTTGGCAAATACACTTTACATTTTGTTCCATTTCATATAAAAGTCTCATTTAAAATTTACATTAGCATGAAACAGGATTCTTATGATATTTTACCATATTCCTGCTACTTTACATTTTAAAGTGACTCACGTGTATGTACATGTGTACTATTAGATAACTGGATGAGCAAGAAAATAAAATGTACTTAATTAAAATTCTCTTTTTACAATGTGACGGATAAAGGGAAACAAGACTTAATTCAAAATAAAATAAGCCGATATTTAAATTATATGATGATGATAATTATGTGACATAGTAAAACATATCTTTTTCAAGGTACATTTTCAACACATAAGCACAGGCATGTAACTTTAAGTGCTTTAGATAATAATATCTAAAACACTATTGTCAATATCAATAACAAAGCTTGCATTTAATATCTTCTATAACTCCAGCAACTTACTTTGGAAATTGAGTTTTCATAAAAATTCAGAGGCCTTACACTATCACATAATTAACTATATTCATTTAAGTGTGATTCTCATGCTACTTTTCCTCCATGGTTATTATGAAATTTTTCTATAATACAAGGAAGAAATAAGTAAGGCTCTCCAATCAAAAACTTATTAACATTTACTATAGTAACAATCTGGTATCAATATGCCTATAAGAATTATGACATTAAATTAATAAAGAGTTAATTGTCAAAAAAGGGTGTCAAAAAAGTTTCAACACATCAAAACTAAAACTGGAATAAGAAGCATATCTCTAACTTCTCTAAATATTTCAAGATTGTCTAGTAGTGCCACCTTAGATTTACTGACCTATAACAAAAATAGAAAGGTAATTATATAAATGAATACACTTTAATGCTGTGAAGGTATGATAACCACATATTCAAGAGGCCTAGCAGGTATATGAAAATTCCTGGTACTTTTTGTTTAAATCTATAAAAATAAAAGTCCATCTTCCCTTTCTTTGAAGATAGATACTTTCTTTCTACAAAACAAGGTGTTCTATTTATTTGCTTGTTTCTCATTTTATTTTTTAAAACTACCTACTATTGTTTGAAGTTTTGAGAAACAAACAAATGGCTGGCAAGGGAAATATATTATTATTTATTTAATATTGTCCCCATAGACACTAGGAAATCACTTTTGATTGAATCAGTGAAATAGGAAGAAGTCATGGCCCCATTGACTGCTAACAATGAAAGGGAAATTTTATGCATGGAAGAGACTTATGCTCAATAACTTCTTGCCTTCCCACTTCATAAAGCAATCCTGAACTTCTTCTACAGTACATTTTATGCTCATCTATCAAATTTACTTCGAGCAGAAGTTACTTAATGCCACATTATCCTCCCAGAAAGCTGAGTCTAGTTGTCCTCTGCACAATGTTTGTTCTAGAGGAAAATAAATTCTCTGAATGCCTGCAGTCATTTCAGAAGCTTCTTCTAGAGTTGGTCAAATCACGTTTTAAAACAATAATTTGCCCTTACAACTCCTTGGATTTAAGTGTTATGCCTTCCATGACTCAATATCTGTGGACATTTGACCTTTTTAACAACAAGTTTCTTGGAAATTATTCATAATCAAGGAGTGGAATAGCTATAGCCAAAACAGCATGAGAATATCTTATCTTAATATACATTGGATACAACATTTTTGAACACTGCAGGTTAAATGCATGTTGGCATCTTTTAAAATTCAATTCTGTAGTGTTGGTGCAAATATAATCTGTTTTTCTCTGTCATTCACAGGACTTTCTCTGAATTATTCTTTTCCAAGGTACCTTCTTTTCTTGTCTCCTTCATCCCTTCCCATCAATGTCCATGTTCAGTATTATTTTTCCAATTGCCCTCCCTCTACCCCCATGCATTAGCTGTAAAATAGATGTAAAGCTTGGTGTACGTCCAAAAATCTTATGATCAAAATACATACTTAGCAAATTGTTTGGCTAAATCTTTCATGTATGATGAAAGATTATTACCACAATTCATTAGCAAATTATAGACTTTGAAATGTAGGCAGACAAATATTTGGCCCTGTATCAATCAATTTGGACCAGCTGGGTAGAAATTCACACAATCCCAGGAAACTTGGGAAGTGAAGTGCTCTTTCATTTTTCATTCACTTGAAACATTAAAGAAAAATTATCATTCTATAAAAATGTCCTCTTTTCAAGAATTTAGCTGAGTGATTTTAGAATGAATTTTATTTTCAGTCAATTACTACTTAAGAGACCAATAAACTGAACCCTTTCTCCTGCAAATTACTGTGGGAGAATAGCTAATGTATACAGGGTACTCAAAGACTCAACCATTATAATCCACTTTTAAAAGTTCAATATTTAATAAAGGTTGTCTTGCCCTTTATTATATATTATAGTGTGTATACTTCTATACACACTAAATGGGCCTGGAAAGTAGTTTTACAGTTATTCACAATAAATAAGAGCATTCCCATTCTTCCTCTGAGCTTCTCTTAGCCTGGTCAAGTGACCTTGTACAAAGATTCTGATTGATCTTACGTCTGTCTATTTTGGTTAAGCTACAAGGCCACATACAGGGACAGCTGCACTTTAGGAGCAACTTAAAACAAATTTCATCTTAGTGGCATCTAATCCAGTGCTTGGTACAAGATGCATGGAAAAGTCAGTGTCAAAATTAAACAATGACGGCTTTGCAATGAACAGATGCTTTTGCCTTGCAGCTGTAAAACCTCAGAGCAATCCAGTGCTCTACTGTCTGGTCACGCAATGACCACAAAGCAAGGAATACATTTTGTCATTTATACATTGTTTGCTGTGAGCTTCTAGTCTTTTTTTTTTTTCTTTTTAAAAAAGGGAGGAGGGGTATATTGAGGGTAATAAAACGCCAAACTAAGTAACAGAATTTTTCTCAAAGTATATTCATCAGACTGATAGTTTGAAAAGAATAATTCTTTGACTACATAGCACTGAGTCATATCAGATGAAAGAAAAATATCATAGCTTGGTGTTTTAGGAGGTTGTGTTGAAATAATTTTTGGCTTACACTGATAAATGTGGAAGTGATTTTTCTACAAGTAGAACTTACCTTAATATACCTAGTCTTAGTCCACTTGTGTTTATTAACATTTTATGTTCATTTATCCACCCTTTAATTCTTGGTTGTTTATTTGGTTCTTTGTTTTTATTACTTACTACATGGCTGGAGGATATTTAAATGTTAAAAGATTTCACATTATGAGTAATATGATGCTATAGAGGTCCATGATGAACCTCTATATGTGCAGGCTTTCCCAACCCTGGGTAATCATGTATGTGACACTCTAAGGGTAACAACTGAATACTAAATTTATTTATTTATTTATTCATTCATTCATTCAATTATTCATTTATTTAGACATCCATCCATCTGACCACTGTCTCTGGTCAGCCAAGAACTGGCCCCACCTAAGCAAATGACTACATATATAGTCGTGATCAAACCACTTCTAAGTGAGGCTCTAATTCTAACACCAGTTCTTTACTCTATCTACAATAAAAAAAGGCAAAAGTTCAGTAACTTCACATTTATTTATTTTAATTTTGTTCTTTTTTTTCTTAATCCATTTTTTTCTTGAAATATTTTCTTCCCAAGGATACGAATTTATTAACACCTTATTGCTTACAAATTTCACTATATGTTTGTTGGTTGAAGATTTGGAGAAATTACCTTTTATTTTTCTTCATCCTCCAAATATAATTTCTATACAAAATCCCAAAGTAATAACCACAGTAACAAAGTTTATTTTAAGTACCAAAGAGAGTATGCTACCCTCTTCAATTGAAAGTCTAAGAAATAACAATTTTTGTGGTTCTGAAAAGAAATAACAATTTTCTGTGGTTAGTTTTTTTTTATGTTTTATTTTCTAAGTATATAATTAAAACACAGACATAAAGGCATACTTACCAGTATATTATGTCTATTCAAATGCACATTCCAGCATTACGAAAGCATTACAAACTTAAAAAGACTATAGGACATTTACAATTATACTCGTGGTATGATTTCTGTTGTCTTTGTTAATAGCTATAATTAGAAAGGATTTAAATAAGAATGTCAGTAATATGGAGTTAACAAAGATAATCTATGCCACTAAAAATATACTATGAGAAAACAACTGACATGTTTAAGGTTAAAGGTGTTTATGAGGCTATCTTATAAAAAGCAAAAATAAAGGATAAATGTGATCATTTGTATATTACCTACATACTTTGTCATAAGAAAACATTTACAGTGGTAGCATTCCAAATTACAGTATTATCCATAAACACCTTTAAAGTTAAGGAATAACTATAAATTTGAACAAACTACATTTGTTAATATTTCATAATGATTATTTAATAGCCAGAAATATACTAACAAAATTGTGAATGTATTTTGTCTGAAAATACAATTCAGCTTAAGGTTATTAAGTGTAAGATATTGAGTCATACTCAATACACCTTTATTTCATTAAATATTTTATGCAACTGTAAAATTTATAAAAATAGTTAATAGTTCCTTTTTAAGTACATTTTATCATTCTGGTTCACTATAATGACAATGTATTTTAAAAGTATATGTTTTACTCACAAATACATAAATAAATCACAAACCAAAAGCTAACAGATGTGTGACTTCTAATTAGTTATAATAATCTCTGCTTCAATGCCATTAGAATGAGCCTTTCTTTTCTTTTGAAAACTAAAAAAGCTTTCCTTTGAATTTTAAACTGTCAAGGTGCTTCAAAGTCAATGTACAAAATCTGCTTTGATTAAAATTTTAGACATCTACAGTGATAACTTTATGAAAGGAAAATATTAAATTATAATTATCCTAAACAGACACAGTCTTGTGAAACTAACCCTCCATTCATGTTAAAACACAAAGAGTTGAATATAATGAATTTGATTCATCCTCGGACACAAAGCTTCACCACAGTAAACTCAGTCAACTGTTGCTCTTGCGCTTATATTCATGGTGCTTAAATAGCGCACTTTAAAACAAAAAAAACTCCAATTGGCTTTTCATACATCCACCCTCCCCAAAAATAACGCACTTGAAAAACTCAAATGATATGAAAGGCTTCAAGGCCTCTTTTCTCCCTTTCATACCCTTTTTTTTATTTCTGTTTGCAGTAATCTGCCTTTCTCTTTCTCTTTCTCATTGCTACAGAGCAGGCGAGGAGGCTCAGAGCTTTGAAAAGGGGGCTCTGTGTGTAATGGGTCCACTAGAATTAATTTACTTGCACCAAATCCATTGAGCACAGAAGTCCCCCCCTTCTCAAATCATTTGGAGTCGAACGCAGCCCCCAGCCTTTGTAATTCTAGTAAAGCACTTAAAGTGCACAGTAGGTGTTCATGAGGACCATCTGGTCAAAAGCAAAACAAGCTGCTGATTTTGCCTTTGAATAGAATGAAGCAAGTGTGAATTAGTCTCTTCAATTAGCACTATTACAACCTGTCAAGTGCATATTGTAAAACAGGATTATTACAGTATTGGTCACCAGTGCAATTATTTACTCTCTGCCTTTTCTTGCATATAAAAAATGTCTTATGTTTATTAGTTTCTGATAACTGAATGTAATCTCTCAACTCAGAAATTTCAAAACTATCAACACACAAAGCATAAATTATGAATATGCTAGACTAAGATGTTAGGATAAAAATATTTTAAGTAACAAAGGGCTAAAGCATTGCCCTTAAGTTTTAACAAAATTACATTTTCGTTTGAGATACAGATGAAAACACTTTTGTTTTTAAATCATTTTCAAATTATTCTAAAATATTTCTAGATAAAGAAAAATACCATTTCTAAATAGCTACACCATAAGCATTTCTTAAATTTATCTCCTAAGGGACACAACAGAAACACAGAAAATCTCAATAAGATAATCACCATTTATTTGTTCATTTGAAGTAGTATGATTAAAGAAATCTGTTTTAAAATACAGCCTGAAACCAAGAAATACATGTACACCATATTCTCCTTTTCTTGAAAGTTGAATAATGGCTTGAATTAATTGCCTGGTTGTTAAAAATTGTATCTTTCATTCTTAATAAGATGTCATTATTTTTAAGTTTTTTTTAAATGATATATGCTAATTAAAACTGCTCATTCTAACTGAGCTAATATATGCCACTTATCTTGAAGTAAAAACAAACCACTTAAACTTTTTAATTAAGTAAGCACACAACTTAATTTACCCTCTTGCATATGAACATTCTCAGCTACCTCACTGTTTCTTCAATTCTTTGCCACGAGCCCCCTACCCCATATTGGAAAACAAACAAACCCCCCAAAAAGGCACCTAATACCTCAAAACATTCAAAGAAAGGTCACAACAGTTAAGAAGTTATAATCTATTTACTACTAGAAAAGTGCTCACTAATATAATTTGTGAAGAACTACAAATTTCCAAACAGCACTAGCCACCAGCCTTAAATAACAACCCAAAGCACACACGAGTCAAGATGAGGAAGCACCAAGTAGAACAGACCAAACACACACACACAAATAGCATACGGTTTACATTCTCAGAATCAAAATTAACATCCTGATTTCACAATTATTTTTAAGAATTGGTATGATTTACTTAAATTACTTCTTAATAACAATTCTACCTCAATTGGCTTCCCACTTAATCATTAGTTTGTATAACATGGTGCTAGTAGTGAAATGTGCTACTTGCTCCCTGTAAGATATGGCTTTGTAGGCTGTCAATTTTCCCCTTTCATTCCCATTAAGAACTAAATCAACATTAATAAGAATAGTGAGAATTCTGGGGTAAAGTGAAACTACGAAGAGGATTTAAATAATTCCAATAGCTATTCATCACACTTCTCACTGTAATAGATAAGTCATACTCCATGATTCTGCACTAAAGAGACTTAGATTTCTTATCTTTGTTATTTCGGGTCAGGTGTATGTTTCTTAAGTTTGTGTGACACCTACAAAAAAGTAGATATTTACCTAACAGAAGCTTTTGCAAAAATAAGGCAGACAACAAAGAATCAGTTTCCAAGAAAAAGTTGGCTTGATTTCAGGGACTTTATATCCTTTTCCACACCTGGGCTTCGGATCTGCAGAGGCAAATCAGTCTTTCTCTCCCCTTGTGTTAGCCCACCCCAAGTGCATTTGAAACCACAGATTTTAAATTACTAGAATCTTTACAATTAATTGTTTAAAACTGGGAATTCTCAAGAGTAGAAAAACTGATTAAAATAAGATAGGCCTGTTTAAATTTTGAAGAAATTTCAGTACTTTGAAGTGTGATAAGTATCCAATTTAGGGTGCAAATTGATAGAAAGTTGGGGCTGTCAAATGTTATTAGAATATTGATAATTTTATGAGGTATTATGTTATGAAAAAATAAGGATTTTACTTCTTATAACTACTTACAATTATTTCCTTTTTAACCATCTTTAGATGTTACTGCTACGTCCTCATGTAGAATATGTAAATGGAAACATTTGAAAAGATCTTAAAACAAAAATGAAATTAAAACCAAACCCCTCACCTGGGATCCAAAGGAAAAAGGTGCTTCATACTGTGAAGCACCGGCTGAGAGACAGGATGAGTAAACACTTGTACAACTGTCAGTTTTCACCACCAACTTGCATAACCACGTGTTATTTAATTTATTTGAAATTCTAACTGCATCTTAACATTATTCTCTTAAATCAGTATTTTCAAAAATGTACTCTGTTCAATTAATAGTTACAATGGGTACCCATTTCAGTCTCAATCATTTAATAGTTTTCTGAGTAAAAATACTGTAAAAGCTTTCTTTTAAAAATTCAAAGAATTTTTAAAACATTAAGAATATTTTTAGCTGGAAAATATAAATAATTTACTCTATTGGAAAAACGATCCGATGCTTTTAATCTATTCTGTTAAACTCTATTAATTACAGTGATCATGATTTATTTTTTGGCTTACTATTCAAAGAAGATCCCTGAAACTGGTAACAGAGATTAATTTAAAATTTAGGATATATAACATCAATAACCTTTCACATTAAAAACAAAAATACTAGTATTAACCCAGAACTACGAATTTTTTTCAAGACTGTACTTCTCTCAGTGCAATTAAACTGATTTATAGTAGCTTAGCAAGAAATAAGGCACTGGGGGTTGCAAGGCATCCACAGGAGCACATTCCTTCCTGAAACCAGCCTCAGCACAGGATCCCATAGGACCAGGAAAAAGCCAGTTGCTCCACAGCCTTGCTCAAAGTTACACAAAATAAAGCAGCCCGTGTAGAATTATCTACTCACAAAAAAGCAATTTTCATTAGAACCAACATTTTTTCTTAATAATCAGTGTTTCAAAATATTATTTTATATTCATTTTTAAAATTAAAAAAAGAAAAGGAAGAAAAACTATTACCCAGGAATACATAAGAATATTTGTCATTAAAAATGTTTCTGGAACATTTTTTTAAGAGATTTAAAACATGGTAAGAAAAGGATTTCAATGTTTTCAAGTCCTTGACACTATCAAAAGATAATCTAAATAATATACCAGAGAACAGTTTCAGCCAACTGTGGCACGCAATGGCACATTTACAGAATCTTAAATTTTCTTTTAATAATTGATGTAGTCATTTTGAATCATTCTGCATAGGATATCAGGTGTGAGCAGATTGCATTAACACTGCTTAAACATTTCAACTTGTCAGTATGGCCAACTCGATTTCGGAAATATTTGCAGTATTTTCCCATCGAAACAGTAATAAAGGCAAAATAAATATATGCCACTACTTTATAATCACCGAACATTAATGAATATTTTATGTCTTTTTAAATCTCCCTGTTTAATTTAAAAGGGTGAAATTAAGTCTCCTCGCTGCAATATGCCAATTATCTGTAAATCAAACAATAACTTGGCCATTATGCTCCTTTTTGTTAATATAAGAGAAGCTAATTTGAAAACACTGAGTGGCATTTTTAGACTATCCACTTAATAGAACTTTCTGCCCTCTTGTGGGAGAAAGTGGAAACACACTCAAGTTAGTTAAAGGAGCAATGCAAAGGGGGTTTGGGAATGAAAGAAACTGCACACAACATTTTAGCCATTAAAAATTTCATTCAGTATCAAAGGGATTCCTATATTTATCCATCATGCATTATGTTCCTCTTCAAATAAAAACATAAGTCAATAGTGAAATTTACCTCTTATCTTGCTTTATTACTTAACTGGAGTTGTTGTGAAGCTATATTTTCTTGTTTAATAAAATGTTCACATATGTAATTTAAATTTTATTATCAAAGATCCTATAATAACTCTGACATAGAACTATATTTCAGTTTTAGATAAAAAATGAAATTAAAATTTTAAATTTAGTGCTTAGAATGCCCATTATAAAGGCTAAAAATGAAATGGCAACACAAGCATGAAATTGCAGAAAATTCAAATAAATAAAATAAATGGATAGATTTAGAAGTCAGAGAAAAGGCTGAATATTAATGCTTAGTTATATCATAGCTGTTCAAGTAATTAATGGAGAAAATAAACAGGAAAAGGAGTTCTTTGTGACAAATTCAAAAGATAAAATTCATTGATCAAACTTGTCAAAAAGGAAACTTAGCAGTCTAGTCATTATCAAAACATTTTTGTATAATTCTAAAAAATGACTTATTCTTTCAAGATAAATTATTAATTATTTTAAACAATATGGTCTTAAATGTCTATGTGGCAATCCAAGATTTAGCATGATCTAGTCTTTCAAAATTCAGTAGTAAGATTTGGGGGTAGAAAGGAGATAGGAAGAGGAGGGAATGGGAGGAGAAAAGGGAGGGGAAACTGTGGCTGGTATGTAAAATAAATTTTAAAAATTTAATTTAAAAAATCAGTAGTTAAAAAAACAAGTGAAGTAAGTTTTATAAATTATGAAGGTTAATATGAAATAGTCACTATTTTAAGTCCTGTCAAAGCCTCCAACGTTTCTCACTCCCCTAAGAAGAGAAATCATTGGCCTTTAGATGGGTGGGACCAAAGACATATCCAGAAGGTGCCTTTCTCTCATAGGTACCTTTTTTCCTCTCTCTCTCTCTCTCTCTCTCTCTCTCTCTCTCTCTCTCTCTCTCTCTCTCTTTTGAAACGGTGGCCCTCTTTCGCCAGAGTGAAGAAAATATAGACAGTACTAACAGACTCTTTCCAGGTAGTCTGAGCTAAATGACAGTTTCCACATCTTATGAACACTGCCCAAAGCTAGGATCGAGCTGCTTGAGAGGCCTCTTCAAACTCCTGTTTAAACCACAAGTATATGATACAAATGCATGACACATTTGAGTGACCTTTCCAATAAAACAGAAACACACTCCACACTAAATGCTGTCAACAATGTCCAAATTAATATTTTGAATAATTGCTATAAAACCATGAAATATTTTTATAATAATGAATTGTTCTTAGGCAGAGTTTTAAGCAGAGTGTTTTAAGAATTACCAAGAGTTCCCACTTACAACATTTGTTATTTCTAGGTCAAGTCATTTAGTGTAACATCTACAGTAATCATTGATATTCCAGTTAATTAAAATTAAAAACCTAATAATGAAACATAAAGAGAGTTTCTACCAGAACAGATAAGCCCTCTCTAACAGGGTCAACATTAGCTATAATGAGCTACCTTTATTCCTTAGCTGTGAGACATAACTCACCTCTTGAACGGTACTGCTTCCTGAGAAGTTCAGGTTGTACTCCCGCTGGACTTCTCGGTGGGTGATGATCAGCATGAAGTTTTGATTTAATGATTCCTGCAGGGCACTGAAAGGGTTGAAAGAAAAACAAGGAACTCAGAGATGAACAAGTTCTAGCTTGCTTCACAGCTAGCTGCAAAAACCCCAGGAGTACCCTAACTTCCACATAGGCATGTCCGGGCCCAATGTTATCATCTTCTCAGCTCCTAAAGGCAAGACAGCATGCTGAGAACAACCAAGGGGAGCTAACCTGTTAACTCCTTCTCTACCAAGGTGTTTTAAAACTTCTATTGCAGATACTTCAAATACTACATACTTTCTACAAACACTGTTATCTATTTTCTTATTCCTCCAAGAGAATCAATTGTCTAATTGCCAAATGATATTAAATATCTATTAAAATATTTATTCAAATGTACTGAAAGACTGATTCAATTCTAACGAAACAGCTGTCTAGAACAGAACTATAAAATTTGTCTATACTTACAAATGCTGTATAAAAAATATGTTTTAGGCAAAAATTCAGAAGACACTGAAATCTACCGAATTATAATTGGTATACCAAAATTCTTTCAAAATAATGCTTTCACTTAGGGTTCAGCTATATAGAATTCAGGAATTGAAGAGTTCAAAGCAACACTTTTAAAGTCCTATAGCAAAGTTCCCAAATGTTAGAAAAGCATAAAAAACACAAAAAAAATATGTAATCAGCTATATAAATTAAGAAATATATCATGATTCAACTTTATGTCAATATTAAGAAACATGATCTTCATCAATAATTTAATAAAAATCTATTGCTATTATGTTCAAATATGTTCACTGCCTGTCAGGGGGGTAATTTTGCCATGGCTATAGCCTCGGAAAATATTCTGAGTGGGATACATAGCTCTGGCCCATTTGGCTCCTCTTTTGACATCTGGAACAATATGATAAACACACACAGAATAAAGATTAGAATTAGACTTTTAATCTGTTCACCCTGTTGTCTGCCAAAGAGTTCACAGGTTATTAACAGACAAAAAAAAAATACAAAAGAAGCATAGATATAATAAAATATTGCTAATAAATTTTAAAAAATTATATCCAACTAAAACACAAGTTTGTTGAGGCAAGAACATTTGTTATTATATCTTTAGCACCTAAGCAGTGGTACACTGCAGATATTCATTTAGTAATAAACAAGTTGTGAGTTTCCACAAGGTAAGAGTCATATTCATCTTTGTCTTTCACACAACAAAGTCATACAACTATCATTCTAGTTAAAGTATTTATCTATATATTTATTTTTGAAGCAGCATTAGGTCAATGCCTTGCAAAGGAATCCAATCTAAATAAAAATACATAGTTCTTTGAAAAACTCAGTCTAATAGGGCTACATACACATCACTGCCAGTAGAACTGAAATAAAAGTTCAATGAAAACTGAAACAAACATGCTTAACTCTGCCCTTGGTCAAGGGGTAAAGGAGTCCATGAGAAGAAAAAGTAATCCATACCAAGAAAAGACACACACAAGTTGAAATTCAAATAGGATCTTAGAACTGAACACTCAGAATACACATTTTTTTTTTTGGAGGGGACACAACTTTGACACTGTTTGTTTTATACCAATCTATAGTCAAAACATTCTAGTTTCTAGAGAAATAATGAGGATTAAAAAATTTAAAAAAAAAAAAGAAACAAAAAAAACATGGTCCTTGTTTCCGTGAAACTTACATTTCAGGCAAATGGGACAAAGAATAAGTAAATAAATAAGTAAACTTGGAGAGTGCTATGTACCATGAAGAAAGTAAAACAGATCATAAGATACAAGATAACAGAGGGTCAGGAAAATTCAGTAAACAGAACAGCTGAGAAAGGCATCTCCAGGGAAAAGAGCGAGGTTGGCATAATAAAAGGCGATCAGCAAAGGTCCACTTTCGCAGGTTCTCATAGTAACTGCACAGGAAAGCTACTAGGGGTTTGAAAAGGAATAGGCTAGGAGCTGGCTGCTATTTCCATCTCTAAGATTTCTCTGTGTGCGCTAGCTAAGAGAGAAAGACTGGAGATGGGGGAAACAGAGGCATGGATTAATTACAAAAGAAGTGAGGAAAAGAAGGAGAAATAGTAAGAATATTAAATACAGAATACAGGTTAGAGGCAGAAGAATGATAATTTACTGATAGAGAACAAGAGAAAAATACAACCTCAAGATTTCCAGTCTGAGCAAACAAAAGGATGAAATTTTATTCATCAAAAATAAATTGGTAGGAAAATTGAGAGTGAAGTTTTAGATGAATTAAGCTTGACCGTATGTGAGACACACAAAAAGAATTTTCAATGTTATATACAATATAGCTGAACGTAAAAACCAAAGCCAGGTAAAGGTGAACTCAGGACTAAGATGGTGGAGACAGGAAGATTAGAGCTCAAAGGCATCCTCAGTTACAAGGCAAGTCTGAGGCCAGCCTAGGCCATGTGTGGCTCCATTCTCTCTAAGAAAACAAAACAAAAAACTAAAAGACAAAAACCACACAAAATGGGCACTTAAGAGATATAAGAGCAGAGTCAAAGCATGCGGGCATATAGGAGATGTGACTTTGTGCCAAATAAAACCATGTGAGGAAAGAAGCTACTAAGAGAAAAACAGAAAAATCAAGATGGAACCCTAGAACATTCCAACATCTGAAACAAAGCCAAGGAGGAGTCAATTTAAAGAAGATTAATGGTAAAGAGAAAAATCAATAAAGACCAGTATAAAACAACAACAAATAAAGTAACTGTTTCAAGTAGAAGAGTGGCTTCAGTCATGCCAAAGCCCAGACACAAAGTACACAAAGACCAAAAAAAAAAAAAAAAGATAGCCACATGCTGGCAACATAGAAGACTGGAAGACTCAGTATGACTATAATGAAGGAGTAGAGACAAGTGTCACAAGTTCACTGCAGAAGATCCTTCCTTCCTCAGTACGACTATAACGAAGGAGTAGAGACAAGTGTCACAAGTTCACTGCAGAAGATCCTTCCTTGAGCCCAGGGGCAGAAGCAAGGAGAGAGACATTTCAATTCCTGAAGCCTCCTTCCTTACACCTGGATCAGGCACAGCCTCCCAAGAATGTTGCAGTCTGGGACAAAAGCCCAGAAAACAACCACAGTGACCCTTCCAAGTAAGTCACTATCCACACACAGAGCAGGCTTCAGGAAAAGCATCTCAAATTTGGGATTTCCCTTAACCTAATCCTGAGACAAGGTATTAAAGTCTGGATCTGAGATGTAACACAAAGACACCTGTGTTCAAGGCTTGGTGTCCACAAGTAGCATTCTGGGGTAGTGGAAACTTTTGGGAGGTGGGGCCTATTTCCAGAAAGCAAGTTATGGTCATTTAGAAGGCCTGCCCTTACAAGGAACATAGGGATCCTGGCTTCTCTTCCTCTCCTTCCCTCCCCCCTTTGTCCTTACCCACCCACCCCCCAGCCCATACTGCTCTGCCAGAGGCCCAAGAGTAACAGGGTCAAATATACATGAACTAAAACTATGAGTCAAACAGAACTTTCTTCCTTATTTAAAAAACAAAAGGGGTAGGTGGGAGGCTGGGCAATGGTGGTGCACACATTGAATCCCAGCACTCAGGAAGCAGAGGCAGGTAGATCTCTCTGAGTTCAAGCCCAACCCGGTCTACAGACTGGGATCCAGGACAGCCAGTGCTACACAGAAAACCCAATTCAAAAAATCATTTTAAAAAAGGAGGTGGTAGGGAGGAGGGAAAGGAGAAGGAAGAAGGGTATATTATGGAAGACTACAAAAGCTAGGCTAAGGAACTCAGAATTTCAAAATCTTCACTATTTTATATATAGAAATGAATCCATAAATATGTGTACTTTTTGTGGTTGCCTTTATGCAGTTTCTTAGATCTGTTTCTTGGTTTTGCTAGCAGGCTTGAGCAATAATCTTGCAGACAAGTCTGACAGGACCAGCACCAACTGCATACTGCTGAGGAGAAAACCATTTAGTCAGTTCTATAATTTCTGGATAGCTGTGGAGATGGAACATATACACATACAGAGACACAAGCCTAAAACTGCTAGGGTCTTAGGGAGCAGGCTCTAAACTTCTGTTCTACCAGGGTTAGCTGTTTGACCATAGCAAGTCAATCATTTTTCAGCAGTATTTGTTGAGTGCCTAAATATCTAAAGCCCTATCTTAGACACTTGTCTACTCTGTCAATACGCAGTTCCCTCTTCTGAAATAAATAAATAAATTTTTCCTTTATAGGACTATGAATATTAAACTTTAAAGAGCCAAGAGTGAATTTTTATTGCATAAGTTATGAGGTGACATATTATAACACTGAAAATAGAACACTTAAGAGATGCTGAAACTTTAAAATCTCACAGTGACAATGTAACACCAACAAAAAGATCTACAGTGCCTTTATAGCAATTATTCTTCTTCATGATTTATGAGTTTGTACAGGGAAAAAAAATCTTTTTAATGGGGTTGGAGAGATCACTCATTAAGTAAAGTACTTTCTGCATGATGAAGACCTGATTCATGTTCCCAAGCACCCAGGTGAAAGGTGACCTATGGCTGTAACTTCAGCACTGGAAGTAGGGTGGGAATACAAACAGCGATATTCCAGGGGTAGCCTGATCAGCCAACCTATACTTAATAGTGAACTTTAGTTTGTGATGAGAGACTATCTCAAAAAGGTAAGGTGGAAAGCAACAAAGGAAAACACCCCAAATCGACCTCTGGCCTCCACACGCCTCTGGATCCTGACAGGTGATATCTATCAGCAAAGGTTACTGCTGGTCTTCCCAGGACTTGGTCATTATCTCAAAATTTTCTCTCCAGGACTCTAAAGATGCCTTCACCCACAAACAGTATGAAGCAATTTTAAGAACACAGCACCCACATTCCCAAGAGGTGGGGGGGGGGGGGGGGGGAAGACCACGAGTGATTTTTGGTCTTTCCATAGGTTTCGGGTTTGGGATAGTTGTCACTGTTTAGAAGGGTTGGTTACAAGTCAGAAAATTTAAGTAAAGTAGTTCAAAATCCTTATAATTTGGTTCAAAAATTGGAATTGTATGCTATTCTGTTGGTATTAATGAATTTTTCTGAACCTCTCAACATAGTTACTGACTCTTGGTATGCTGAAAGGGTGGTCTTACATATTGAGACCGCAGAATTTATCGCTGATGAGTCAGAATTAACTTTGTTATTTATTCAGTTACAAGATATAATCAGGAACGGGAAGCATTCTTTATATATAACTCACATCCAATCCCATACAGGTCTGCCAGGCCCTATAGCACAAGGTAATGATGAGATTAATAAACTATTGATAGGAAATGTGCTGGAGGCCTCAGAATTTCATAAAAAAAAATCATGTCAATAGTAAAGGTTTAAAAAAGGATTTTTCCATAACCTGGCAACAAGCCAAGGAAATTGGAAGGAAATGCCCTACTTGCTCTTTTTATAATCAGACTCCGCCACCAGCAGGATGTAACCCAATACTCAAAGGAATAAAATCTGGCAGATGGATGTGTTTCACTTTGCAGAGTTTGGAAAATTGAAATATGTACACCACATCATTGAAACTTATTCAGGATTTCAATGGGCAACTGCTGAGTTCTGAAAAGACTGATTTGGTAATCACACATTTGCTATAAGTTATGGCCATCATGGGTATACCTGCACAAATTAAAACTGACAATGCTCCAGCATATGTCTCTGGTAAAATGAAACAGTTTTTTGCTTATTACAATATAAAGCATATTACAGGTATAACACACAATCCTACAGGCCAAGCAGTCATAGAAAGATCAAACTGAACTATAAAGGATATGCTAAGTAAAGAGAAAGGGGTAACAAAAAACCCCAGAAAGATTACATAATGCTCTATTAACTTTGAATTTTCTCAGTGCTAATGAGAAAGGAACAACAGCTGCAGAGAGACATTGGACAATAGAAAAAACTACAGAATAAAATCAGCCTATATACTTTAAAGATGTGCTGAACTCAGAATGGAAACCAGGATATGTGTTACTTTGGGGTCAAGGTTTTGCTTTTGTTTCTACAAGAAAAGAAACGCTGTGTATACCATCAAAATTGATAAAGGTTCGATTTGAACAAGAGAGACCTCTTAATTAGAAGAGATGATAGTTCATCAACCAGCAAGACTATCCAATTTAAACTAATTTATACCACTAACAAATGCTTTTCATTTAATCAGATATAACTTGCCAAAAGGGAACCTCTCCCAAGTTAGGCTTGGGGAAGGGTTTTTGGTTTTGTCTTTCAGGAGAATGAAGGCTAAGGAATCTGAAGAACACTAGACAAACAAGACATCTGAAGGAAAAGGACAAATCATCTAAGAAAAAATGTCTCAAGAAAAAGAGCAAATTGGCCTATTGGTATATGACATACAAAATTTCATAAGTCTTCCTAAATGTTTGTTTCAGCCCTTCTCTACAGACACTTAACACAAATGGTCTCTTTGTAGTCCCAGTTCAATTAAAAATTAAAGCTGGCTTTGGACGGGTGGTGGTGGCACACGCCTTTAATCCCAGCACTTGGGAGGCAGAGCCAGGCGGATCTCTGTGAGTTCAAGGCCAGCCTGGGCTACAAAGTGAGTTCCAGGAAAGGCACAAAGCTACACAGAGAAACCCTGTCTCAAAAAAAAAAAAAGCTGGCTTTGGAGTTGGAGAATGCCTAGAAACTAAGCAAAGCTAAGGCCAGGCATTCATAAGTAATAATAAGACTCTGTGTGTAAATTTATTTGGGAACTGGGTGGCAGGCACCCCCCAAAAAGAGCCAAAAACAAATAACAACAGTAAACTTTATTTTTATTTAAAAAAAAAAACATTTTATGTATGGTACCAGAAGTCACCATGCAAGAAAGCCCAAGAGGCCTCAATCCTACACAAAGAACTACAGGCAACTAAGGACTGTTGAGAGCAGAAGAGAACACATTAATTGGTTATCAATACCAAATGGTCAGCCCTGAAAACATGGATAAATACAAGTAGCATTATACAGACTGAGCAGGTTCTATTTAGGAATATTTATACACACACACACTCAGCAGGTTTTATTAAGGAATATATATATATATATATACACACACACACACACACACACACACACACACACACACACACACACAACCCACATGTATATAACAATAATAAAAAGGAGGCCATGAATTTGAAAGAGTGCAAAATGGAGTATATGGGGGGTTTGGTAGGAGGAAAGGTCAGAGGAAACAATTATATTATAATCCTAAAAAATAAAAGAAATAATTTGAAAATATAATTAATTTATGGGAAGGATGTGTGCACCATGGCACACACATCAAGGTCAGAGGACAATCTGAAGAAATTGGCTCTTTCCTTCCACCATGTGGGTCCAGGGATTAAACTCAGGTCCTCAGGCTTAGTACCAAGTGCTTTACCTACTAAGCTATCTTACCAGCCTTAAACAGGCAAACTTTTCAAAGGCAGTACAAAGGTGAGCTCAATGAAAGAAATGGTTTTACATGAATGCATTTTCTCTCTTTATTGTGTTTCTCCATTGTGATTTTTCTTTCAATTGGGCTATCTATACTTATCAACAAAGACATGTTTTGGTTTCTACAAACAGACAAGGGTTACTAAAACTATTAGTCTTTGCTTTAGCAGACAGACTAAAACTGTTTAACATGTAATCAGAATGATCAACATTTGTCTGATGTAGTGATTATTTGCAATAAATCAAAATAAAATAGAGTAAAATTAAATGAGAGCTAATCATAGTAAACACCTAATAGGCAAAGTAATGAATACTTTTACATATATCCTACCATAATTATTTAATGTATTCATTAACTTTTCTTTAAGAGCCAGCATCACTACATTGCTCAGGTTTGGCTCCAAACTCCTAGGCTCAAGTGGTTCCCTGTCTCAGCCTATCTAATAGTTGGGGTTAAAGGAAAAACATAACTGCATCTAACTACTTTAATTTTAAAACTATGGGGAAGAGAATAGTGTATAAGAGAAAATTCTAAAAACATGGTAACCAATTCCCCCAAAAGTCTCAGTATTATAACTAAGCATCATCTAAACTAGTAACACACATGTAGAAATAATTTTGGCAAAACATCTTTATTCTTCTTGGTCTAGAACTCTCCAGCTGCTTCTTTCAATACCAGATTATTCCTGAGAGACACTCATTCCAATATAGCTACACTGCAGGAAACAGAAAGTTACCTGTAAGATATCTGCCTTCTAGTGAAGGCCAATATCATGTTAATGCATTGGCTTAATTTAAACATTTTTACATTCTCCTTCACTTTTGTTCAAGAAGATCATCGTGTAAAAATAAATATTAGTACATAAACCCCTATAATAAATTTGAAGCTCTAATATAGGCATTTTTATATATGTAAATACAGAATACCATGTATTACTGGTAATTACTGATAAAACTAAAAACAGTAAAAAAAAAAAAAAATAGTCCTCACTGTCTTGCTAATTTCTTTTACATTAAGAGAGCACATCAGCAAGTCAGAAAATAAGTTCAAGAATACTTAAATAGTGATTTTTTCAAGGTTAACTGAAGGATGCATTTTAATATAGAAATAGCATTTGAGGGTGAGATCGTTTAGCAGGTAAAGGCACTTGCTCCCAACTCTGAATTTGATTTCCCATGTCCCATAACACTAAAAAGAAAACCAACTCTACAAGTGATCCTCTGACTACCACATGGGTGAGCTATGTTACAAACACACACACACACACACACACACACACACACACACACACACACACAAATTACTACACTTCCCTCCCCTCGAAAAGAAGCACCATTTGATCACCAGGTAGCTACAGAGCAGTTATTAATTGCTAAAGAACAGAAGAGAATGACTTCTTCCTACCAATTAGTAACAGCGCCATGTCGTCAATCAAAACAGTGACAGCAGCAATCAAAGGATCCTCTCAGTAATCCCTTCAGTCCAGAATCCCCTCTGAAAGTCTTTAGTATGTAAAAGACTCAGTAATTCTAAATCATAGCCTGCCTATCAAGTAACAGGCTATCTAGAGAAAACACTGTTTTAAGTTATAAATCCACCAAAATCAAACAAACTAGAAAAGAGAAATTCATTCTTAAACTTCAGGCTTTTAGAATGAAATGTTCATGTCCTCCCCAAAATTCATGTTAAAACTTTAACTCCTAGTATGATATATAGTGCTTTCTGACATAATTACATTTAGATGAAGCCATGAGAGTCCCATGATTGGATTAGTGTTCTCACAAGCTAACTAAGAAAGTAGAGCTCTGCTTCTCTTCTAGCACGAAGACTTTCAAGAAGGCAGTCAAGCCAGGGGGAAGCCCTCACTAGGAAGTGAGTCTCTTGGTGCCTTCATCTTGGACTTCTCTCGACCTCCATGAGGCTCAAAAGTACATGGCTGTATTTAAGCTACCCAGTATACCACATTCTGTGACAACAACCTAACTGATGAGGTAAAGTTTGCATCAAAGAAAAATCTGTCATTAGTTTAATTCAGGCTTTTGAACTGGCCAACTGACACCTAGGAAATGAAAATTTATGTTATATAAATTAAATTACCTTAGTAAAGTTTAACCATATTATCAGTGTTTAAGTAATGTAGCAGCCACCATTTTTCCAACTAAATGTGCCCAGAAAAAAATACAATATACTTTTAATCAGTCTACATGGAAATTGGGAGTTTGTTGTCATTTCTACTTAAAATACTGTATGTCTAATGACATCTATACACAAAAGTATACTTTCTACATTAGTTGTGTGTGTAATTAGGATAAATATTAACACCAACACAGACACTGAAAGTTCTTTTGTGTATACGGGGTATATATTTTCTGGAGCTGGATATTTAAATATATATATGAAATAGGATCATTACATCCATTTACATCAGATTTTGTTTTTTAAACATGGTCTAATGACTGAAGCAGGAATAGTAACTTATTTAATTTACCATAAATTTTTATACTAAAATGTTTATCATTTTAGAGAAATACAATTTGTATCTTTCTAAACACTAAAATTTTTCTTTTGTCTCTTTTTAATATCTTGTGATCTACAATTATCTTTTTCCCTTTGAGATACACCAGATTCTGAATTAAGAAGCAAAACACATGGTAATTTAAATTTCCATTCTAAATTTAAGAGTCATATGAGCCCCTGTCAACAAAAGACCAAATTTACTATAATTATGGATTATTTACACTAAAACAAAATAAGAAATCAATATGTAAATGTAATGTTTGTTGTAGCTAATGCAGCCAGCAATGACAGATTAGGTTCAAATAGCAATCAGTTTGAAAATCTGGCACATATGTAAATGAGCTAAGGCCTTGATGTTTACATATGATTGTATTTCATTGAGGATTTTAAAATTGTCTTGGGAACAGCATAAAAAATAAAATGTTAATCTATCCACTATAAATATGACGAGCTATTATCATAACCAAAACTCGGTTTTGCTCCTGTCCAGCTAAACTAACATGATACTAATAATTGTGAGCTGAAGATTACCTCATTCTTAATTAACACTCCGCTACAGTTGTTAACATCCTCCAAGACACCATGTTATCATCACCACAAGTTCTGTAACAATCTTAAAACCATGTTTAACAAAGGTTGGCCTCTTAGTCTGCAGCTACTTTTAATTGCTTTCTTTGTTGGCAATTAAATATGTCTAGATAAACAAATATTTCATTTTACATAATTCCTAATAACGTTTTTCAAGATAATTTCAAAGTCCAGGTGGCCTTATGCTTATAATTACTGTTTATCAATACAGTGATATATTGGATTCAACAAAATGTCTCAACCAAAGTATCTAAGATTAATCAAAACATGGTAATTAGTGGTGATATTGATACATTGAGATCTACAACAAGTAGAAAATAACGAAACTGTATAACCATAATTCCATTTGTTGAGGAAAAATTAAAAAAAAAAAGCACATTTGCATGTATTGATTTTCTTGCTTTGGGAATCAGTGAATAACTTTCTGGCTGTCCATTAAATAAGTTGTCATAAAGAATACCTGCAGCTCTTTTTCAAAGTGTGATGCTAACAAGCAAATCTCTATCAATAGGCAGTAAACTGTATAAATGGATTTGGTACATCACTCCAATTAGATGTGCTGTGATCATCATTGAGGCTTTAATTGGAGATAGGTTGCGTTTTTCATCCAGAATGCCATTTTCTTAAAATGAGCTGCTTTTAAAGGGCTTCTTATTAAAAACATTTACCAATACAATACCTTAAAATCTTACTTTAAAAAGTCTAATAATAATGTTAATTAAAATTAAACTGACTGTATCAATTTATTCCTGAGGAATGACAAGTTATTTTAAGAATCATATCAAATCATGCATTGTTCTGACTGTTAACACTAGTTTCTTAAAATATTTTTGGAAATAAATATCATTTGTGAAAGCAGAGGTCTAGGAATGTGATCAATATGACTGTGATTCTTTGAAACTGACATTTTGGTCTATTTTTTTAAGTATTTCATATATGTTTGAGTTGTTCAAACCTTCTATAGCTTACAAAATCAGTAAATAAATTTGATAGACAATTAAGACTAGTCTATTTTTCTTTGTAATTTTGTTAAATTTTGCTGACTTGAACACACAAGTCCACAATTATTGTATATTCTTGGAAAATTGTTCCTCAGTCTTATTTGCCTTAAAATGAAGCTGAGATATTATTAACATTATTATAGTACATTCTTTTAGGTAATATTAGCCTGGAATACTTAAGGCATAATTTCCTTCTTATTTTCTATTTTCTCTGCTACTACCTTAAAGGAGTTTTTGGAGATCCAAATTTAGAATTTCTGTCTTGGATTTTTGGTTTGTTGTTGCTGTTTTGTTGCTACGAAATGTTCCTGTGTAGCCCTAGCTGACCTAATATGAGCTAAATTGCTTCAATCTCTGCTTCTAAGACCCTGGACTAAGGAGATTGCAGGCCTACCACACCTAGCCAAGGCATCTGCTTTAATAAAGAAACTTAATTCTATCTTATTTATAGATATTGTTAATATAATTGATTTGTTTTGCCATTGCATGTTTTCTTTACTGTTGTTTTCCTACACTTACTTTTAAATGTCTAGCTACTGATACATTACGGTTTTTTTTTATTTCCTAGACAAATTTAGGTTGCTTTCTTTAGTTTTTACCACCATTAGTTGTGATATTGATACCTAAGCTTAGTTTTTTTTAAATATGGACTAAAGATAATCAGACTATCTACAACCGTCTTTAAAGAAGAAACTATACATGTCGTATCTCTGTCCTCACCTCACCTTTCACTTCAGGTTCCTCAATGAAAAATGTGGGTAGAAATCTACTAATGATTTACTGTAATGATTTAAGAAAAATAATGTGTGCAAAGGGCTTGGCAGAGAGCCAGCCTTCATGAATGACAATTAAGTCACTTATCAAATACTTTACATTTTCTTGATATCCTTATTCTCCTTTAAGTAATACAATATATATTCTTATTCTCCTTGGAGTTTCTATTTCAGTATTTTCCATAACTTGGACTTTGTCATTGCTACTATAACTATTAAAATCCAGAACTCAGAAACATTCTCCATTTGGCCCCAATCAGCTCTCTACCTTTCCTACTGCCTCTAACCCTGCTAGCTAACTTGATTTCAATACTTTATCCTAGACTCCGATCCTACTCAGAACTGACCCTTGAAATTACCCTTAGAATCATATGTAGAAGGCCTAAACTCCAATTTGATGCTATCTGAAATATGGTCTTAAGGAGGTAATTCAAGTCATAAGGTTGAAGCCTTAATCCAATGTGATTGGTGTTTTTATAAGAAGAAAGGAAAAAGAACAGTTCAATCACTTTTTTTTTTTTTTCCCCTGCAAAGCAAGGATACTATGAGAAGCTGGCAATCTACAAGTCAGGAAAATGCCTTCATCACAAACTGACCTGGCCTGCATTTCTATTTTGGACTACAAATCTGGAGAACTAAAATTGGGTTGTTAAGTCATCTAATTTATGGTATTCTGTTACAGATGCTCCTGCAGACTAACATTCCCATACCCTTCAGGCCACCCACCAGGCTTTGTTTGTTTTACTTGTTTGAATTGTTCCTATTTACTGTCTTGTTCTCCTCCTATTTCAAGTAATTCTGTCTCTTAAACCTACTTCCCTTTACAACCAAGTATTCTGTGAATGTAATTTGTTTTCACTTCTAACTTATTCTTTAAAATATACCAAAATCCAATACTTAGTTCTATTTCTCAACCAAAATTTACCTTAACAAAATCTATTACTTAAATTCTCAACTAAATGACCTTTTTAGCAATTATCATGTTACTTAGGCTATGCTTCAGCATTTCATACTGTTTTCACTTGAGACTGTGCCTATGTGGGCAGTTATACAGTTTTCCCAGAAAAGTGATGAGTAAGTTCTAAACACCTAACTCCGAATTACACGCGACACATAAATGAAGGCCTCTCAGAAAACCGGGGCGTGCAAGCTTGTAAAAGAAACTTCTAAGTTATCTAAACATCTTTAAAAATTGAAAGGTTGAAAACAGATTCTAGGAAAAGGTACAGTAAGAAAGACTGCTGAGAAACGAACTCTCAAGAATACCAACATTTAGAGCAAATGAGAGGGGAAATGAAACACTACAAAGGAGACAAAATGGAATAGTCTGAATTTCTGGATTAGAACAAGCAATAAAGTGTAATTAAGAAAATTATCTGAAAAGGAAAGAAATTTTTAAAGGCCTAATATCTTTAATGACTAGGCTACAAGCTCATTGAGAACACAGTTTGTCTTTTATCTACTAATTAATAAAAACACATTGATGAACTTAATCATTCCTATAATAATATAATAATAATAACATTTCCCTTTTCTAATTTTATTATAAATTATAATTTGATTTGAAGTTGTGCCACAGATATAATGCTTCACTCCTTCAATTTATTACTGAACTGTAACTAATTTAAAATGCTTTTCAACTGTTACACAGATTATGACCAACATCTTCACTCTTAAATTCTCAGCTTGAAATTTTGTTGTCTAAAAATCAACTTTACACTAAAATAATTCTGAACTCAATTACAGATGCTGATATAATTTATGTTGTAATTTTTGGGGCCAGAAAAGAAATTGTCAATACAAAGACTCAATTACCAGGCACCCCCTAGTGGCAGCAAAATCAACAGAGGAAGGTAAGAAGACATAGAGGTAGAATTTTCTTTACAGTTCTGACCAAAACTTAAAGAAAATCATGTCAGTTAATTTAAAAACATGTTACTTTATATTATGTTTTAGTAAATAACTTACAATATACTATCACTGAGAGAAAAATACAAAGTTTTTTATAAAAGTGAATAAACATCTACAAAAATGAGCCCTGACCTTTTAGGAGGTCTCAATTAAATACACATTAATACTTTTTCAATGCCATATGTCTCTTCATACTACATCATTTGTCTGTCTTTGAATATATTCTCTTTGTTCCTACCCATGAGACATCATCATTGAAATTTGGTAAAAGTCAATAAGCCAACTAAAAAACAGTTTTTCATTCCCCAATAAGCACTGAATTTCAGCAGTACTGTAGGCCCTACAAGCCTAGGGATTACTTAGTAATCGGAGGTCAGCTACATGACAATGAAGAAGACAATTTCCATTAGCCCAGCATGACATTCTAGTGACAACAAAATCAGCAGGTGAACATAAAGACCATGAAACTCCAAAGTCCGCTTGAAATTAGTTTGGGGATAATATAAAGACTCAGAAAAACCAGTTTTGTCACTAGCACAATCAGTATATGCACACCATGTGCTTCATTTACTACTACTACTAAATTTAATTTGTAACTAAATACTAGATTACTATACACGTGTATTGAGTTCTATAAGAATTAAAAGCAACAATGAGTCTCTCTATCCTAAGTAAAGAAAAAATTCTATGAGAACCTAAGTAGGTGTTTTTCTAGCTTTATCCTGTAGAAGTTACTGTATTTTCCTCAAACTTTGGCAATAATAGACTGGTGTTGTATTTATTCTTTCTACTCCCTCTAATCCTTCTCCTTCAGTCAAAGAAGGGCCATTCTGACTCTCCCCTCCATTCCCCGTAAGTGTTCACAAGGAACTCAGAACCCTAAATACAGTAGATAGTACTCAGCAATAGCTCTATTCTGTTTTGATTATTTCTAATATACAGGCATTTCCAACAGATATTTCTTTGAAAGAGGATTCTACCAGGAAATCAAATGCATAATCTAAACCAATAGTGTGAAAACTAATACACTTAACAGTTGGCAGTAAGTTAAAGCTTCCATAAAATATTTATTACACTATACACAACTTATAAAAATTTCCCATCAAATTTTTCCTTTTTGATTTCCAGGAAAAGTAAATACCTTACCCAGCATGACTAGATGATGAAGGTGGTGGCAAGTCTGGTGTAAGGACATAAAGACTGTTGTTTTTTGGCAAGTGTAATGATTTTAAGACCGTCTGAAATAGAAAAAAAAAAAAAAAAAAAAAAGAAGAGAAAACAAAAATAAATGTTGACTTTGCACATTATTAATTTTTACAATTCTTGAATGTTTGGCAACTTTTAGGTTGGTCTTTCATCTTTTGGTAATTTCCTAAATATAACAGAAGAGCAGCTAAATCCAAACAATCTTATTTCCGCAATTTTTACTGCAAATTACTACAAATCTGAGCATTTCAGTACAATATAAACTTTTAGCTCATTAGAGATGCATATAGATAAGAGTATAATTAAGAGTCATTAGTTTCTCCACTGAAGTATAAACATGCTATAGCAAAAATCTGTATAGGCTTTCAGAAAATTTTAAGACCTAAAAAAGAATGATAGAAAGCACCTCAAACCAGGGATCTTTAAGGGTGAGGCGCTGTAGCCTAAGAGGTTATGTAACTTGGATGTGGACTCTAGTAAGAGTTACCTAGATCACTTTATTCTGACTCTAAAGATCTTTTTTTATTAAAAAGATATGTTGAGTCATACCCATACACAAACTTATTTAAATTTTACTGTCACAAAATTCATACATTTTAGACTCCCAATCTAAAGGTAAGTACTTGCTAACATGCTTTCTGACAGCTATGCACATTAGAAAATTCATTTTCACATCATGCACTCAGAGCATGCATTTTATTCACAGAATCTTACTGCATTACACCTCTGTACCAAGACCACCCTAATCACAAGAGTGGCTAAAATAACCTAGGCATCCTAATTTTTTTTTTTTTTGGGAGGGGGGTATGGGGGAGCTTATGTTTTAGTAGGATTAAAGTAATCTATATAGTTGAAAATTAGAAGGTGATAGTTTTTTGATTTTGGGTTTTTTGTTTGTTTGGTTTTTTTTAACTAAAGATAAGGCAGGGGGCAGGGATGAAGAATATGAGTTAGGGGAGCTTTGCAATTTTAAAATGATCAGAGACTCTGATCATTGAGCAAAGATTTGAAGGTGGCAAGGCAACAAATAAAAATATACAGAGAAAGCACTTGAGACAAAACAGCCAGTACAAATGTTTAAACAAATAAATAAATGTAATTTTTAAGTTAAAAAACATGGCAGAAATAATGTATTGAAGGCATGAGTTGGAGGATTGTTGGGAGCTAGAATATTAATAGAGATGAATTAAAAGGTGAGAACTGTTAAGCAAAAAACAAACAACAGAAAATTGAAATGAAGATGAAAGCTCCTGCCACTCTGAGTCCAATGTTAAAAAGCATGGAGAAATGAGTGAGGCAAAGAATGGTGAAAGATTTGTGTAGGGAAAAGGTCCAAGTAACTAGGTGGCCAAGGTAAGACTAATTTACAAGGTAGTGAAATTAATAAGAGGGGTTGGAGAATGCTCATCAGTTAAGTGTGCTTGCTTGCTGTTCTTGCAAAGAACCAGTTTGGTTCCCAGTACCTTGGCCCAGCTGTTCACAACCATCTGTAACTCCAGTTCCTGGGATCTAACACCCTCTTTTGGCCTCTGGAGACAGGTACACCCATAAATGCATACACATAAGCAAAAAATAAAATAAATATTTTTAAAATATTGTCTAAGTCTTAATGGAATTTAAAATTAAATTAATAAGAATTAAGACAAAGAATAATTATAAGCCAGAAGTTCACAATCATAAGGAAATGAGATGATAACTTTAATAAGTTATCAAAGGTGATATAACCTTTTGACATAAATTCAAAGCTAAAGAAATTCTGATAGAAAAGACTGATAATGATCTAGAAGTAAAAATGGAGATATATATTTTTACAATTTATTTCAATTGTATGAGGACTGCCAAAATAAAACTAACACTAAGAAGACTACAAAGGAACAAATTTCTTAAGGAAGGTGGCTTTCACTCAGAGGAAGACAGTAAAGGAAATGTACATAGAAGAGTTTAATAAAAGTAACTTTGCTAATGATGGATTAGTTCCACAGCACATAGCAAAAAGCCTTATGGCACTGTAGAGGAAGGAGAAATAAGCCAGGTGTAGGATGTGTAGTCTATGAAGATTCAAGAGAGGAGTGATTTGGAAATCTCACACTCCTTACAGTGATTGACATAAACAAGTGAATGGTAGCAAAGTCAATCCTGGCAGTGTCAAAACAAATAATGGCAAGGCTCTAAGTGTTAAGAAGCAAGGAGTGCTTAAGGAATCCTTAAATAAGGATTCCTTAATTCTGCAGATGGAGAAAAAGACACCTGGAGAAAGGTGATCTTACCCAAGCAGGCCACAGGAAGAACTTTTAACTGCTCCATGAGAGGGCCCATCTTACTAAGTGCAGTCTTAAATAAAAATAAATACCCTAATTATTTACATTAGAATGGCATTTCTGTTGTATTTTACTTCTCTTCTCCTCCTTCCTCTTTATGTTGTCTATTACCCATTCAATTAACTTCACAACCTATTAATGGTTTATGGTGCATGGTTTGAAAAACAAACACCACAATACACAATTACCTATAAGAGTCTACCCCAGGAGACACCAAAGATAATTTTATGTCAAATATGTAACACCTTTTTGAAATTGATATGTACTCTCGATAATGTTAGCATGCAAACAAAGTGCATATATATATATATATATATATATATATATATATATATATATATACATACATACACACACAGGAGAATCACCTTTACCTTTATCCTTTATTACTTTGTAGACTAAAGAAAATACTCTTAGTATTCAATCAAGTCATTATCGTACTTTATTTTTAATCCACTACCCAATGATTCTCCACTAAATGCTCCCCATCAAAACACACATGGCATGATTAAATAAAATGGACCTTTTCTTTAGGCCAATTATTCATGCACTAATCCATAAACTTTTATTTGATACTGATATACCAAGAATTCTATAAGCGCTGATGAAGAAACAGATATGGCCCCTCTTCTTATAATGTTATGATGGAGAATCATGGGATGAGAGCCAAATGAGAAATGTCTGTTACAGAGGTAGTATAAGTCTAAAACTCAAAAGATAGAAAAAGAGCCATTTATATAAAGATTTGGAGGTAATAATGGTTCCAGAGAATTGAACATTTTCTGTCAGGGATTGGGTAAAAAACTTAATCCTGGTTTAAAAAAAAAATTTTTTTTTAAATAAGCTATAGCATAGAAGATGAAGGTTTAAAAACTCAGGGGATACTGTAAAGTTGAGGAAGGAGTAAAACTGTGTTTCAACAAATAAGCAATATACTGTTTTTAAAAGATCATTCTGGCTTCTAAGCAGGGAATGAACTAGAAATATCCATTAAAAAGAAGCTAAGAAAATGATGGTGCAGTCCAGATAAAGATACTAACAGTCTAGATTAGGCAACTGTAACAAAATTACTGAAAAGTAGCCTTAGTTGAGGTATATTTTAGAAGTAAATCAATAGGATTTCCCAAAGTATCCTCTGTGCTATTTTGTGAGGTGTTGTGAGATAAAGAAAAAGACTCCTGGCCACAATCTCTGCTTTACCAGTGGCTACACAAGGTTGCCACTGATTGAGGACTAGTGAAAACAACATCAGAGAGAATCGGGGTTCTCTTTAGATCATGTTTGTTTGAGATGCCAGTAAGATACGCAAGTACAGAGTTGGATATGGTGATTGCACATCCATAATCTCAGCTCCTGGGAAGGGGAAATATACACAATGTGGCAAACTGTCATGCGTTGTTTGAGTTCATTCAAGAGGCTGGCTCAGGAAGCAGGGCTGTCCTCCACCATTTCAAACCCAAGCAGGAATGTCTCAAAGTCTTTCAAGGTCTGTGAATAGGCTGCCTCCCCTAATACTGTTAGGGAGAGAAGATAATAGCAAAACAGACCAAGAGTAAAAAATTTTGTCCTTGAAAAGAGCTAGAAAGTAAAAACATTTCCAACAGGTGTTACTATTATTTATCCACAGCAGGAACATGCCTACAGTGAAAAAAGAGAAGCATGAAGCTCAGCTATGGGAAGCTCAGTTAGGTGGAGAAAACTCCACTGTGAGTGTGCTTCAGATGACTGCCTCATCTTCCCTGGTCAATTTTTGCTGGGTGTTGCAAGCACCCAGTTTGATGATGTTATCTCTAACAGTTGCTATTTGTCCTTTTACTTGGAAGTCTCACCTAGGGGTGGGAGTGAGGGGACACTATGGATGGAGAACTCCAGCTAGCCGCCTTAAAGGGGCTTCCCCAGTCAATTTTCATTGGATATTTTGAGTACCAAATTTGACGATGTTTTGCTTTCTTTCTATCTAGCTAGCTAGCTATCATTCACTATTTATTCTCTTACTTTGGGTTGCTATAAACTGTAATGCAGTCATTCATGCAAAACTGAAAATATGCTATTGTAGATCCTTCTCCAGACTGTACAGAACAGACGTGAAGACAGAAAGATCTGAAGTTCAAAGACAGCTTTAGCTATGTAGTTTAAGACTAGTCTGTGCTACATGAGATCTTATCTCAAATAATCAGTAAACAGAGAAAAGAGGAAAAGGGAAAGGAGGAAGAGAAAGAGGAAGGAAAAGAAGATATGCAAATATGAGTTAATTGTCAATTTAAACATGTAAATTCACTGAGGTATAGTGTGGAAATATAAATTTGGAAGCAATCAAAAACTTAATAGCTTGAGAATAGAAATCCCACATGGAAGGATATATAAATAACTGGAAGTATTGTTCTAGCCAAAAGACTGTCCAAATACTAGAACAATACCTTAAGAAGATTTTCAAAATGACCATCCTTCTTCTAACAAACTACTGAAAAAGAATGTAATATTATTTTATTACCAAAGGTTTCTAAATTTTAAAAAAAAAATCTGTATAAATGATTTCATTCTTGCTGTTTATTTCTATCAAGGTTGTTGAATTACTTATCAGCACCTTTTAAAAACCCTGTATACCAGAATAGACAAGGACGAGAAGTGAACATGAGTTAATAAAGAGCTTCCTTAGGATGTGAACAGCCCTGGGTTTCAACCTGAGGACTACATAGCACCAAGAAGCAACACACTAAGGACATGGGATAAACCTAGCTGTTTTTATATGGTGTATGTGAGTTAAAATAGCTTTTATGTTTTTAAATGATTGGGGAGGGATCAAAAGAGCATTTTATGACATGAAATTTCATAACATTAGAATTCTGTGTCCATGAGTAAAGTTACACCAGAAAAATGTTATGCTTGCTTTTCACACATTGTCAGGGGTGATCTCACGCTTTGGGAATAGAGCAGAATAGTAGTAATAGAGGCTGTATAAAATTTAAATATGTATTACCTGACTATACAGAAGAGGCTTGCTGACCTCTAGTATAGTACAGTACATCATTAACTGTATTAAACTTTAAAGTTTTCTTACCTATCTGGAATTCTAGTCAATGTCTCAATGAAACATAAGACCAACTCAGTATATAAATTTTGATACTTATATATAATTTATAAGCACAACTTACCAAAAAACATTCACAAAATAATGAAACCAAAGGATTTTACTTATGCCTGGCTGTAGAAATATAAACTCAGCAATAGTGTTAAGATTCATAATTACTTCTGCCTTAAAAACACAAAACTAACTCATTTCTTTCTCCATTCCTCTTCTCTCTCAAGAAAGAAAAGTGAAATATTTTATACATGAGGCTGGGTTTAAGGGGTCCAAAACAATAGCCACTATTACTTGAAAACTACTGTACCTTCTGTAAATTCTCAAGATATTAATTCATTCCATGCACCTGCCACTAACCAAGGAAATGAAGAAATATTCTTACCATTTAAATTTTCCAAGTTTTAAAAGTTTCCTATTATCTTTGTTCCATATGCAATACTTGGCATAAATGTACACAGTGTGTGTGACTTCTTTCAGGCCAGTAAGTAATTGGTCAGTAAATTATTATTCCAGGGCACTCACTGATACCCTAAGAGGTTTGAGAAAAAGGTAAATGCTCTCAAAAAGGTACCAACCTTCTAAAAAAAAATACTTAGAAATAGAAAACCATGCCACATAGTGTTTCTATCTGCACACTTAAACTCATTTAAAACCATTATTGGTTTATATGAAATTACTTAACTTGAAAAATATCTGGGAATTAAACTAAATAGCTACTACCAAATTTACTTCTGACATATATAAATTATCTAAAACTAATCTTTCAGGACAAACATGGTAGTGCTTGCCTAAAATCCCAGCATTTGGGGGAAATAAAGAAAGGCAAGGGGACTGGAGAGATGGCTCAGAGGTTAAGAGCACTAGCTGCTCTTCCAGCGGTCCTGAGTTCAATTCCCAGCACCCATATGGCAACATACAACTGTCTGTAACTCCAGTTCCAGGGGATCTGACACCTTCACACCAATACACATAAAACAAAGTTTAAAAAAAAAAAAAGGCAGAAGGATCAGGAGTTCAAGGCCATCCTCAGCTACATAAAGAGCTTAATGATCAGACTGCACTACATTAGATCCTGTCTCATAAAACAAGCAAGCAAGCACACAAACTAAAACAAATTTTAGACATTACTTAGCTAATCATATAACTTAGTTTTCTTTTATTTCTAGTCAATTAAGAAACTCACACTGTCTTCCACATCTCCAGTCTTCCAGCCTTTTAACAGCATTTTAGGTACAGGTATCTGAAGTTCATTTTCTAGAATCTGTTTAATCTCTCCTGTACAAATAAAAAGAGACCAAATATAACTAACAAAGAAACATAGTCTATCATTGACTATATCAGTATAAACATCAATATCTGGTATACAATATATAGTCAACAACATTTGACTGATGAATAAATGCTTAAAAACTCAGTACTCAAAATTTAAAATATTCTTGACCAAACAACATGATACTCCATTGAAGAACCTGGGCTTCAAAATTAATGACAAAAATATTTCACAATTATTAAATAGCTAATTATATACTTCACTTTTATAAAAGCATAGCTTTCTAAAAAGAATACATATCAGTGGTTAAGAATTTGAACAGAAAACAAACCAACAAACAATACTATTAGGAACATAAGTGAAATCATATTGTGTGATTTGGAATAATGTAATGATTGCAAGATAGGAGCCAGCCACAAGGCAGCTCTCATATAAGCCAAGCGTAAGACAGGTTCTGATATATTAATGAACCAGCCCTAAGCTGTGAGGCCTGGTAACCTGAATAACAAAAACTGGAACTTTGGAGATGGCCCTTGATCTCACTGCAATGCTCATAACACAGCATCTCAAGCTTCTGTACTGATTCCCACAAGCAAGGAGACTTTGAGATTGGCCACATGTGGCACTGGCAGCCTTCAAGTTTCCCAGACTATTGCTCAATTCACACATGCCTGCCTGTCAGCACTAGCTGCTGGCCAAAGCTTTCAAAGACCTTCTGGAACTTCCAACAGTGCCATCTTCTAGGCTTGCCACAGCTCAAAGGAGCTCACAGCAAATACTAGTCTCAGCTCTCAAGCTTGCTCCTGAAGCACCCTCACCCAGAGTGGGTTCCCCAGCCTGCAGCATTTCCTGTCCATCCCATTCTCCTTGGTGAGATGTCTATTTACATAAGACTACCTTAATCTTTATAATATCAAGAAATTGTAAAGAAGGTTTCTGTGGATAAACAGAACATATTCAAAAGGCAAATCTCATGTGGACATTCTAATTGCCAAGTGCCTTACAGCCCACCAGATCTGCTCTGCACAAATGCCTACCATGTGCCCAGCATATGACAAGAGTAGTACATAGAGTACAAAACATAAGATGCCTCAGTATAAGGGAAGCACATTTTGCAAAGAAAATTTGGATTAACATTTTGCTTGAGGGAAATACAGTCACTTGCTTGTTCTTACAACTGCATCTATAAAATAGAAGATAACTTTGCCTAGTTCATCTACCCATAGGGTATGAGAATGAAACAAGAACACACACTTTAAAATAACTGAAAAAACCTGAAGGCAATATATATATGATCTAGAAGACAATTTAAAATGTGTTGAAACACCACAGAGTTCCAGAAGAGGGAGAGAGGGAAACTACTGAATCAAATAGCCAAAAGCTTTATAAGGCAGACAAAACTTAAATTCAGCATGAAGTGTATGTAACTGAAACTAATCCAAAGCACAGCTGAGCTGCACAGGACAGCCAAATCAAAATGGGCAAGAACTCCATTTAGTGAAAACAAAAGACTGAAAGGCCAAAATAAAATTAAATTAAATTAAGGGAAAAAACGCTGATGAGACATGTCAAGAAAGTACAATTTTCCTATTAATTCATAAGTTCTTTTATAGGAATTAAGTCTACTAAAAATATGTATGGGCTGGCTTCAGGCATTCCACTGCTTTAAGTTGATTTGAATTTGCAAATCTTTCTTATATTTATCTGCCTATTATGAGTTGCTGCTAGTCTATAATTAAAATAACACATAATCCTATTGTTTTTATATTAAATACAAAACAACTGAATGCTAAAACTGGGGAAACAAACCAATGATGAGAAAATGAAAAGAGAAAGAATTTTATGTTACACAAGTTCCATAAAAACACCACTGCAGGGTTGGGGATTTAGCTCAGTGGTAGAGTGCTTGCCTAGCAAGCACAAGGCCCTGGGTTTGGTCCTCAGCTCTGAAAAAAAAAAAAAGAAAAAGAAAAAAAGAAACACCACTGCTTAATCAGCAACACCACATCAGTCATTCATGGCCTTGAGGACTCATTTTTTACTTTAAGAAAAGACTGGGACAGTAGGATGGCTCCATGAGTAATGGTACTTGCTGTCAATACAGAAGACCAGAATTTGATGTCTGGTAGAAAGAGAGAAATGCCTCAGAAAAGTTGTCTTCTGATGTATACACACATGCCATGGCATGTTCACACCACATGCACACGCACACACACACACACACACCAAACTAAAATGCAATTTTTAAAAATTAAGTCCTTTTGTGCACTCTAAGTAGTAACTAGCCATCCAAAAAATAAAAAAATTAAAAAAGGGAAGAAAGAAAATCTGGTTCAACATTGTATCTGTAGAAGCATGAATCAATCTTGGCTCCCAAAAATGTCAATGCTGACAAATACTCTGTTTGTGGACAGTAGAAAAGTAAGTCACATTTGCTACCCAAACACGTATAAACACGGTCTTTCCTTTCATGGATAAAGGTGCTATTTATAGAGCTGTCCTCGTCTGGGCATATGCATCTGCAAGGCTGCCCAGTGCTTTCCTCTTAAAACTTATCTTCACCAGACACCTCTTCCTTAAACTCTTGAAAACATTCAGGCTTCCTGACTTAAAAGAAGTTCTTAGTATGAGGGAGTAAAAAAACAAAAAGTCTTAAAGTCCACATTATTCTTTGCAAAAAACCTGGATGAGAACAAAATAAAACTAAACCCCTTTGTTCCATATGCATAGTGGAATAGAAAATAAAACCAGTTAACCAACTTTTCTCCTCTCCCTTGCTTTTCATAGTATCTACATAATTCTGTTAGATTTCTCACTATTCTACTCCCTTTTTCTATGAGATCCACTTTGTTAGTGTTCATATGTGACAGAAGATGGGATCTTTATCTTTCTATACTTTACTTAGTATAATGTCCTATATTTGCATCCACTTAGCCCCAGATGACAGGATTTCATTCCTTTCTACCGAATATTTCCTTGTGTCTACATCATATCTTCTTTTCCTATCATTTTTTTTATTTAAAATAAAACAATTTAAATCTTAACTTTGAAACCCTTTTTTTGTGTGTATATTGTGAGGGCAAACATGCAAAGCACACACAAAGAAGTCAGAGGTCAGCTTCATTAAAGTTTTCTCCTTTTACCCTGGCAGAAGAAACATTTTCTTTTCCTATAATATCTCTGTCTGATCTTACTATTAAGGCAATGCTGGTCTCAAAAACAGATTGCAAACATGTTTCATCTTTCTCTAATCGTAAAGTATTGGCAGTATTCTGAAATATTAGACAGATTCGGTCAGGAAGCCATCTACCCTTGAAGTTTTCTTGATGGGAAGGTATGGACTTTCAGTTCAATTTACAGATTTGATGCTCACATTAAATATTTACATAAATACATATATTACAAATGCACACTTATATACAAATCTTCTTAGCAGTCAATGTTATATTTTCAGGTATCTCTTTCCTTCCCAACATGAATAATCTCTGTCTTCTCTAACCTTGTTCATACTAGCAAGATTACTGATTTTTTTTTTTTTTTTTTTTTTTCGAGACAGGGTTTCTCTATGTAGCTTTGCGCCTTTCCTGGAACTCACTTGGTAGCCCAGGCTGGCCTCGAACTCACAGAGATCCACCTGGCTCTGCCTCCCAAGTGCTGGGATTAAAGGCGTGCGCCACCACCGCCCGGCCGATTACTGATTTTTATTAACCTCAAAAAAATGCCTCAAAAAAATGCCTTTAAGTTTTATTCCTTCTTTTACTTATGAATTTTCTATTTTATTAACTTCTGCTTTTATACATGGTGTTTTCTTTCTTTACTTCTTAATATCTTAACAGTTTTATGAAGAAATGGTTGACACATAAACAGTGCAAACTTAAAAACAATAATCTGATCAATTTTAACAAATTTACCCAATAATGAAACTACCACAATCAAAGTCATAAACTGACCTCCATTTCCTAAGGTTTCCTTGGTAACTCCTCATGCCATCCTACTTCCTCCTCAGGGAACTTATCCTTTAAGGTCTGCTGGGCTCCCTATTTCTTTCCTTACCGCCTGAACCCAGTACTTTTTGCTGTGTGTACTTCACTTCCCACTCTTTCTATCGCTATTTCTTATAATTCATTGATATTTTCCTCAACAGCTAATTTAATTCACCTGAGTAATTATGTGCATGCATGCTATTGAGCATATGTATGTGATATTGAGATATATATATGTGTGTGTGTGTGTGTGTGTGTGTGTGTGTGTGTGTGTGTGTGTGTGTGTGTATGTATATAATGCATGAACACGGGTATTCGGGTGCAAACAACTGCACGCCCACATGCAGAAGCCAGGGAAGACATCAGTTGTGTTCCTCTATCACTCTCTGCCTTACTGCCTTGAAATCTGTCTCCTACTGAACCAGAAACTCACTGCTTCAGCTAGGCAGGCAGGCCACAGAGCTCTTAGGATCTGCCTGTCTCCACTTCCAAATGCCAGGGTTATAGACACATGCAGCTATGCTCAGCTTTTTTACATGGCTGCTGGAGATTCACGCAGGCTGAAACTTTTTAAATTGTTGACTGACAACACAAAATACTTGTGGGAATACTGTATTCTTTAACAATGACATTTGCATTTTTTAAAAAGCTACCTTCCCTTCAACACGGGCTTCATTATGTAAAAATGGAAGTGGGATTATATAGATCACTTTCAGGGTACGGCTCCTTATTATTATGGTGTCAGATTCATCTTCCCCGCTGCCTGCAGCATTAGTCTGGTCTCCTTGATTGTTAAGTAGTACTCTTTACACAGCTATACCACAGCTGCCTATTTGTCTGTTGGAAAAATGGTTTGGGTGTTTCTATTTGGGAATTATTACAAATAAAGATACTATGAACTTCTATCTGCAAGTTATTTGTTATGTGTATGCTTTCAACTCATGGCTAGGAATAGAACTGTTTGGTCATATAGCAAGCCTATGTTTTAATTTATAAGATTTCCAAATTACTTCAGAAGTGTTTTCCCATTTTGCATTCTTGTCAGCAATGGATAAGTCTTCCATTGCTGTGCATTCTTTGCAGCCCTTGGTATTTAGTTTACGTTTTACCCATGCAAATTTGTACATAAATATATCTCATTGTGCTTTAGTTTACACTTCCCCAATGACTAATGACATCGAGCATACTGTCACATTATATCCTCCTAAACAAAGCATTTACTTGATTCCTTGCCTGTTTTACATTAGCGTGTCCTATGAAGTTTGAGTTTTGAGAACTCTTCACATGCTCAGGACAAAAGTCCTCTAGAAGGTATGTTTTGCTAATATTCTCTTACAATGTTTTTCAGGTAGTACATAATTTTAAAGCTCTTAACCCCTTATGCTCATGACTATTACTCTTCATTTGACATAAACCACTTTCAGTCCTTCATCTGTGCTCTCCCTCTGTCTACGATACACTTTCCTCCACTTTGTCCACATAACATATTGACACATATGTCATACTCTGGTCCTCTCTGAAATCTGTTCTGGCCAATCCCACAACCCTACTCACTCCCCTTCCAGTTTTTCTCAAAACACCAATTGAAACTGAATTAACTGCTTCCTTTTCAGCATCCTCACAGAACTCCGTGTGTATGCCTAGAAGAAAAAATTATTTCACTGTAGAAAGTATGTATTCTAGGATCAGTCAAAGACTGAATCCCTGATTTGGAAAGCCTCTAAACTTCAATTTACTCACTGTGACAAGGGTAAGAATGTGTTCCTTACTGTATTGTACTAACAGTGTGAACTAGACACTGTAGCATAGTGATTGGTATGAAAAAGAGAGTATGTGTGCATGCGTGTACATGGAAGTTATGAATGAGTGAATGAATAATAACTTTTATTTCTTTTACTTCTAGCCTTCTAGCTCAGCACAGATCAAGAAACTCCTCTACCATAAATGAACAAAATTTGGTAATATAAATTAATGACTTGCATGCTTTTTCTTTATCCTGACTCATTCCTTATTGATAGGATCAATCTTTTCAGTAATTGGGTTCTGGTTCAATGAGTGAGAAAAGTAACTTTATAGTATCAGAATGTCATCCAATTGTATATTTACTTTATTGTAAATAATGGTGAACAGCGGTCAACAAATAGTTTTACATTCCTTTAAAAAAAAAAAAGTCCTCTACATAAGGTCTGTCTTATTCACATACATCTCTATATGTTAGCACATTATTGCACACAAACTGATGAACAAATATCTGTGATGAAACGGACTTACCCAATTACATGAAAGACTTTTATAACTAACTTCCTAACTTTCAGCAATTGTTAAATATGGATCTCCTAATTTATTAATTGCTAAATATGAGACTTTGGAGAAGTAAAAAATTACTACTATAGCCACAACTATGTACATTTACTCCTTTAAAGGGGAAAATTTGTCATGAAAGAAAATAAATATTAGCAAAAGGCCTTGAAAAATACAAAAAAATAAAGATATTAGATAAAATTTCTATTATTCTGATTGTTGTCTTGCTTGAAAGATAACAAATGTTGACATGATGAGTAAATTTCTCAAAAGACCAATGTTAAATAAAGTAAAATTTACAGACTTCTAACAAAACAACAAACTGGTAACAGTAGGGAGTACGAGTGAGGAAAGAGGAAGACAGTTATTTCTTCTATATTTCCCTATTTAAAATGAGCACAGATTTTAAAATGTGAATCAATTAGAAAAATATCACATCTGAGCAAAAATCCAAAGAAGCTGTAATCATTATGCTGAAAGGCATCTATAAATCCCTGCTCACTGTAGCATCACTCACAGTAGCAAAGAAATGAAAGTAACCTAAATGCCAACAACAGATGAATGCGTATTATTTAATGGGCTATATGTATGTATGTAATAGAATACTATTCATCCTTAAGTGTGGTGGTATTGTGTTCCCCAAAATATTGTGCACCCTAGTAAACTTATCTGGGGTCAGAGAACAGAACAGCCACTAGATACAGAGGCCAGAATATAGTGGCACACACGCCTTTAATCCTATCACTTGGGAGGCAGAGATCCATCCGGATCTCTGTGAGTTTAAAGCCAGGCATGGTGACTCACGCCTTTAATCCCACGAAGTGAGCCTTTAATCCCAGGAAGTGATGGCAGAAAGCAAAAAGGTATATAAGGCGTGAAAACCAGGAAGTCTGGTTAAGCTTTTAGGCTTCTAGCAGCAGTTCAGCTGAGATTCATTTTGGATGAAGACTCAGAGGCTTCCAGTCTGAGGAAACAGGATCACCTGAGGAATTGGCAAGGTGAGGTGGCTGTGGCTTGTTCTGCTTCTCTGATCTTCCAGCATTCACCCCAATACCTGGCTCTGGGTTTGTTTTTATTAATAAGAACTTTTAAGATTTGTGCTACACTTAAGAACAAAATTCTGTCATTTGCAACCATAAAAACTAGCTAAAAAATAAAGTATGCATAATATTGCTTATATGTGAAATTTAAGAAAGAAAATGCATAGAAGCAGACAGTAGAGTGGTGGTTACTACAGTCTAGGAGAAAATTAAGGCTGAGGAAAGAGTCAGGGTAAGGAAAGGGGAACTGGTACTGGAGAGATAGCTTAGTGGTTAAGAGCACTGACTGCTCTTCCAGAGGTCCTGAGTTCAATTCCCACACCCACGTGGTGGTTCACAACCATCCATAATGAGATATGGTGCCCTTTTCTGGCCTGCAGAACACTGTATACATAACAAATAAGTTTTAAAAAAAAAAATCTAGGAAAGGGGAACTGTCAGTCAAAGGAGCAAAGGTTCAATCAGGTGGGAAGAATAATTCCAAATAATCTATTGCAAATTATGATGAATATAGTTAATAATGCATTTCACATTTCAAAATTGCTTTTAAAAGTGAATTTTACATTTTCCTAACACATATTGATGATATTAATTAACCTGATTTGTTCATTCTACAATGTATATATGAACAGACATATCACATTACACCTCATGCACACATATTTATATATAAAAGAATAAATGTCAGTCAAGAGCATGAAGCTAAGTTAAAGATATATTTCAATGACATAAATAAATACTATGCATATTAAAATTACAGTTCAATTCAGTTTAGCAAAATGTGCTGCTAACTTAGATTTTCAAATGACTCTGTACTTTGGTAGTACACAATAGCTGACGCAGAGTTCACAATTTGAGCACAGACCAACCCACAGTCACATACAACATACACGGCCTAGACTCCTCAAAAGTAAAATCTGTAACTGTATGCTCTATAGACTCTACAATATCTTCACAAGGTAAATAAGACAACTATGCTTCCCTTTTTACAATTACTAGTAACAACAACATCCTCCTCCCAAAAAACCTACTTAGTACTTATTATTCACAAAACATGTCTGAAGCTCTGGAGTGGTTAAGGCATTTGCCAAAGGTTACCTAGCTATTCTGATTCACAGGGTCGAGATAAAAACTAAAATTCACAGATTCTGGACAAAACTGGTTTATATAATGTGAACTACTTTTTCAGACTGAAAATGAATGTGGCAAACGCTTTGAATGTCTATTTTTAAGCTCATTCTTTTAAACTAAAATGGTATTCAATATAGTAAACATAGCTTTTTAAAAATAAATTAAGGGGCTCAAGAGATGGCTCAGCAGTTAAGAGCAGTTAAGGCTGCTCTTCCAAATGATGCTCTTCCAAAGGACCTGGGTTCAATTCCCAGCACCCACACAGCAACTCATAACTGCCTGTAACTCCAGTTTCAGGGGATCTGACACCTTCACATAGACATACGTGCAAAGAAAACAGGAATGCACATGAAGTAAAAATAAATAATCTATTTAAAAAGTAGATTAAAAGAGGATGGGCAGGAGAGACAAATGACTCAACTTGATAATAGATCTATTATTCTCTAATGCATTCCAGAAATAGAACTAAGGCCATGCTGAATGGATCTAGCAAACATAAGTTTGTTCATAGCACTGACAGAACAAACTTTATTAAACAATAATACATAAAAAACCCTACCCTCAATGATACCACAAGGATATTTTAGACAAGAAGTACTTTACAAAGGGATGAGTCCTTTAAAATACCTTTAAATTATTCAAGATTAGAAAAAAGAACTAGAAAGTTTTAGGTATGAAACTGAAGAAATAAACAGGACAGGAAAACCATTTACCAGTCAACGCAGCTACCACTAGGTGTCACTCTGGTATAACTTTCTTAACTAATTTTAGCCTTACGTTTTAAATCTTGGTTCTATCTACCTGGTAATAACGTCAAAAAGGGTGGGGGAGGCATTATCTTATTAATCAGCTCTTTTCTATAGAAAAATTAACATTTATTCAATTCCTGAAAACAGTAAGACATTCTATAACAATTATATTCAGGTCACAAAAATTACAGTGTCTATTTTCAAATGTCCTATTATGGGTAAGCTAATCTATATAAACACACACCCCTACACTCTTTTTATGCAGCCAATCATTTCCTCAATAGGTATGACTGTGCCATACTATGAATGGAGAAAGAAATTTTAAAATTAGATCTTTTCTTCTAAGATTAAGAAGTTAACACTCAGAAGGGAAACCTTAAACACAAAGAAAGAATTGCTCTTTAAGATCCACTTTTTAAAGTATTCAAATTACTCCATCCACGGAGGTTAAGAATGGCATCACAGAGGAGATTTCACACAAGATCCTGAAGCCTAAAATGGAGGGTTCCAGGAAAGTAAAACAAATACAATGTGAGGGATGGGAAGTAACTTAAACACACACCAAGGTATTTGTGATTTAGAAAAAGTATACTAGGCTGAATATGGAAACAAGAGAGGAAAAGGAACATATGTAAATTACATAGAGAAATTATTTTAGTTACATATGAGAGAAACCAACTCCTGAACTGTAACAAAGGAGGTGCAAATAGAGATTCAAACAGTAAATGGCAGAACGTGTCAAGTTTAGCAAATCAAATGCAGTGGAAAAATAAGTCCTAAATATTATCTACTAGTGTGCCTTGCATATTTATGCCAAAAGTAGCAAAGAGAAGGTTCATGACATGAGTCCTGACTGGCATCTATTTAATTGTGAGAGAATAACTGTGATACAGAACAAATATAACTAGACTATGAAGAGATACATGAGTAATACATATCACACAGTAACAATATTTACCTTATAAAGTATTTTGAATTAATTAGAGTAGGTGAATGTAACAATAATAATTAAAGAAATAAAGGTCATGAACTAAAAGAGAGAGCAGAGGGAACATGGGAGGAGATGGAGAGAAAGAGAAAAGGTGACAATAACCTAAGCAAAGTACTCATGTATGAAATTCTCGAAAATATAAAATTTTTAACTGAAGATACTCAAGAAGCAGAGCTTTTAAGAGGTAATTTAGTCAACAAAGGCCCCACTTCTGTGAAAGAGATTATTATTAAAGTGCTTAACAAAGACACTCCATTCCTTTTGCCTTTTCTGCCTTCTGTGATGTAAGGTCATGGTACTCATCACCTCCAGAGAATACATAAAGTTCCATCCTAGAAGCAGACAGAAGGCATCACTAAACTGTGAACCCACCAGTGCCTTAATCTTAAGACTTCCCAGCAGAAATATGAAAAAATTAATTTTAACGTTCTTCACAAAAATTAATTATGCTTATCTAATTGTAGCAGTACAAAACAGATACAACAGAATAAAAATGAGTATGCTTTAGTTGCAGGATTGGTATGCAATGTACTCAATAATTACAATATTTTTTGAAGCTCCTAGGTGTTTAGTTTACAGCAATCCTAAAACAGTGTATCTACAGAACTGTGAATGTAGCTTGGCAGTTAAGTGCTTGTCAAGTATGTACAGTGCCTTAGAGTAATGCTTTGTATTGGCAAAAACACACAATGAAAGGGAGTTAAAATAGTATATCAAAAATTACTCTTAGCTGGGCGGTGGTGGCGCATGCCTTTAATCCCAGCACTCAGGAGGCAGAGGCAGGCGGATCTTGGTGAGTTCGAGGCCAGCCTGGTCTCCAAAGCGAGTTCCAGGAAAAGGCGCAAAGCTACACAAAGAAACCCTGTCTCGAAAAACCAAAAAAAAAAAAAATTATTCTTGAACTTAATCTCACCACAATATATATTCAAATTAGAGTACAATAATAACCTATACGAGAAAGTATTCAATTCAATGTGCTTTTTTTTTCCCCCTTCTTGTTGATAGTCAACTCAAAAGAAAATAACTATGTAAACTTGGCATTTGCCTACTGTATGATTCACTTATGAAGGCTTTCTGAAGGTAATTCTTACCAACAGTACAGCTGTCTTCAAGCACCACATCAACGTTCCTATCTCTGTACTCCACTCTGAAGTCCAGCATTCGAGGCTGCCTTTCCACAATCTGCCTGGATGGCATTACAGGTCGGAACGCTGACGAGGAGGGGGTTGGAGCTGGAGCAGGGTGACTTGCTGGATCAAACGTGGGTCCTGGCATGGTCTCACCTCCAAAGTCACTAAAATGTTGACAGGAAAGAAAAATTATCACTAGTTCATTACACAATGCCATCAAGGATCTTCTCCACTGGCTTGCATGTTCTTCCTATCAATTTGCCTACACTTGTGGTAAAGCCAAGTTCTATTTCTTCTAATAAATCCTTAGCAATGGCCAACAGTCACATTGTTTTCTCTCCCATCCTCACCTATCTACTCTAACTAATACCTTATATCATTTACAACTGGATTTTTGCCTTATGTTGCCATGTTAGTCAAACATCATTTTAAAATGAGAATTAAAAAGTGTCTTAGGCTGGTGAGATGGCTCAGTGGGTAGGAAGGAGCTCTTGATATCAGACCTGATGAACTGTTTCATCCCAAGAACATATGATAGAAGAAGAGAACCAACTCCTCCAAGTTGTCCTTTGGTCTACACACACACACACACACACACACACACACACACACTTTTTTCAAATATTTAAGTGTACTTTCTAGTCACTCTCAATAAATCATTATTTGACTTGCTACTTCTATTTTCAACAAAAAAACTACTTTGAAACTTCTTTAAATTTTAATTTTTCTTCCTCACTCCTAATTTTAAAAGATGAATTTTTGTTAAGAAAATAGAAGCCATCAAAGAGACTTTTCTTAATACTGAATCCCCAATCTAACCCACATACATGTTTTCACTCTTTCCTCTTACAAAATAGAGGGGACATATTTCTCCCTATGTGTGCAAAATCTACTCAGTTTTACTCTAGAGATTACCCCCTGACTTCCTTTATAATATCTTTGTCACTTTAGTATATAATTTTAATTTGTTCAATCTTTTCTTTCTTAACAAAAACTGACTAAGGTGATGAAATCGATGACGAACTCTGGGAGAGCTAACAACAAGGACTGTAAGAGTGCTCCTTCTGACTCTATTGAAGAGGTTACAGAGGAAAACGGCAACCTCAGTTTTTAGTGTTCCGCTGAAGTCATAAAAGTACAAAGTTCTGAATATGGCCCTTTATAAAGAGTTTATTATTTCTTCTAATAACAGGTATGACCTTGCTGAGAATGAGTTCAATTAATTTGGGAAACTACAGAATTACAGTGGAAGTTGAACATGCATATTTTCTAAATCTCTTGTGAAAGCTAAGGTACTATTTTAGAAAGAATGAGAACCCAAAAAATAGAATAAAGATACCTTGCAGACTCATATAAAAGAATCTTAAACCCTGAAATCTGAGTCTCTTTTATGCTCATACTCCCATGACTAAGAAGACCAAATAACTTCTTTTTTTATTAATTTATTTATTTTATGTATTTTCACATCATGTATCTTGATTCTATTCATTTCCCATCCCTCCGCTCCTGCAGCCCACCCATCCTCCCATCTCAAATAAAACAAAATTCAAGAGAAAAAAAAATGAAGAAAATAACATAAGAAAAACTAAAAAGGGGGGAAAGGAATTAAAAATCTCATCATGGAAGCTGTAGTGTGACCCAACAAGTCACACCATATACTCCTTAATCCATACATCTCTACTTGCAAGCATTCACTGCAAAGAGTCATTGGTCTGGTTCGAGGCCCCTGTTCTCCAGTACACATTCGATGTTTGGGCCCCCATTAGGACTCTTCCTAGACATCCTGCCACAACACAGTGCACCAAATAACTTCTAACTGCTTGGAATTTCTTGTAAGTCTCTTCCTTTGGGCAGTTATCTTGAAAAGGAAGTCCTATTTCCAACAAAAACCCTTAAAGTCCCTTGTTGCCTCTAAAATCAGATCTACACATACTCTAAAGGAACAAGTAAAGGGTTTTAACTGAGAGATTATTTATATCCAAAGCAACTGTAACTTTGAAAATTCTATCAGCTAAATCCTGGGGATAGAAATAATATTAAGTATGTTAAACTCAAATAATTTGCATAAGGAAAAACAACAATTTAGCTTGAGTAGCTGTAAATACCTCTAACAGTCTGCTCACAGACTGGAAAAAAATATTATTCTCAAAAAAATATGCACATAGTAAGGGTGTGATGTCCAAATCTGCCTAGCATATTATGAGTCTCAAAGAGTGAAAGAAACAAGTGTGCTACAATGGATAGATACACGTAACTGGGTAGAGATAGCTCTGGCTTTCCTACTTTTTCTCTGAAGTCCCCCTCCCTCTTCCACCAAGTGAAAGGGTAGGTGAACCATCTGATAACCTCCATTACAAAAGTCATAGCTTTTTCTCTTCCTCTTCTCAGCACCTGAGGCAAGCTTCCTCTAGGCAGCTTGATTACCTATACTGTTGCTTTTCTCTTAGAAGTCTAGTAAGTCCTCAAGATTAAAAAAAAAAAAAAAAGTGTGTGTGTGTGTATGTGTGTGTGTGTGCAACTTGTAGACAACCTAAAGCTATTAACAAATAATTGTGCATATATTTTTATTCTCTATGATTAATTTGCAAAGCACCATGACAAGTATAGAGTACACAGTACCTGTACCTCATTTTCCTAAAATTTACATCAATTATCCCGCTCACTGTCATAACAGTCAGTTCTGAAGAGCTTCTAGTAACCTAAACAGTATACAGAACAGCATTGCACTGTTGATAGTGAGTAATGACCTAAAGAACAGAACTGCTGGTAACTCAAAATTCTGATCCAACACACAGGTGCTGGAGATCAAAAGATACATGCATTACAAAAATGAAGGAAGTGAGCAAGAGCAAGTATATACAGCTCAGTGATGGAGCACATGTCTCATGCAAGAGGTCCTAGGTTCAATCCTCAGTATTTGAGGGGAGGGGAAAAAAAAATCAGTCCTTCCACCTTGGTGATGTTTCTAGAGTCCAATAGTAAAAAACAAGCCAAAGGCCTACTGCTATGCTTTGCATTTTCCATCCACAACTAATTAACAGGGAAAGAAATCACTTAGACTGGAAGGAGAAAAATTAGACACATAAAACATACTGGAGCAAAACAAAACCAGACTGCTACAACACTACACTCTGAATAAAAGATACATGTGAAAAGCTGCAGTGACAGAAAGGGTGCCAATGTGTAAAAGTTGAGGCTGCTCACAGGTTAGCCACTCAGAGATAACCTAACATACAAATCTTTGTTGAATCATGTGCAATATGAGGTTAATGTTTTGTCAAGAACATGAAAATATTTGATTCTAAGGTGAATGTTCTTCACATCCTACTCGCTGAAGAAAAGGCTCTTAATACAGTGACAAGACACTGGTTAATTAGCTCTTTTCCACTTTCTGTCTGGGGTTACTCATATATAATGAGGTCATGCCAAGAAGGGTAGTAAAGTGTGAGCATAGCTAAAGCTGAACCTGGAGAGAAGAGACTAATATCAAGGCCATAATACACAAGAATCTTATAACTGATTAGTAATAGGTAACATCTGTCTTCAATGAAAAAGACTCTTTGGAATATAAATTGTTGCCGGGAGGCAGTGGCGCACGCCTTTAATCCCAGCACTCGAGAGGCAGAGCCAGGCGGATCTCTGTGAGTTCGAGGCCAGTATGGTCTACAGAGTGAGATCCAGGACAGGCATGAAAACAACACAGAGAAACCCTGTCTCTCTAGCTAGAGAGTTTTCTCTCCGGGTCCCACCAAGCCCCGGCAGTCCACAGCCCACTTATAAAATAATCACTCAGAAGCTTATATTACTTATAAACTGTATGGCCGTGGTAGGATTCTTGCTAACTGTTCTTATATCTTAAATTAACCCGTTTCTACTAATCTATAAGTTGCCACATGGCTTGTGGCTTACCGGTATCTTTACATGTTCCTTGTCATGGCAGAGGCTGGCAGCATCTCTCTGCCTCTCAGCCTTCCACTTCCCAGAATTCTCTTCTCTGTTTGTCCTGCCTATACTTCCTGCCTGGCTACTGGCCAATCAGTGTTTTATTAATAATCAATCAGAGCAACACATTTGACATACAGAACATCCCACAGCATGTCTCAAAAAAAAAAAAAAGTAATATAAATTGTCTTCCTTGATGTCAATGATGGTTCCAGTATCACCATTTATAAGTTTAGGAAACACTTTATCTATCTATGGTTTCCCACATACAGTATGTCTAAGGAACTCATTTCCACAGCAGAGGAATTGCAGCAATGAGCTCATGTATGAATGCGATTGTCTTCTCTTAGTTAGCTTAAAAGAACAGTGACTTTCTAAACACTCAATTGATAGAGGATACAAGATATGACCTTCAAATTGAAGGCTCCCTCTTAAAGAATATGGCATATTCTTTATATTAGTGACAAAAATACCATACTTATCAAACTACCAGAAAATGTTATAGGAACTGAGCAGTGGTTGTAGTTATTTGACTATGTCCAGTAAATTTTTGTTTTCTGCAATTTGGACAATGGTGATTCAGAGATTGCAGATCTCAGAGGTATATAATGTTTTCATAACACTTCTACTGAATCAGAAATTCAGAATATCAGCTGGTACTGAACCACCAGTAATGGAGAGGTATTAGCTAGAGTTATCACTATTACCAATCCTGATTACCAAGGGAAAAATCCTTGGGTTAGTATTACACAGCTGATGCTGTTTGCAGCCCAAAAGACTTCGTGGACTATGTCCAGTTAAGAGTTACTGGAAATTTACAACTAATAAAAAACAGATTCATTAAGGATATTGATTTTTCAAAAATGAAGGTTTGTGATGTTCTACCAGGTAAAAAAAATACTAAAAACTAATGATGTTGGCTAAAAATAAGGAACACAGACTAAAGGAAAAGAAAAAAAACTAATAACAGCAACTACAGTTTTATGACCATTAACAGAATTCAGGCCTTTAGTAGCCCAAGCACATGTGTGCGCACACGCATCCACACATTCTTCTTTCAGTCTGAATATTAATGCTATCAATAAGAACCTACCAGCAGCAAGTATACCAATAATACTACTCACTTTATTGTAATATCATTCACAAAAGTCAGTTTTTTTTGTGTTCTTAATTTTTTAATTGTACATGGGAGTGTGTTAGCGTCTTTGCTGCTGCTGTGATAAAATACCCTGACAAGCACAATTTAAGGGAGAAAGGGCTTATTTTAGCTCCTAGGTCCAAGCTGCAGGCTATCACAGCAAGGAAGTCAAGGCAGCAGGAGCCTGAGGGAACTATTCCTATTACATCCATAATACAGAACAGAGAACAATAAATTAAGCATGCATTCCTATGCACAGCTCACCTTCACTGCTCTTACACAGTTCAGAATCCTCCTCCTAGGGAACAGTGCTGCTCATTTTTAGACTGGATCTTCTTAGATCATTTAATATAATCAAAATAATATCCTACAGAAATTCTCAGAGGCTAAACTCAATGGAGATAATCAAAGGTGTACCCAGAGGCTTGCTTTCCAAGTACCAAGTTAGCAAACAATAGTATCCACACAGTGTGCATGTGTTTGTGTAGACACACATGCCACAGTGCCTGTGTGGAGGTCAGAAGACACTCTGTACAATCAGTTCTCTCTTCCACCTTCAGGTAGGTTCCCAGCTGTTTGCTTCCCCAGCCCCTTTGTGTTTCTTCTCATTCACACTATTTTTCACTCTATTTTATCTTAGTATCTACTGTTTTGCTCTTTCAACCTCCTCCCCATCTTTATAATTGATTCCCTCCATGAAACTCTTTCAATTTTACATAGTTGAAATCCTCCATCCAGTATTTTTGGTTATTGATCCTTAATAAACATGTCTCAAAAATATTTTTCTTTCATTTTTAAAATAACCAACATATCATTTGACTTCCTCCACTATACTTTTCCTTTTTGGGTTCTTTTGGTTTGAGGGAGGATTTGGTTGGTTGGTTGGTTGGTTGGTTTTTTGAGACCACTATACTTTTCTAATCAAAAATTATTTTAAAAAAATAATAAAGGCACTAGAAAAAGGTGGAAGCGTGGGTAAAGCCTAAAAATTTAGAAAGGAGAAAAAGAAAAGACAATATTAGGTAATGAGGAAGAATGAGAATAGGCAAAAAGATCCATGAATCATGAAAGTATAAAAAGCTAGTATTTTTTCCAGTTTTGACTCCATCATAGTTTTGTTTTTTTAATAGCTGATAGGTAAATTCAGCTTTCTGTGTATTGAAGAAGCAAGAACCATCTTTGCCTCCCAAAAGAATTGAATATATGTTTTTGAGGCAAGAATTGTGAAAGTTGGGCTTTCTTTTTTAACTCCATTGATTGATAGCACAAGAGGAATTGGACATGACCAGTCACTGAATATGTTTGTCACATTGACCCATTTAGAGAAAGGTTTTCTTTTTAATGTGTTCTTGGGGGAGAGGTTTTAGAACCTGAAAATTTCCCCTTATTCTACTGCTTACAACTATATCAATCATTGTTATAGTATTACTAAATATGTAAAATATAGTTATACATAAAATAAAATATGGTTGAAACAAAGAAGATCATTTTTAAGAGACATTGATGGGGGGGGATCTATTTCAGGTCTAAATCTCAGCCAGAGGAGTGCTCAGCTTTCTCTACAAAACACTCAGGCTCCAGGAGGTAGTAAGGAAAAGGCTAATAGGAACTCTGCATTTGCTTATTATTCCAACTTTCAGAAGTTCAATCCATGGCAAAGTCTCTAGGTACACCTCTCAAATAAAACCACATTTATTTTCAAGACAAATTTATAAATCAATTCAGATTGTTTTAATGGACATTTTACTAAACCAGAATACCTGGGCACTTACACATTCTGAAGGTTTAACATTATATATTCTAAAAGAGTAACACTCAAGATTTGAAAATAAACCTGTCTTTCCTAAATGTGATTATGCTAAGCAATAAACAATGAGTATACTACATACTTTTATGGGTCATGAAATAAGTAACTGATAAATAAATGCTCTTCCCTAGTGTAAGTAAAAAAAAAAAAATTGTCTCTGGAAATAGCATATGAGGTACTGCACAACATTCTCAATGAACTATTTAGAATACCTGATATCCATGTACAAACTTGATGTTCACTTACAAGAGAATGAGTGACTGCATAAGTCACAATCATTAAAAACACACTGTGGTATCTGTATGTTACCCTATTGAGACAGTCCAAGAAGAAAGGTCAAAGGACATGCTGAACCAGAAGATACTCCCTACTCCAGCAACATCATTCTGAACCATCTGGGTCAAGTCACTTACTAGCCTTAACTATGAATCAGGGATAAAAGTTTCTATCTTTATTAGTATCTAACTAAAATGACTGTAAAAATAAATTTGGGAGACAAAGATATTATATACATGTGCTGAATTTCAACTTTCTTACCCAAAGGAAAGTATCTTAAAACACAAGTTATGACAGATCATGCTTACTGATCTTCCAGAAAAAAGAACAATAAAGAAAGGGCATAACTTTTTTTTAAATTTCCCTTTCTAATTTTTAAGTGTTATTGATTGAGTGAGTGAGCGAACGAGCGAGCATGCGTGCATGCGTGCGTGCGTGTATCCAACAGATCAAGTGGAGGTCAGTGGACAAACTGTGGAAGCTGGTCCTCTCTTTCCACTATGAGGGTTCCAAGAATAAAACTCCAAAAAGTTTTATAACCTCTGGCCAAAAGAATTACATCTACCAGTGTCCAGCAACTATTTACTATCAAAACTTCTGTATCTCATGATAGTATCTTATAATATACAAATTTCAATATATATAAATAGAATAGATAATGTGATGGTTATCTTTAATTATCAACTTGACATGATCTAGAATCACCTGGAAAAGAATGTTCATTAAGAAACTGTCTAGATCAGGTTGGCCTGTGGGCATTGCTGTGAGGGACTATCTTGATTATGTTAACTGATGTGCGAGGATAGAAGTGAGCTAATAAGCCCTTTCTCCCGTAAGTTCTTTTGGTTGGGATATTTTATCTCAGCAAGAGATATAAACCTGAGATGCATAGAAATACTAAACTATTTGATTTTGCTCTTCTGTTAAAGTATAAACTAAGAGTCAGTTCTATATAAGCTATGTTTACCTTAAATCAAGGATACAAAACCCTTTTAAGTGACTACATGCATATCTAGCAATGTGTCTTCTGCTTTTAGTGCTAACTATGGAAGAATTCAAGAAGGGCTCTTTTATTTTCCTTTGAAAATAAGACACACAAGAGCTATTTTCAGTTATGTAAATTCACAGTGATTTTAAAACTAAAGAACACAGGAAGGAAACAGTTGAGAAATTTATTAGACACAACTTACTTTCTTACACAGGCATGATTCATTCTTCAGAAAGAAGCAAAGAAAGCTAATAAAACCCAACTCTGATCAAATTTAGACCCTAAATACTATTGTATTTACTAGAGGATACTAAATTTCTCATCACAAAAAAAAAAAAAAAGCAAAAAACGTCATCTGTAACAAGAGAGGTGGAAGGCTTACAGGGAAAAAGGATGTCTGCAGTTACCACAGCAATGCTATGAAGTCCAGTATGTCATCTTCAGCGCTCACTGAGGAAACAGTGGCACAGAATGTGGTAACAGCACTTAGTCAAGATGACACTGGAGTGCTACTCAGTAGTCTACAACTTTCTAAACCAAATTTATAAAAGTGAACAATCAGACTGCAACCCACAGAACCATGAGGCTATATATATAGCATGGGGGAGCCTAGGATGACTATGGCTTATAAGAATTTATACTGTATCAAGTTGACAATAGAAAAGTTAATTAATTAATTAATTAATTAATTTAAAAAAAAGAATATCAGACTTAGACCACAAAATATTTAAAAAAAAAATAAGTGAACATGAAGGAAGTTCCTGTAATTAACTGGTTTGCTTTTCTGGGACAAGAGCTTCAATAGAGCTAACTGAATGCTTTTAAATCACCCTTCCAACCAAAACCAAAAAAGCTGTGGTACAGACTCTGGATATCAGCCATATTTACTCTGGATCAAATATGTGACAAATTTTAAGGGTGAATTGGAAAATAGCTTTCCATTAAATCATTAAAAGTGGTATAGGCAACAAGCAGATTTTTGCTTCCATCCTAAATACAGTTTCCTACCAAATATAGCACAATTTTGCAAATCAGGTTGAATTTTTTATGCTGTTACAACAGTGCTTTTCTTCCTCTCCACAACTTTATTCCTAGTCCACCATTTCTGCTTGCCTCATCCGCACTTAGCAGAGCATGCTTCCGTGACTTAGAAGTCCCAGGCACCAAAACTCAAGCCAAGAGTCTAAACTAAAAGAACAGAAGGGGCAAATATCAAAAAAATTAAACTATGCTTGGAAGGGAAAATTGTTTTATCTCCTCTGACTTTAAACTGTGTTATTTTAATCCAGAAATCTCCCACTTTCAAAGGGAAAAAAGAAAAAAAAAATCACCCACTTCTTTTTAAGCATGTTTTAAATATTATAATTCTCTCTTAGGATCATCTTCCAATTTTACCTGTAACAAAGACACAAAGCCAATAAAACATGTTAACAGTTCAGATACAGTAATAGTTCTGTGCTCTGGGATGTGTTATTATTAAAGAGGTACTGAAACTGTTACAAGTTGTCCTGAGTTAGAAAGCCTCAATTGTCAGGTGACAACCATACTCTGAAGCTATTGTGCCATGTCTTGTTTTCAGTTCCTTCCATCTTAAGACTAAAAAGATGATTTCAGAAAAAATAAAAATCACCAAATAACTCTAAAAGTTTATATTCTCCAACTGGCAAAAAAATATAGATTTTCTAGTAAAAATAAGACTTCCCGTGTCTGTACTACCAGCACTTGGGACACAGAAGCAGGAGAAAGAGTGATTTAAGACCAGATATAGCTACACAGGGAGCTCAAGACAAGACAGGTATATACAAGACCCTGTTCCAAAGAAGAAGGGCAGAGGACTGGTTGAAAATTTTAGAGAAATAACTAACTTCAGAGAACTAATTAACAGATGATATAAAAGAACAACGCCTGTTTTAAATGAACTTACTGACCTAAAGTTTAAAGCTCCACTAAAAGGTGAGCCCAGGAGCTAGCATTATGGAGTTGGCTCAGCACTTAAGAGACAGCTGCTCTTGCAGAAGACCCACATTTGGTTCCCAGGACTCAAATGACAACGTACAACTACCTGAAACTTCAGTTCCTGTTCCACAGTACCCTATGCTGTCTTCTGGCCTGCCTCTGCAGGCACTGCATGCAAATGCTACACTTACATGCATGCAAGCAAAAGCATTCATACACATAAATTAAGCATAAATCTTTTTATAAAGAGTGAACTCCCAAAATTGGTAAATTTTTCTTCTTCATTTTGATAAACTGTCATCAAATCATTAAGTGCTTTGTAACATACCTTTGTAGAATGCCATTTTCCTGGGGTATTACACCATTGATAGCTGCCTGAAACGGGAAAAAAAGGGGGGGACAGAATTTAACAAAATAGGTAACTGAGCTAACAAAATGAAGAATGCCATTTAAAAAAAGTAAATACACTTGAAATATTTATTTAAACAAAATACTGAATGTTCTCTTAGCAATAAAAAGCATCTTCTGTTAAGTGCTTCTACCTTACCGTAATAAAATATAGTATTTAGAAAGCTTTTCATTAAGACTCTTATTTTTCCTTTGGAGAATTATTCGTGTCCATAATGCTGTTGGAACTATGTCAATAATGATGGCACTGCATAAACCAATCAGAGTCTCCAAGGAGTATGGACCTTGAGTGAATTGAAATTGACCAATCAATACTATGTTCTTCTAACAAAACTACTCAAAAGGTAATTTTTCCTAAGTCAAATGTTTGACCAACTGTCTACTGGCTTCCCTAATAGCCTGGTTGTTCAAAAGTTCTTTCAAATCTGTGAGCTTCTTTTCTTCACACTTCTGATAATTTCTGCTTTCTACCTCCCCATTCCCACACATTCCACTTTATATTCAAATGATTCAAGTATAATCTGAGGTGTTAAAAGGTGAGTCTCTAGTTTGATTGCATATAAATGAAAATAATGCTAAAACTAATACATTTCAAGTATGCAATCAGTACATAGAAAAGAAATTCAAATATCTATTGAAAATAAAAATGATAAATGTATTTCTATGTGACAATATGCATTATTAGCAGATCAAATTAAATGGTAGAACTAAATCTTGCAAATTCCATGTTTGGAAAGTTTATGAAAGAGAGTAATAATTATTGCAGTATTAGCTTTGTTTCATCAACTATCTACTTTTTTCCATTTCTGGAAAATCCTGAAAGTACAGAAATCAATGCATTTTTTTCAAGTTGTTTCCATGCAATATGTAAGAATTCAAATAATTTCAAATTACGTAAGCAACAGATATTTAACACACTGGTATTAGTACTTTAGCATTCACAATTCCCATCTTGCCATCATGTCAATTCTTCCAACACAATAAAAATGTCCTTCCTTTCATTTATACTGACCCCTTATATACAATCTAGCATGAACCTAGCCAACAATATTTTTAGCTAATAACCTAGAACTGTCTGGGCACTAACACAAGAGTTGTGAATAAGGCAGAATCCTATTATTCTCATGGATTATGCCATAAGAAGAAAGGTATTCTTATTACAATCTTATCCCCATAGTAGCATTATCATTTATATCAATGTGAACTTCTAAAGTCTATCTCTCAATAGCTGTGATGTAGGCAATTTCTAGCTTCTGCCTCATTTATACTGTTAGTCTAGCGAGCTATAAGAAAGAAAATGAGATGAAAATTTCCCTACTTACATAGTGGCAAGTTAAAGAAATAAGAGTAGATATAAATGTCCACACTAAAATAGAGGTCTAAAATAGAATATGAGATTATAATTATAAACTAATGTGGCAGCTGAAAAGATAGCTCAGTGGTTAATAAGAGTCCTTGATAGTCTTGTAAAGGACCCAGGTTCAGTTTCTAACACCTACACTGGGTAGCTCACAACCCCTTTTAATAACTCCAGTTCCAGGAGATCCAATAGCTTCATCTGGCCTCAGAGGGTCCTGTACAAATGTGGTGCACATACATAAAAGCAAGAACACACACATACACATAAGTAAAATTAAATAATTTTTCAGTGAGTCAATATGTCCTCAAAAAGACTCCTAGTAACATTTAATTCTTTCTGAAATGAAAAGAAAATCGTTTTTCTTAAGTATTTTTAAATTTTCCTAACTATAAAAGGTTATTTATTGCTAACAACCAATTACATTTAAGTTCATTCTTATAAACTTTTCTTCTAAATTACTATTTTTAAAATATTTTAAAAGATCTTTTACTATTTTTAATTGTGTATATGCATGTGTGCATGAGAGGGTGGATATGTGCATATGATTGTAGGTACCTACAGAGGCCAGAGGTGCCAGATTCCCTGGAGCTGGGGTTACAGGCAGTTATGAGCTACCCAATGTAGATGCTGGGAAATGAACTTGGGTTTTCTTAAAAACATGCACACTATAAACTGCTGAGCCATCTCTCCAGCCTTTACTTTTCAAACATTTTAATATGGCATCTTTCTGTAGACTTTCTTCTTTATATCCAAAATTTAGACTCTGACTGACCTTCTACTCACTCTGGTCTAAACCACCATCACAGTCCCTCTGGAATTGCATTTCCATAGTTTCCAGCCTTGGCCCATACACCTGATCTCTCCACACAGAAGCTAGCATAAATTCAGAGTCAAGTGAAACCCTTTCCCTTTTCAAAAGTGCCATAATACTTTGCCATAGCTGTAAGTCATCCACTTTAAGTATTTGGGGGATAAGTAGCAATCCTACTTTAGATAGATAGCCAAAAGAACTGAAAGTAATCTCAAAGAGAACCCATGTTCAGTCCCACTATTCACAGCAGGAAAAGGCAAAGTAACCAAAATGCTCATCAGTGGATGAATGGGCAAATGCAATGTAGCATGCTAATACAGTAAGTAAAATACTATTTGCTTTTAAAAAAGAAGAAAAGTCTTTCCTGTTATAATATGCACAGACCGAAAATATTACACTAGGTGAAATAAGTCAGTCATACACACACACAAAACAAATACTGTATGTATATACAACTCAATTCATACTAGGCACCTAACAAAAACAGTAGAGTTGATAGACAAACAGAATGGTAGTTGCTGGGAACTTTGGGAAGAAAAAGAATTGTTGCCTAACAGGTATTACAGTTCTAGTATGGGAAGATAAAAGGTGCTTCTGGAGCTCTGCTTCACAACAGTGTAGTATTTTGAATGTTAAATACCCATATTCTAATAGGCAAATCTTCAAACCCTGGTTCTATAATATATATATATATATGTATGTGTATGTATGTATGTGTGTATATATATATATATATATATATATATATATATATATGTATGACTAATCACTGGTCATGTTTAAGTAAAACTGACAAAAATTACATATTCAAGCAGTGCATGTGATGACCTGACATGTACATATATTATAATGATTATCACAACTGAACTAATACACCATTACTCTAATTAGTTGCCGTATGTGTTGCACGCTCATGCTTGTGCATGGTAGAAGGGAAGAAGACACTTACGATCTACTGTCTTAGAATAATTTGAAGAAGTAAACAACACAGGCGGCATTATTGTCTATAACACTACATGGTTTGTATTGGCTCTCTAGAATGTACTCATGGTATAACTGAAAGTTTATGCTTTTTGGTCAATACATCCATTCCCATGTGCGATAAGTAATCATTGGCAACCACCATTCTAACCTGTTGCTAGTAGTTCAGCTTTTTTAAGATTCCACATGTAAGAGATGCTTATCTTTCTGTGTCTGGTTTAGATTGTTTCAATATCCTGAGTAATGTGAATAATGTTATAAGGAACATGGAAGTTTGTTCAGGTTAATTTGATTAAGAATTAAATGACATTTTAAAAGGCAAAGTACTTAACAAAAGTTAGCAATGATAATTATCCATTTTCAATAGTTTTAATTAATAATTAAATTGTTTTTAAATTATCTATTTTATTGTAACAATGCAGAAGTACATAATGTCTGCCTCACACTAAACTAGAAATCCAGATGTGTTTCCTATAGCAAGTTCTGCTCCCAATGAGGTTATTTGGAATGGAGCCCAGAAGTCATTTTTACAAGTTCAAGTGATTTTTGATACAGTCAGTGTTAAAGAAAAGTTTTTAACATACATATTAGGTACCAATAAAAAACATCTTTAGTACACCATACCATACAGAGTATTTTTCCATAAGCTCTCTATTACTTCCAAAGTTACTGAATGTCTAAATGCATAGATCTTTCATAAACCCCTGCTTTAAAATATACTCTTACTAGAGCCAGAACTTCACTGTATTCTAGCTCCATTGTTTACTAGCTATGTGATTTTAAGAGTTACTTAGTTCCTCTCTGCTTCAATGGGGTTAATAATAGTATGTATAGTCTGTAACCAAAATGTTTGAAGGCAAAGGATGGCCACTATAAAGAAATAAGATTGCAGACAGCTTGGTTTTAGAAAAGCCTGGTTTTAGAAACTGTATTATTTTTCTTATTACTGCGACAAAATACTATATAAAAGCAACTGAAGCTTCAAAGGAAGGGTTTATTTTGGCTCACAGATTGGGGACACGGCCCTTCATGACTGGGAAGGAATGGCAGCAGGAAAGTTAGACAGCTTGTCACATTGTACCTCTAAGTCAGGAAGCAGAGGGAAATGCCTGTTGATGTTCAACTGGCTTCCTTTATTCCTGTTTATTCAATCATGGATCTCAATTCATGGCATGATGCTACCCACATCTTCAATGGGTCTTCACTCCTCAGTTAAACCTCTCTAGAAACAATGTTGATTATAATCCTACTATATTTTCTCTGAAAACTACTGACCTAATAGTAAATATAAATAAATATGCAAAAGAGCCAAGAACACCTTAAAAATGATAAAGCCAAGGACCTATACTATTAGGTTATCAAGGGTATTTCTAAATCTACAGTAACTAAACAGGATGGTATTGAAGCAATGATACTCAAACCAATAAAAAAGAGTGGAGAGTTCAAAAATAAGCACACATATAAGGATTCTCAATTTATTGGTTTTGGTTTGGGTTTTGGGTTTTTCGAGACAGGGTTTCTCTGTGTAGCTTTGGCGCCTTTCCTGGAACTCACTCTGTAGCCCAGGCTGGCCTCAAACTCACAGAGATCCGCCTGTCCCTGCCTCCTGAATGCTGGGATTAAAGGCGTGCACCACCACCACCGGCTAAGGTTCTCAATTTGTAACAAAGATATCACTGCAAAGAATAAGTAAAATAATGGTCTTTTCAATAATTGAAAGCAAATCAAATTAAATACTATCAGGAGAAAGAAAAAAAACAAGAAACTTCAGCCCATCCCATACCACATTCAAAATCAACCTCTGTGGCTGAAGACATGGTTCAGCGCTTAATAGCACTTGCTCTTGCAGGGGACCTGGGTTCAGTTCCCAGAACCTACATGGTGGCTCATAACTATCCTTAACTCCAGTTCCAGGGAATCTGATGCCCTCTTCTGATCTCTGCTGGCATCAACCAAACACATGGTGCACCATACATGCAGGCAAAACACCCATACACATAAATAAATCTAAAAAAATTTTTAATCGATCCCAATGAATTACAACTCTAAATATAAAAGGCAAAGCAATAAAGCTTCTAAAAAAAGAAATACAAAACATCTCCATGTGCACAGGGTAGACAGAGATTTCATTCATAACACAACCCAAAAATCAAAATCAACAGAGGAAAAAGTTACAACTGAACTATAATAACATTACTCATTCTTGTTCATTAAAAATTTTCATTAAAAGAGCAAAAAAGCAGAACAGAATGGGAGCTCTTTGCTCATACAACAAAGAGCTCTTATCCAGAAAATATAAAGAACTCTTGTGAATCAACAGGCAAACACCTAACTCAAAGGAAAAAAAAAAATAGAAACAAACTTAAACAAAAAACTGAATAGGCACTTAGAACGAATTAAATACCCATTATTAACAAGAGAAGTATAAATTAAAACCACAACAAAATGATTCTATAACTTAAAAGAATAGGAAAAAAATAAAATGAATGGCATCTACAGCAAGAATATGTAGGGTACCTAGAACTCATACTCTGCCAATAAGTATGGGTGTGCTGGTTAGTTTTTTTTGTCTGTCTGGTTTTTCTATTTGTTTGCTTTTTGGTCAACTTGACAAAAGGGAAAGTCATTAAGAAGTGAAAACCTCTATTGAGACTGGTCTGTGGACAAGCCTTTGGTGCATTTTCTTAATAAATAATTGATGTGGGAGGGCCCAGTCCATTGTGGATAGGTGCTACCTCTGGGCAGGAGATTGTGGGCTATATAAGAAAGCAGGGTAAACAAGCCAGTAAGCAGCACTCCTCCATGGTCTCTGCTCAAGTTCCTGCCTTGGCTTCCCTCAACAATGGACTGCAACTGGGATGTGTAAACCAAATAAACCCTTTGCTCCCCAAATTGCTTTTGGTCACGGTGTTTATCACAACAACAGAAAGCAAACTAAGATAATAAGAAAATTTGCACTGACAACCACTTTTGTGAAATTTCATGTAATGTAACAAGAGTGGGTGCAGGGTTTAAAGGGAAGAGTATTACTCTAAGAGGCTGTATCCTGAAATCAAAGTGCATAATGGAACCAGACCACAAAAATGGCTCATGTTGGCTTAGCCAGAACATACAAAAGGAGAGAGCATTAGTCTTTGTTTGTTCAATGAGATCTTACAGTTTTGCTCTCACAGCATTACCTACTATGATTACTAACAAATGTGCTGGCTGTTCACCGTAAGCTGATTCAACCCCTAACTAAGCATTGGCATTTAACCTCAACACTGCTAGCACCCATCTGCTGCCGTCCTCCACACATTACACAAGCAGGCTCGTCTGCCAGAGTGAGTAGGAAACAGACTGCTGCTTAGGATTAAAGGCTTTCAAAGGCTTTCAAAGGCAACACCCCTACCGAAGGGCACATTTCTCTTCCCGAGCAGTCTGTACTGCTGAGAGGAAACATCAATAAACCAAGAAACTACCCACATGACTTCTCATTTTTCCTGTTCCACTTGTTCCATCTAATTTTGGGCAGCTCAAGTGTATCCTGCTACTGAGCTGCCAACTGCCTAACTAAGAGCCAGCATTTCAGTTGTTTAAAACTCAGGAGCCAAACTGCTTTTGCTATATATAGCAGTGAATAAAATAATGAAAGTGCTGCCCTGAAACAAAAAGCATTATCAGTAGCTAGAAAGAAATTACAAGGTTACAAAATGAAGAATGGTACCACAGTCTGCATACTGGATGTTCCCACATGTTAAAGGCTTTTATTGGGAAGTAGTAGAATCACTTGAGGATCAAAACTTGCCGGGTGGTCCTAAGGTCATGGGACGGCACACCCCGGAGGGAGATGTGAGACGCAATCACTTTCTCTTTCTTGCTTGCTCCATAACTAATATTCCTCTACCTAGTGCTTCAGCCAACCATCAGGCACTGCTCACTGCAAGTCCAAAACGAAAAAGACCAATTGATCATGGACTAGAACCTCCAACACTATGCCAAAGTCAATCCTGAAGCTATCTGGAGACTAGATAAAAGTCATCTCATACCTTCATGATTGAGGAAATTTCAAGGATTTTGGTAGTTCAAGGATCAAAACCAAGTATTTTGTCAAAGTGAAACTGTTACATCACTACCAATGTGTCACCTATCTTTTCAAAAACTTTGTATATGAAATCATAAAATCAGAGTTTCTGCAAAATATGAATAAGGAATCAAAAAAACAGTAATATTTTTATTAAATGGATGAGACCACAAAGGCCCAGGAAGGTGCAGTGACTTTCCTGAAAGAGCACAGCAAATAAACAGCTTTGCCAAAACTAGAAATCCAGTCCCTTAATTGCCAACCCAATACTGAGACTAAGAAAAACAAACATAATAATCACAATTTTTATGGGAAAACTGATTCCATGACATTATAGCAAGACATGAAGACAGCAAGCAAGGTTGGAATATGGTTCTGGAACAGAAGGATGGAGACACACACATTCATCCTGGGACGGTCTCAGGAAGACTTCTGTTTTGAAGTCCTAACAGGTTGCTCACCTCATGGTCAATAGAAAGTAAGGAAAGGGAAGGCAGTTCTACATACCATGTTCAAGGACATGTTCCCAATGACCTCACTTCCTCCCGCTAGGCACCCCCTTGTGTTTTGTTTGTTTTAAATGTATTGGTGTTTAAATTTTTTATAAAATATATTTTCTTCATATTATTTTTCCCCCAACTCCTCCTAGACATTGTCTACCTCCCTACCACCCAACTTTCATTCTTTCTCTCAAAAAAAAAATCAAAAAACAAACTAACAAAAAAAAAAACCCTGAAAAAACAAAAAGGCCAAAACATAATGGGTGGTGGGACTCCCGACCAGGACCACACATGGAGTACTCCTGAGCATGGGGTTTGCCCTAAAGTATGGTTTATACACCCAGTGTTTATACTCCCATTGGAGAAAACTGGCTTTTCCTTTCCCGGCACATATCAACTGCAAACAGCTTCTCAGTTACCCTGTTTTTAGGGTGTACCATCTTCATGAATTGATGATGCTTACTTGGGAGGTACATCACAAACAGAGCTGTGAACTGCTAACATTCCTTCCTTGGATGGAACCAGGGAGGATCACTGGCCCTCAACCTGAGTACCCACCCAGTCACTCCTCTCATCCATTTGTTGGCCTTAGGGCCTTGGGGCCCTGTGGACAGGGCCAGAATACATAGGCTGAGGAAGACCAGGGGAAGAGGGCTCTATGTGGCTTTAGGGAGGTCATCATCCATGCTGGGTGAAGATTTCCAGTGTGGCTACTTTGGAATCACCCATTTTCTTGTCCTCACCTATGCTCTCTAAGTAAGCCCAATAAGCTCACTGGATCCCAAGGTTGAACTAACAGAATCATACCTTGGTGGTTTGTCGTTAAGACCTGAGGAAGGAAGGGAGATACTGTTCACACTCCTCCCAGGGTAAGGATTTTAGTGACATAAGGGTTCTACCACTTCCCAATAGCCCCAAGATTATCACTAAGCCTTGAACACATGTCTCTGGAGGATGGGTATCCAAACTATAGCAGGTAGTAATGAGTATTGGAACATGCTGTTAGGACAGACTGCAGCTGCAATTCAATTTTGCAATGTGATTGGTGAGTTGCATAGATACAAAGCATTTAAAAAATAAAAGATAGAAACTATATCATTCAAAGTACTTTCTTTGTCATTTTTATACTATCAATGAAAAGATTGGCTTTTTAGAAAGATCACTCTGTCAACAGTGAGATTTACCTAAAGGTGACAGAAAAGACAGATTAAGTAGATTCTTTCAATAATACAAATTGTGACTTAAGCAATAGCAGTATCTTAGAGAGTAAGAGAAACACCACTTAGATACAGAGAAAGAAATGCAGACTTTAGAAAGATGACCTAAATTCAAATCTCAGGAGTAACCTCTACAATTTAGATGAGATCAATTAACTTCTTAAAGCTCATTTCCTAATCTTTATTATGAAAGCATAAAATTGATTACAATATCTACACATGGTGGTTGCTGAGGGAACTTAAATAAAATTTGTGGAAGTGGGGAACTATTTTTTGAATGTATAGTCTCTCAAAAAAAACTGCAAAATCAATGCTTCAAATAAGCATTTTAAAGATAAATAAAGGATAAATAAGGATAAAGATAAGGTGAATCTGAAATTCAAAACCTAGCAACAGTGAAGATAGAGAAATGAAAAGCTGGTGGTACTTTAAGAAGACAGAAACAAAATCCCTTCAGAAATGAATAAAAATGTAAGATGAAGAAAGAAAAAAAAAACAGATATCAACAAAAATTTAACAGACTGAAAAATGAAAGTAAGCCAAGTGCAGAAGCTCAGGCCTACAGTTAGTCCTAGCACTTGAGCGGCAACAGCTGGAGGATCTACTGTGGGTTCAGGGCCAGGCTGGTCTACACATAAAGTTCCAGGCCTGTGAGGGCTATAGAGAAAGACCTTGTCTCAAAAAAAAGCCAAAATATTTTTAAAGTTCATTTCATTTCCTTGCTCAAAAAATAAAACACTGATAACCTACAAAAAACGCAGTAGCAACAAACTATAATACAATAAACATACAAAATAAAACATTACAATAATAGTGAATCAACTGCTTAGGGAAATACAATTCCAAAATCCAAAAATAGTATTATGAAAGTGCTACTGAATTTGCTGTTTTCTAAAACATAGATCTCTGAGTTCAGAGGCTACTGGAATGCACAATGATACCCTTAATTTTGACATCAGGAGAAATAAAATAAACCTCTTTGTTAAAATAAATACATAAATCAAGCCAGGCAGTGGTGGTACACGCCTTTAATCCCAGCACCCAGGAGACAGGGGCAGGCCAATCTCTCTGTGAGTTTGAGGCTAGCCTGGTCTACAAAGCAAGTTCCAGGACAGCCACAGCTACACAGAGAAACCTTGTCTCAGAAAAAACAAACAAACAAAATTTCTATACAGCTGATTGTCAAAGATTGATCAAAGGTATAAAATAATGCATTTCCCTAGCTGTATTGATGAATCAGTGTAAGCTTACCAAATCTATTTGCAGGTCACTTATATCCATTCAACAACTACATATATCTTTTTTTTATTATTCTCTGTGAACATATAGAGCATATGATGTGTACACATGTATACAGGTGTCCATGAAAATATGCTCACACGCATGTGGTGGAGGTCAGTGGTCAATGTCCATTTTCTTCGATCATTCTTCACCTCTTTTTTTTTTTTTTTTTTGAGACAGGGTCTCTATCTCAACCAGGGCATCAGACTGCAGCGTTACTAACATGCCACCATACCATCCTTTTTATGTGGGTACTGTATATCCAAATTCAAGTCTTTATGCTTGTGCAGCAGGTACTATATATACTAACTGAGCTACCTCCCCAGCCCCAATTACACACTTTCTTTAATGTCGAATTGTGTGTTGGCCTATCTGTCTGTACTGAGTATGAGAACAGGCATCGATTGCTAAGTATTAAAAAAAAAAAGTAGTATAAGGAATGTACTGTTTCAGCTACAAGTGATCTTAAAAAAGTTGTGCTATAGTTACTAGTAGTTAGTTAGTAGTATAAGGAATGTACTGTCAGCTACAAGTGATCTTAGAAAAGTTGTGCTGTAGATAGTTTGGATCTGGAATGTTCCCCAAAGGTCCATGTGTTCCAAGGTTGGGATTGTTGTGAGGGAGGTGGTGAAATTTTTGAGAGACGGAGCCTAACAAAAAGTCTTTAAGAACTGGGAGAATGCCATTAAAAAGGGTAGGAAAGCCAGAGCCCTTCCTTTTCTTCCCTTTTATACCCAGGCCATGTATTCCAGCCAGGATGTGCTGTCCCATCGAAGGCCTAAAAAGCAAGAGAGAATATAGGGGAAATCCCACAGGAAACTTAACAAAAGTAAGCCTTAAGAGATAGAAATAAACATGGCATATTTAAGATTATACACTAACTGATTGAATTATATGTAAATTCATTTACACACTCCATGAAATAAGAAAAGTCATTCTTACAGGCAGGATAAACAGCAGAAGGCTTTTAATATTAAGCTAAAGAAAAAAATCCAAAGTCAAAAATTGAGCTATACAAATAAGGACCCCATTGCCAGGCGGTGGTGGCACACGCCTTTAATCCCAGCACTTGGGAGGCAAAGGCAGGTGGATCTCTGTGAGTTTGAGGCCAGCCTGGTCTACAGAGTTCCAGGACAGCCAGAGCTACACAGAGAAACCCTGTCTCAGGGAAAAAAAAAAAAAAAAGAACCCCAGGGCTGGGGAGATAACTCAATGGGTAAAGGCACTTGCCATATAAGCATATGGATCAGGGTTCAGGTCTCCAGGTACTCATGTAAATAACCAGGATGGCATGTTAGCACACCTGCAATCCCAGTGCTTAAAAGGCAGAAACAGAAGACCTCCCTCACGCCCCCAGAGCACACTGATGAGATACACTGGCTGAATAAGTGAGCTCTTGGTTCAAATTAAAGATACTCTACAGTATCTAAAATAAACAGTGATTGAAAAAGACACCCAACATCAAACTTTGGCTTCAAATGTACTCCCACACTCATGCACCCACACACATTTAAACAAGCAGATACATACACACACACACACACACACACACACACACACACACACACACACAGAGAGAGAGAGAGAGAGAGAGAGAGAGAGAGAGAGAGAGAGAGAGAGAGAGAGAGAGAGAGAGAAAGACAGAGACAGAGACAGAGACAGAGAGAATGAGAATATACCACTATTCAGTTTCCTGTAACTGAAGTGTATATAGACAAAAATAGTTACTTTTACAAGTACATTGGTAGCTAATTCTACAATAAGGGGCATCTAAAGAACTATGTTGCCATTTTTTAAGCATGTGGATAGATTTTAATCATTACTCTTTTTTAAAAAGAAATAAAGCAAGTATATATCTGAGAGAAGTTGAATTCCTGCATAATAGATGAAATTTATAAATAAACATATCTGAATATAAAAACTGCTAAAACATCAAATTAAAAACAAACCTCAAAAATAACTTATTGAAGATGAACACAGCAGAACCTAAGGATATATTAAGAAATATCAATGTATATGTATTTATATATTAACATCTTACTAAAGATAGAGAACTATAAGCCAAAACTTTATTTAAAGTTCTACTACTATTTAGTAGCACTGTATGTTTAAAAATTGATGGCAATAAATACAAAAAATTATACGGGAATTTTAACTGCCACATGCTATTGTCTTTTCCAAGCACACAATGATGTATATCAGTTGACCTTCGAAGCCAGCAGGAAGAACTGTCAAGTCATCACATTTACAGATGCTGCTGAACCACTGACTTTGCAGCAGTGGTATTTTATTTAAACCACTTCCAGTAACAGAAATAAATTAAGATCATAGGGCAATCTGAAAAAATAAGCCTACTTTTAAAGTCAAGCTATTTTGTAGGTTGACAAGCTTTAAAAAGTATTACACACACATAGCATTTGATGGATATGAACAATTTTATAAACAATTCAAACTTTTGTTTTCTTTTAGATATTTAGGTCACAAAGCAATATCTACTAGTACTAGTTCTTTAAGAATTAACATAATGCCTTTAGTTCCCTGGCACTGAACTGAATCCCTACTACTTCATTTAAGTAGTTTAGCTGTGTTCTAAAGTATAACTTAAATAAGTAGTGTTAAATAAATTAAATAAAATAAAAACAGTAAATATAACTCTCCCTTTATATCTGTGGGGATTTGGTTCCAGGAGGACACACATCCCTAGCCCAAGTCCCTTATATAAATAACATGGCATACTTTCTACATACAATGCACTTACATCCTCCCTGTCTTAGTCAGGGTTTTCACTGTTTTGAAGAGACACCATGAACACGGCAACTCTTATAAAGAAAACATTTAATTGGGGCAGCTAGCTTACAGTTTCTAAGGTTCAGTCCATTATCATTTATGACAGGGAGCATGGCTGCGTGCAGGCAGATGTACAAATACAAAAGTGTCTGAAGGTCACTGATTATAGCCAATACTAAATGCTTGGCTGCTTTCTGAGGATAGAGACTCATTATGTCACTTGCTAAACCATTCATAAAACTGCAAGTGTTCATAACACTTTTTAAGTAGAAAAGTAGTTCACATTTGAGAATCTCTACAACCACATTCTGAACAAGGTAGTGATGAAAGATATTGTTCTACCTGATTTTAAGGTAATTATTAAAATAGATTTCTTCAAAAATAAAAAGTAATGAAGGGGAAATGTCAAAACACCTGGATGAAACTTAAAATAGGACAGGTTATATGTGTGAAAACTCTAGTCTTTACTGCTCAGTGTACATGACTTAATTTAAGCTTCTATTAGTACAAAATTATCTTTGGCAACTAGAAATTCCAAGATCAATCAGAAATGTAGATAGCAACTTGTAGTGACATATTGTGTACCCTAATAAAATTTGCCTGAAGATCAGAAAACAGAACAAGCCACTAGACTAAACATAGAGGCCAGGCAGTGGTGGCACACACTTTTAATCTTAGCACTTGGGAGGCAGAGATCAGTCTGGATCTCTGTGAGTTCAAAGCCACCCTGAACTACATAAGACTGACTCAGTCTAAAAGAGAAACAGACCCAGGCAGTGGTGGCACACACCTTTAATCTCAATACTTAGGAATCACAAGCCTTTAATCCTAGCACGTGAGCTCTCATGCCTTTGCTTGGGAAGCACACACACCTTTAATCCCAGGAGGTGATGGCTGGGCAGAGAAAGGTATATAAGGCAGGAGGAGACAGGAACTAAAGGCTCCCTTTCAGCTAGAGGCTTTTTTGGCTGGAGCCTTTCAAGTGAGGACTCAGAGGATTCGTGAAGTTGGCGAAGTGAGCTGTGGCTTGTTCCTTTGTTTCTCTGATCTTCAGGCAAATTTTATTAGGGTACACAACATATCACCACCCCAACTGGCTCATTTTTGTCTCCAGTTGGAATATGTAGCTAAAGATATATGCATGCACTCTGAATAATTTTTCTTCTACAAAATAAAGAGTATCAGCCAACATAGGCAAAAACTGAGTGTAAAGTTCAAAAATCATTTACTATGAACATGGAATACTTAAAATACAATATGATGAGATTGGTGCTGCTTATATTTTATTTCACTTTTGGATTATCAAATTCTAACTCACTGCCAATCATTTTTCCTCATTTACTTACCTATGTGGATATAAATGGAAATTGAGCTTCATCTTCTAAAAAATAATCTCCACTGCAATGATATTTATCATGTCTTAACTACAGGTACAGGACCATGTGGGAAATGTTAATAATCTGAGATAGACAGCAGTAGGAACTGTATGGTACATATCAAGTGAAACATAAGGAAAGCCCGCTCCCAGAACAGTAATGTTCATGTTATTTTATTTTCAGAATTTTAGTGTATATAACCGTTAATCACTTGAAAATAAATATTGTCAACTGTACAGTACTGAAAACGGGGCATAGGAGCACTTCTTTGTGAATAATAATTATATACTCAAAATAATCTGCAGTATCAGAGAAAGTGGCTAGACTAGAATTATTGGGATCAGGTTGTATTTTCACAGAGAATATTTGTTATCTGTGTGACTAAATCAACAAAATAGTAAAACATTTACAAGCATTACCTATAGAAAGTTATTGAACAAGGTTAAGACACAATGTGTCTCACCCATTTTTCAGGACACTTCCCAAGTTTAGGTGCAGTGGAATAATCCTTTTGTACACTGTGAAGATTTGTTGCTGTGATTAGTTTAAGAAAGAAGCTGACTGGCTAATAACTGAACAGGATAAGGTTAGGCAGGAGAGCCAGACTAGGAGAATGCTGGGAGGAAGAAGGGCAGAGTCTGGAGTTCCCAGCCAGATGCAGAGGGAGCAGGAGATGAATGTGCCATGCTAATAAAGGTACCGCCATGTGGCAGAGTGTAAATAAGGAATATAGGTTAACTTAAAATGTAAGAGCTAGTTAGTAATAAGCCTGAGCTATTGGCTGTGCATTTATAATTAATATAAGCCTCAGTGTGTTTATCTGAGAGCAACTTCGGGACAGGAAAACTCTGCCTACATTTAGGACTATAGCATGAATGTATCTCCTAAATTTCCTATGTTAGAAAATTAAGCAGCTTGGCACATTGGTTTAATCCCAGCACTCAGGAAGTAAAGGATCTCTGAGTTTCATGCCAGCCTAGCCTATATAGCCAGTTTCAGGTCAGCCAGAGCTACAAAGTGAGACTCTGTGGGGCTTAGAGGGGATTAAGCACCAAGTCATGTATTAATTATATGTCCAAAGTAGGACCTTTGAGAAGTGACTGGGACATAAAAGCTCTGTCCTTGTTAATGAATCCATTCATTACTAGATTAACAATCAATTAATAAGATAATGACAGAATAGCTTTGTTATAAAAGGCTCTCCCTTAAGACAGATCTACACTGGAATAAAGAGAAAGGTGCCCTCAGGGCAAGACCCTACCTAGCTAAGTTTCCAACCTATAGAAGAGAGCATAATGTTCCTGGAAGGCATTGCAATAAAAAGCTGCTACTAATGTGGTTCAGGAGAGTGAGGGTCCAACCCAAGCTTGGCAGTGTCATCCACATGGCAAGAATGCATGAGTAAACGAGTTGTAAATCTTCCACCATGGTTTCCAAGAGCCACTGGGGCTACATAATGCATGACAGGGGAGTTCCTATCTGGATGTCCTGAGATGATGCTGCATAAAGCTCTAGAAATGAAGCCTAGGTTGCAATGGAGACTCCCAAGATGTTGGCTATGCCAGAGACATGAGACATCTATCAGGGAGAGCTGCACACAGGGAGTGCATGCAAGCCTAGAGAGAGAGGTATGTTACAGGCTGCAAAGCTACAAGGGCAGAGCTGCCTACACCTTTTGATACCAGACATGGAGCTATAGGATTTGAAGTTGGTCTCTCTGGGTTTCAGTTTTGCTTTGGCCTAATATTTCTTCACTATGCACAAATTCCTTCCTTTTAGAATGCTAATGTCTTAGGGTTTCTATTGCTGGGAAGAGACACCATGACCACAGCAACTTGTATAAAGGAAAACATTTAACTGAGGCGGTGGCTTACAGTTCAGAGGTTCAGTCTATTATCCTCACAGCGGGGACCATGGCGGAGTGCAAGCAGACATGGAGCTGATTACATCTTGATCAGAAGGCTACAGGAAGTGGACTGAGACACTGGGCATGGATTGAGCATATATTGAGCCCACCTCCACAGTGGCACACTTCTTCCAACAAGGCAATACCTACTTGAACAAAGCCATACCTCTCCCTATGAGCCACACTCCCTATGAGCTTATGGGAGCCAATTACATTCAAACTACCACATTCCACTCCCTGGTCCCCATAAGCTTGTAACTATATCATAATCCAAATACATTTATTCCAACTTTAAAAAGTCTCCATAGTCTATCACAATCTCAACAACATTTAAAAGTCCAAAGTTCAAAGTCTCTTCTGAGATTGATGCAATCTGCTAATTGTAATCACCTGGAAAAATCAAACTGAAAAAGCAGATCACATACTTCCAACATATAATGGCACAGGATATAGTACATTGCCATTCCAAAATGTAGGGAAGGGAGCATAGTGAGGAAATATTGAAAGACTGAAAACTTCCTGGGCAAACTCCAAACTCTGCATCTCCATGTCTGATGTCAAAATGCTCTTCATATCTCCAACTCTGTTGAGCTTTGTTGACTACAACACACTTCTTTCTCTTGGGGTGGCTCCACTTGCTGTTAGCAGCTGTCCTTGGCAGGTATCCCACAGCTCTGGCATTTCTAACATCTTGGGGTCTCCAAGGCAATCCAGGCTTGAACTTCACAGCTTCATACAATGGCCTCTCTAGGCCTCCATTCAGGGACACCCATGACACATGCTTGGCCTCAACAGATTACCTTAGTTGAGGGGGCATATTCCATAAGCCATTTCTTCTATCTTTACCTCTAAAACCAGAACCACATGCCCAAAGCTGCCAAGTTCTGCTGCTTGCTGGGGCTGGAATATGACCCCCTCATTCAATTACATCTTCACCAGCTTTCTGGTTTTGATTGTTACCTTCACTGCCTAAGCTTGGCTGTCCTTGAACTTGCTCTGTAGACCAGGCTGGCCTCAAACTCAAGGATCACCAGGCTCTGCCTTCCAAGTGCTAAGATTAAAGGTGTGTAGCACCACACCCAGTTCTAAGCTTTTCTTTAATTCCTTTTCAAAATTTTGGAAATCTAGCTAGATGGGATCTTGTCCTGAGGTCACCACTCTCTTTATTCCATTTCTTAATCCGTTTATATCCTTGAATATAGGATTTATCTCTATTCTACTTCCTTGTGCCCCCTTTTTTCAATCTGTATATTTTGTATTTTTTATTTGCTGAGCTTGTTCCTTTTCATTATAAATCTTCATTAGAGTTACCATTAAAAACCACATAACCGAGTATATACTAGGCTGTTTTGAAATTTCCTCTGCCAATGGAATTAATCCAAATCTCTTCATGTTAGCCTTAGGCAGACTCTTTGGACAAGGGCAAAAAGCAGCCACATTCTTCAAAGTATCACAAGAACAATCTCTAGATAACATACTAAAATTCTTCTCTAAAACCTCTTGAGTCAGCCCCCAAAAGTTCAAATAACTCTTAGCACCACTGTCTTCCATGCTCCTACTAGTATGGCCCATAAAACAGTGCTCAAAGCATTTCACTGCTTGCCTAACCCAAATTCCTCCAAACAAAAACATGGTCAGGCCTATCACAGCAATATCCCAGTGCCTGATGTCAACTTCTATCTTAGGGTTTCTATTGCTGTGAAGAGATACCATGATCACGCAACTCTTATATATCATGGCAGGGAGCATGGTGGCATGCAGGCAGACATAGAACTGGCTACATCTTGATCAGAAGTCAACAGAAAATGGTCTAAGACACTTGGCATGGCTTGAGCATATCTGAGACCTCAATGCCCACCCCCACAATGACACATTTAGTTTAACAAGGCAATACCTATTACAACAAAACTACACCTTCTAATAGTGCCACTCCCTATGAGCTTATGGAGGCCAATTACATTCAAATTACCACAGATAATGTGTATTATATCATTGTATGTTGGAAGAATGTAATTTGTTCTTGGATTTTACGGGAGTTACAGTTAAGAGATTGCCCTGAGCCTAAAGAGACTTTGAACCTTTAAAAAGTGTTGAGACTAAAAGACCTTTAAAGATGTACAAAGTGCATTTTGTATTATGATATGGCCAGGAGCCTGTGACGGCCAGGAAGTAAAATGTGGTGGTTTAAATGTCTCCCATAGACTCTGTCATTTGAATACTTGGTCCCCATTTAGTGGCACTGTTTGGGGAAGCTTAAGGGTATGGCCTTTTTGAAGGAAGTATTGTTCCTTTTCATTATCAACCTTCATTAGAGTTACCACTAAAAACCACATGAAAGAGTACATACTAAGCTTTTTTGAGATTTCCTCTGCCAAAGGAATTAATCCAAATCTCTTCATGTTAGCCTTAAGAAGTATGTCACTGGGGGAGAGTTTTGAGAGTCAAAAGACACCATTTTGAGTTTGCTCTCTCTGCTTGATGCTTTAAGTTAAAACGTGAACCCTCTGTTTCTACTCCAGCAGCCATGCCTGATGCCTACTGTCTCCACTTCTTCATCATATAGTCTCATCCTCTGGAACCCCAAGTCCAAATAAACTCTTTCTTCTATATAAAAAAAAAAAAAAAGTAAATAAAAGTTCTCTCTTATATGCCTTGTTCTGTCTCACCATCTTAACAAGAAGCCTTCACCAACCATGTCCTTGGACTTCCTAGCCTCCAATTCTGGTCAAATAGATATCTGCTATGGCTTGGATCTTGAATGCCTTACATATGTTGAAAGTTTGCCCCTCCCCCATCCAAGATGTTAGTGGGATATCATGAAACCGATACAAAATGGAGCATGGTAGGAGGAAGTTACATAGCTGAAGATGTGCCTTTGAAGGAGATACTGGGAACCCAGCACAACCCCTTATTCCTTGGATGACACAAGGCAGTCACTTCTTTATTGCAGGATGTTTGATCACACTGTGAACACTGAGACTGTGTGGTGTGGCTCAGCCTTAGCACACACCTTTAATCCAAGAGCTTTCTGCTTGAATATCATAAACAGAATTAAATAAAGTCAACCATAGGTCAAGAGACAGAGCAAGCAATCAGTTGACAGGAAATGAACATAGGATTATTAAGAAAAAAAACAGAGAATAAGGAGTAAGGAGGAAAAATAGAGAGACACAGAGGAAGTAGAAGGGAGGGACGCTGAGTTGGCAGAGTGTTTTATTTGAGACAGTGTGAGAGAATGAAGCTTCTGGGATGTCAGCTGAGGAGGAAGTTCAGCTGGGTGTTTCTCTGCCTCTAAGCTAGCAGGCTTTCATCCTGGCATCTGGCTCCCAAGTCTTTATTGAAAAAATTGAACTGTGGTGGTATTGTGTTCCCCAAAATATTGTGAACCCTAATAAACTTATCTGGGGTCAGAGACAGAACAGCCACAATATTAAACATAAAGGATAGGCAGTGGTAGCACACACCTTTAATCCTAGCATTCCAGAGGCAGAAATCCATTTGTTCAAGGATACAGACAGGCATGGTGACTCATCACGCCTTTAATCCCAGAATGCAAGCCTTTAATCCCAGGGAGTGGTGGTAGAAAGCAGAAAGGTATATAAGGCGTGAGGACCAGAAACTAGAAGTATTTGACTGGTTAAGCATTTGGCTGGTTAAGCTTTCAGGCTTTCTAGCAGCAGTTCAGCTGAGAGCCATTGGGATGAGGACACAGAAGCACCCAGTCTGAGGAAACAAGAACAGCTGAGAAGTTGGCCAGGTGAGGTTAGCTGTAGCTTGTTCTGTCTCTCTGATCATCCAGTGTTCACCCCAATAACTGATTTTTGTTAAAAACAACACTTGTGGCAGGAGGGGGGAGAACAAGGGAATCCGTGGCTGATATGTAGAACTGAATTGTATTGCAAAATAAAAATTAAAAAAAAAAAACAAAAAACACTTGTTTGCAATGTGCTCCTGCCATGGTATATTACCTTATCATATACCTAAAATCAACAGGGTAAACCAACCATGGACTGAAACCTCCAAAATTGTAAGCCAAATAAGTCTTTCATCTTGTTAAGTTGACTGTCTCAGGTTTGATACAGTACTGCAAAGCTGACTAATGCAACTTCTACTCTTCATAAGATAACCAACTAGTCTTAGATATTTACTACAATAACAGAAAACAAAATAAGTCTATTAGAGATCATAGCATTACATTTTTCTTTTCTTTTTTTTTTTTTTTGGTTTGTTTGTTTGTTTATTTGTTTCTTTTTCCTTACCTGTTAGAGATGGGGCCTCACTCTGTTGTCCTGGCTGGCCCTGAACTCACTACAAAGAGTAGGTTGTCCTTGAACTCAAAGAAATCTGCCTGCCTCTGCCTCCTGAGGGATGGGATTAAGAGTATACGCCACCACGCCCAGCTTGTTACATTTTTTAAATCATCACTGCTACCTAGTAAAATACTAGATCTATGACATTCACTCAATGGTCACTCAATGAATAAGTTTTTAATTATAATAGTTTTCCATTTCATACAATTCCTGATTACAGTGCCAAATGCATGTTTCTTTCCAGTTCTCTAGTAATCATGCACAGAAATGAAGAAAAGATGTGACAGATAAAGATGAAATTTAAAACACTGACATCCTAAGTTAAAAACTTAAATTATGCAAAATGTTCTAATAAGATTCATGAAATGTAGACCAATGACAGTCATAATTCAGATACACACACAAAAAAAAAAAAAAAACACAGAAAATGTAGTACAGCATATTAAAAGTTCCATGAAAGTTTGAACTAGTCATGTGCTATTTCATATACTTAAGTTTCATTTAACGGGCGTTGTTGGCACACACCTTTAATCCCAGCACTTGGGAGGCAGAGTCAGGTGGATCTCTGTGAGTTCAAGGCCAGCCTGGTCTACAGAGAGATATCCAGGACAGGCACCAAAAGTTACATTTAACACACACACACACACACACACACACACACACACACTATATATATATATATATATATATATATATATATATATATATATATATATGAATGCTGTATGAAAACAGAAGAAATGAGAAAATATACCAAGTAAAAGCTAAAAAGGTACACAACTTTCAATGAAAATAAAAGGAGAAGATATATTACCAGCTAAAAGATGATTTCAAATGAAAAAGTTTAAGTTGTAAAAGACACTATAAAGGACTAGAGGCATAACTTAGTGGTAAGAAACTTGCCTACTATGTGTAAGACCCAGTTTCAACACCCCAAAAACCTGAGAGAAAATAAAGAACAGAAAGCAGAAAGGGGAGGAGGAAGGAAGAGGAAGGAAAGGAAGGAAGGAGGGAGAAGGAGGAAGAGAGGGTATATGACAATATTTTCCAAAATCAAGCTAGTCAGAAATACATGGAAAGCACCTCACCATTCATGTATTCTGGGGAAATTCTTGTGCAATATTTTACAAAGGCTGGGACAAGACAATATTCACACACAATATTCACACAGCCAATAAACATCCTAAACTTTAAAACTAATGAATGTAGGCCAACAGAAAAGGGGATGAGGCTGGGCGGTCATGGCACATGCCTTTAATCCCAGCACTCGGGAGGCAAAGCCAGGTGGATCTCTGTGAGTTCGAAGCCAGCCTGGTCTACAGAGGGAGATCCAGTACAGGCACCAAAACTACACAGAGAAACCCTGTCTCGAAAAACAGGAAAGAAGGAAGGGAGGGAGGAAGGGAGGGAGGGAGGGAGGAAGGAAGGAAGGAAGGAAGGAAGGAAGGAAGGAAGGAAGGAAGGAAGGAAGAAAAAAAAGGAAAGAGATGAACAGAGAACTTAGGTCCCTATATATTCCTAACTGTAAATTCCAACATCAAAGATTTATAGCCTATAGTCTCGTCTTCCTTTTCTTTCTCCTTTATTCCTCTTGGCAAAGCCATTGAAGAGTGGCTCAGTGAGCCTTGTAACCTCCCCAGTGATTGTTATGAGCTTGACCAAAAGACTACCTCAAATATACATAAATTAAATAAAACAATATATTTATTAATGCAAAAGGTTTCAAGACAAGTAGTCCAGAAGCACTGCTCTAAATATGCTGCTGCCTCTCATGCCTATCCCCCGCATCATGACACTGGCATCTATACCATGCCTTCTTAGGATATAAAACAGGAAGTATAAAGCATGAATTCAGGTCAGGCAGCAGAAATATTTCTCAGTTTTCCTGTACCAAAATACAAAACAGAGAGAGAGACAGAAAGACAGACAACGAGACCAAGAAATAAAGACAGAGAGACAGAGAGAGAAGGGAGGGGACAGCAGCAGCACTGATTTAAGAGAGAAAAAAAAAAAATTCCACATAGTTGGCAAAAACATAAATGAATAAAACCAGAAGTTCACTAGGCTTTAAGTATCCAAACCCCTAAAAATATTCATTCAATATGGCCCAGAAATTCAGTTATAAATTGAATATATTCAGTTTCTTCTAGAAAAAAATACTAGGTTAAATATACAATACACATATGTAAGAATGTTCTCTACAGTTATGTTTACAGTATTGCAAACTACTGCAACAATCTTAAATACCCACCAGAACAAGAATGGTAAAACTATTTTACAACTATGACAGCATGATACACTATGCAAACATTTAAAAAATGAGCAGCCATACTCAGTAAGATAGAAAAATGTTAATGTAACAGTAAATGAATATAGATTATAAAAGTATTAATATAAAAGAATCCTACTTTCAACATAAAAGTTTAGTGACATAATTACAAAAACAACTTGCAATAAATATACATTAAATATAAATAAACATTAAGGCCATTCAAGAACTCATAAAGTTAGAGCAATGGTCAAAGAATTAAGTACTTACCACCAAGTCCCAGTTATTTTGTTCAAGCAATGTAATAGCTTCATCGATGTTTTCAATGCCAGTACATGCCTAAAAACCAAGTAAATATGCATGTTTAGGATTTTAAAAATGAGGTCTGACTTAAAATGTAATTGGTATAAAACATAATTTAAGCTGTATACAATCTAAATGAAGTCAAGACATTAAGTGGCTCATACTTCTGATCAGTTTATACATAAAAGTTTGAAAATTCTTGCTTGCAAAATTTAACAATTACAATAAGCCTGTCAGGGACGGGAGAGATGACCCAGTGGGTAAAAGGTGCCAAAACCCTGGCACGCTGACCTCATTCCTGAGACCCACATTATAGAAAGAGAGAATCAATCAATCAACTCCTGTAAGATGTCTTCTGGCTCCACATGTGTACCACAGCATAAGAAAAAACATACATGCGCACGAACCAACCAACCAACCAACCAACCAACGAATGCAGTTTTTTGACCAGGAATGGTAGCACACAATTTTAATCCCAGCACTTGGGAGGCAGAAGCAGACAGATCTCTGTTGAGTTCTAGGCCAATCTGGCCTTAACAATGAGTTCCAAGCCAGCCAAGGCTACCCAGTGAGACCTTGTCTCTCTCCCTAACCACAAAAACAAACAAACAAACAAGCAAACAAAACAAAACAAAAACTTGCAGAAAGCAAAGAATAACACTCTGAAGCAGACACAGAAACACCTGCTAGAGATGGTTCCTTTTCATTTTCCCCTAAGACCCAAAAACAAAATGACAGAATTTAACTATCCAAACACAGTACTGAACACTCAAGTAACACAATTCTCAAATTATGAAAATGAAGCCATAAAGAACAAACAAAACCAATCTGTTACCATCAGCATAAAACTTAGGAACTAACTAGCACATTATTTATTATGAACCAAGCAATTTACATCATCCTTAGATTTTCTCAATAATCAGAAACTAAACATATGGCCTTTAAAATTCTTACACATAAAAAGACAACAAATGAATATATTTCATTCAATCCTCTTACCAACCTTTTGAGTAGCTATTATGTCCATTTTAATAAGATCAATGTTTCAAAGACACTGTCCTGGTTTCATTCTGTTGGTGTGATAAAATACTCGGACAAAAGCAACTTAGGTGGAAAGAGTTTATTTTAAATCACAATTCTAAGTTACAGTCCATCACTTCAGGAAAAGTCACAAGAGAAGATGCTTAAGACATGCCATAGTTTGGTTTATTTCATGCCAGTGGCTTATTTTACCTAGTATGAAGGAAGTCAGGGACTCAAGCAGGGAAGGATCCTGGAGGCAGGAACTAAAGCAGAGGCTGTGGAGGAATGCTGCTTACTGGTTTACTCCGTATGGTTTGCTCAGACTTTCTTATACAAACCAGGACTGTCCAGGGGTGGCACTACCAACAGTGAGCTGGGTCCCCCTCTATCAACTATTAGGCAAGAAAATGCCCCCACAGACTTGTCTGAGGAGCTTTGATGGAGACATTTTCTTAGGTGAGGTTCCTCTTCCCATTTGACTCTAACTTGTGCCAAGCTGACAAAAAAGTAACTGGGACAAAACAGCTGCTCACATCACATCCACTGTCAAGAGCAGAGAGAACGAATCCATGCATGCTTAGTACTCAGCTAATTCTCTTTACTCTTATACAGTCCAGGGCCCAAAAACATGAATACTTTCAGGCTAGGTCTTCCAACATCAATTAAGACAATGCCCCACAGACCAACCTGGTCTAATCAATGTCTTCCCAGGTGATTCTAGACTGTGTCAAATTGACAATTTAAAACAACCACCAAAAAAGTTAAGCAATGTACTCAGGATCACAGGACTAAAAAATTAACAGAATTCCAAAGTCAGAACATTTTTATTCCACAGCACTGCCTCTTAGTCACTGATGAAAATATAAATCAACTGGAGACAATAATCTATTACTGGTTACCTAAATTCATTAAAAATCAAATGAAGTTTGGTAACTACTCTGTGATCAAAGATGACTCATAAATTCACAACCTATTCCTTATATCATCAATTTGGAGTATTAACTAGAATGAAATGACTGTGTCTGTGGGGGGGGGGGGTTGCGCACGCAGTATGCATATGCATATATGTAGATAGATAGATAGATAGATAGATAGATAGATAGATAGATAGATAGATATAACAAACATTCTAAGAAAAAAATCAGGGGCAAAATCCCATTCACAACTTCCTCAAAATAAATATAATAAAATACCCTGGATAAAACTAACCCAAAAGTAAAAGTTTTCTACAATAAAAACTATAAAACACTGAAGAAAGAAATTGAAGAAAATACAAGATGGGAAAGACCTCATGGATTAGAAGAGTTAATATTCTGGAAATGGCTGTACTACCAAAAGCAATCTTCAGATTCAATTCAGTCCTTATCAAAATCTCAATACTATTTTTCAGAAAAAACAGAAAAAAACACTTTCAAAATTCATATGAAAATACAAAGCCTTCCTGATAGCCAAACCAATCCTGAACAAAAGAAATACTGCTGTAGTAGGTATCACTAAACCTGATTCCAAGTTATACTGCAGATTCATAGTTATAAAAACAGCATGATACTAGCATAAAACTAGATACATAAATCAATGGAATAGACTAGAAGACTCAGATAGAAACCCTCATAGTTTCAACCATCTGGCTTTTTTTTTTTAACAAAGATCAAAAATATTCATTGGGGAAAAGACAACCTCTACAAAAAGTAATGCTAGAAAAACTTGACATCTAGATGTAAAATGAAATCTTTCATCCTGTACAAAATTATCAACCCCAAATAGATCAAAGACCTTAATGTTAGACATGAAATTCTGAAACTGTTACAGGAAAAACACATTAGGACATAGGCAAAACCGAGAGTTTTCTGGATAGAACTCTAGTCATTCAAAAAAGGCAGCAACAACTGACAAACAGGACCTTATAAAATTAAAAAGATTCTTCATAACAAAGCACACAGTTAACTTCTTTGCATTGGTTCTGTGTTTCTTATTTAATAAGACAGTTGGTTACATCTACATAAGTTGAAGAACATTTCCACTAGGTGTATGCCTAAAGACTAATATCTAAAATATACAAAGAATTCAAAAATCAAAACAAGAAATCAAACAGCACAATCAATAAATAGCCTAATGAAATAAACTGACAACTCTCAAAAGATGAAAACAAAACAGCCAACAAACACATGAAAAAATGTTCGCTTTTACTAATAAATGCAAGTTAAAGACACACTGAAATTCCAGCCCATTCAAAATGGTACTCTTTAAAAAATAAGTAACAAATGCTGGCAAGAGTATGAACAAAAAGGAATCCTTGATTAATACAACGCTGGTGGAAATGTAAACTAGTCTAGTCAATAAGGAAATTAGTATGGAGGTTTCTCAAAAAAAAAAAAATCTGTCATATGACTCAAATATACCACCCCTGAGTATTTATAAGGATTAGGGGCTGCAGAGATAGCTCAGTGGTTAAAAGCACTTGCTGCTCTTCCAGAAGTCCTGAGTTCAATTCCCAGCACCCACATGGCAGCTCACAACTGTCTGTAATCCAGTTCCATGGGATCTCAAACCTTCAGATCAGTGCACATAAAATAAAGTTAAGTAAATTTTTTTAAAAAGAGAAGGATTACAAGTCAACACATCACAGAGATACTTATACAGCAATATTTACTGCAGCCCATTCACAACACCTAAGAAATGGAACCAAGCCTAGGTATTCAATAACAGAGAAGTAGCTAAAGAGTTCTTGATTTTTACACACTGGAAAATTTTTCAGCCACAAAGAAGAGCAAAGCTGTATCATTTGCAAAAAAAATGAATGCAAGTGTAGATAACTATATTAAACAAATGAAGTCAGTTTCAGACAAATATGTTTTCTCTCATACTTGGTTTCTAGATTTTTACAGAGATACATAAGATGCTGTGTGTATATAAAGTAGAAGTGAACTTGTCTAGGAGAACAAAGAGAACAGAGAAGTGAGAAGAGAGAAGGGAGACTGATGGGGCATAAGAGAAGGATATATTCAACATACAATATATTTATATTAAAATGTCCTTCTGTAACAGTCTTGCATATGATATATAATGACATTTTAAAACAGATTTTCTCTACACATAAAAAGTAAAATTTTAAATGGCTGAATGAAATATTGGATTAATAAATATCTATACAGGGCTGGAGAGATGGCTCAGAGGTTAAGTGGTTGCTCTTCCAGAGGTCCCGAGTTCAATTCCCAGCAACCACATGGTGGCTCACAACCATCTATGGATAACCATCTATGAGATCCAGTGCCCTCTTCTGGCCTGCAGGCATACATGCAGGCAGAACACTGTATACATAATAAATAATAAATCTTAAAAAAATAAAAAAATTAAAATTAATAAATATCTATACAATCCATGTTGATTCTTTTTTTTTAATGTTGTCGTTGTTGCTGTTGTTGTTGTTGTTGTTGTTACTGTTTTCAAGGCAGGGTTTCTTTGTGGCTGTCCTGGAACTAGTTCTGTAGATGAAATTGGCCTCAAACTCACAGAGATCTGCCTGCCTCTCTGCCTCCCAAATGTTGGATTAAACGTGTGCACCACCACCACCTGGCTTTTAAAATGATTTTTGTTGTTAATTTCAGTCAGAGTCTCTCTACTATATAGTTTTGGTTGTCCTGGAACTCAGTGTATAAACCAGGCTAGCCTCAAACTCAAGAGAATCACTTGCCTCTGTCTCCCAAGTGCTTGGGATTCACCACGCCCAGCCTTAAATGAATTTTTATCTGGAAATTTTCAAAGTATCACCTCAGATTAGCAAATTACTTGCTCATTTGCCAATAAGGCATCATCTTGGCCAAATGATCAAACAAAGCATCACAAGTAGTAAGACAATGTCAGATTAAAAGCTTCCTAATACAATGAAAGATGATAGTCACAGTATCAATCATAAAGAATGGATGCCCCGCAAAATGTTCAACTATTCCAACCAAAGATCTAGATTAAAAGGAACAAGTTGAGCCAGGCAGTGGTGGCACATGCCTTTAATCCCAGCACTTGGGAGGCAGAGCCAGGTGGATCTCTGTGAATTTGAGGCCAGCCTGGTCTACAGAGGGAGATCCAGTACAGGCACCAAAACTACACAGAGAAACCTTGTCTCAAAAAAGAAAAGAAAAAACAGAAAAAAGGAACAAGTCAAGAGATATCATAAATATATAAATAAATAGAATATACAACATTTTACAAAACTGTCCCTAAAAGTTACTTCCTTCCCAAGAAGTGTTAGTACTTCTCCACACTAAGAAACTAGAGACAGTCATAAATGCAATACAAAACCATAATTATATACTAGTTATAAGGAAATGCTGATAAGAAAAATAAGATTTGCTATAATTGGGGAAATTGCATTATTGCCAGGACTTTAGAAGACATGGATTACTATTAACATGCTTGATTTTGAATATATTGTGTATACAGGAAGTTGTTGCACATTGAAACATTTAACAAGAATATATGGTGAATTCTTACAATTTTATGTTGCCTCAACATCCATTTTGAACAGAGGCTTAACGCTATTGCTCCAGAAGAGGACATAATTTACAACCCCACACCATGCTCAAATGGCTGAAGCTAGTGAACGCAAGACAAAAGGGATGTGATACTAAACCCAATTCTTTAACATAAGAACCACAGAACTCTATAGTTCCTCCCACTAAGGATTATTTTCCATTGACACTGAGCTTGAATATGACTTGATCCTTTTCCTATGAAACTATAATAAGAATGTTGGTGGTATGATAACTATGACTGTATGTCTTCAAAAGCATCATGAGTTTCTACTTACACTTCTAAATCATTATCCTAAGGTTTTGTTGTTGTTGTTGTTGTTGTGTGTGTGTGGTTTTTTTTTTTTTTGGTCGGGGTGGGGGTTGTAGACAAATTTCTAAACAGTCTTATTATTAAATAAGAAACACAGAGCCAAATACAGGGGTGAAAGCTGTAGAGATCCGAGAAATAGTGAGAGCCCCCAACTAACCTTAGCTCACCTTGTCGCCATAGCTTCCCAAGAGAACAAGCTTCTTCCTGTCTAACCTGCGCTTTTATTGCCTTGCTGTTCTGCCTTCTCATTGGCTTTTAGCCCAGCCACCTCACCTCCAGGTCTCTACAGTTGGTACTGGGATTAAAGGCGTGTGTCACCACGCTTGGCTGTGTCCTTGAACGCACAGAGACTCTACCTGCCATGTAATATCTGATTAAGGGCATGAGCTACCACCACCTGACTTTTGTGTACAGGGGGCTATGACCTCTGATCTCCAGGCAAACTTTATTTATTAAAGTACAAATAAAATATCACCACATTTCAGCACAAATAAAATATCACCACAGGAGATTTCTAAGATCCTATGAGAAGATATCAAAATAAATACACATGAATCACATCTGAGCCAAAATATTGAGGAGTCAAGCCCAACTACATGTGCAACTTCTAAACAAAGACACTCAAATAAACAGGATCAACCAACAACTGAGAAGTGCTTCAATTAGAATTCCTGTGGTGCCTGGCCACTGAGTTATGAAGTTGCCACACAGAAATAACATTAGTTTTGAGTGAAATATTCTGTCTGAGACAACTCATATAATGTCAGTAGAAATTTAAGTGAAAATGGAAATTGTTAGGATCCTGCTCTCACTCTTCCAGGTCTAACGCCTTACATCATCAAGGGGGCTTGGGCGACTGCGTACTGCTGTGTGGTCACGCAATCTCCACCTTAAAAAGCCACACATGGACCCCCATGCTCTCTCTCTGCACTCCCTCTCTCTTTCTGTTTCCTCTCTGCTCCGCTCCCGCCAGCCTTCTGTCTTTCCAGGCCTGGCTTCTTTCTAATAAAGCTCTTTCTAACTCTGGCAGTCGTAGCTGCGCCTGCCAACCCACCAGCGCCGTTCATCCTTTCAGAAATCAATGAGATTATTTTAAAAACTAAAACTACCATATAACCCATCTACACCACTTCTGGGTATACATCTGAAGGACTATAAGGCAACTGATGAATGGTTAGACAAACTGTGGTGTAGATACATAATGATAGTGTGTGCATATATAATAGAGTTTGAGTCAGCCATAAGTAATGAAAATTATGTTATTTGATGGAGAATGGATCTAGAGATCGTAACAGTAAGTGAATAAAATGAGACCAAGAATTCTTTATAGATATATAAAGCCATATAAATAAATATCTTTATATAAATATCTATATATTATATATATGACATGAAAGTAGAAGTGAACAAGGGGAAGAGAGGAGATTAGCTAGGGGAATAAAGGGAGGATTAAGGGTAGGGAATGAGAGGGGGCAAATATAGTCAAAGTATATAATATACTTTTAAAAAATTATTTTCAATAAAAGTTTTCACTAAAAAAGAAGTACAGTACTATGAACAATGAATACATACCAATTAAAATTTTTAAAATAAAATAAAAATATAAATAAATAAATTAAAAAAATATAAATACAATGTAGTTATCTAAGAAATAGCCTGATCATACATACACACACACACACATAAATACATATGGGTACACAACACACATGAGTTCATACACACACATACATACACAGACTTACTAACTACATAACTGTTTTGGCCAATGACAGACCATCTATAAGATAGTGCTTTACCATATTGCCTAGGTATGTAAAATGTTATGCTATGTAAGTTTGTTCATACAACATGATCTCTCATGATACATATCTCCTCCTTACTCCTGCCTCTAGGTTCAAATCCAAAACAGTATACATGTCCTACCAGACTTATATCCCTGGTCCACTTTTTTCTTCCTTCTTGAGCATGTAAGATATAGAGTACCATTCAATGACCATTTCTATTAAGTCTATCAGTTATAGGCCTATTTATATTGGTTGGGATTTTCTTGTGATTATGGGTTAATACTTTCCTGATTCTTTATATGCTTGATAACTTGTGATTATATCCAAATATTATGACCTTTTCATATTTTGGATGCTGGATATCTCTAAATATCCTTGAGCCTTGTTCTGGAGTGCCTGGAAATAACTGATTGCTTTTAAAGCTTCCTTTAAAGTTCTGTTTGGCAATATCCTTCAGTAGTAGCCTTCTGAGTACTCTGGGATACCTCACTATATATATATAAAAATATATATTAAGTATATAAGATATATTTAAGATGTCTCACTATTAAGGACTCATGCAGCTGGCAGGAACAAATATAGATTACAGAGCTATTTTATTTCATTAACACTTTCCATTTTTTTAAATTTTATTCTTTCTTATGAATAGTTCCAGCACTTATCAAAGAATTTTAACTATCTGAGAAATGCATGGAAAAACAAGTTTCATGGCAAATAATCCATTTCTGGGAAAGTTATAATGCATTTCAGCATAATAAAACCTCTAAAGGAATACTTTAGGAAAAAGTCTTCCAACTTTTTCAATCCATAAGGCTCTAAACTAAACGAAAACTAAAGACTTCATTTCATATTTTAAAAAGAAATTGTATCTCATAATCTTGAGAAATACCAGTTTCTTTTTCACTTTGACTACTTCCAATTTTGTTTTCTAAGTTAGTGTCATCTTTACATTAAGGTGTGGAATTAAGAAGGTTTCTTTCTTTGTAATTCTCTGTGTTAAATGGTTATGATAGATGGATGTGCGGCAGGTAAATAGAAGATATTTTTATTTTATCATAGTAGAAAAAAATACAGGTTTAGAATGTGTAACAGACAACCTAAAGCAAATTATTCTATCTCTTCGAGTATTACCTACAGTGAGAAAAATAATGTCTTCCATATGAGTACGTGCTGGCTAGTTTTATATCAATTTGTCACAAGCTAGAGTTACTCTGAAAGAAGAAACCTCAATTGACAAAATGGCACCACCACAATGGGCTATGAGCAAGCCTGTGGTACATTTTCTTGATTGATGATTGATATGGGAGGGCCCAGCTCACTGTGTGTAGTACTACCCCCCTGCGCTGGTGGTTCTGGGTTCTATAAGAAAGCAGGCTGAGCAAGCCACAATGAGCAAGCCAGTAAGCAGCATCCCTCCAAGGCCTCTGCATTAGCTCCTACCTCCAAGTCCCTGCCCTGTTTGAGTTCCTACCATGACCTCCTTCAGTGATGGACTATGGGTGTGGAAGCATAAGCCAAATAAACCCTTTCTTCCCCAAGTTGCTTTTGGTCATGGTGTTTCACCATAGCACTAATAACCCAAACTAAGGTAAGTATTTTCCTCATTTTTTATGTAATTTATCTGTTGTTATAAGTATTATATACTAATATGCTATATCCTTAACTAGGACTAATTTGTGCTTTACTTGGTAAATTCTATGTACATGTGTATATACAGATGCTCCTAGACTTACAGTGGGATTATATTCCTGTACACCCACTGTAAATACCATGTCAAAATGCATCTACATCTACAACATATTCTAGCTTAGCAACACAGTGCTCTGTAAAGTATCAGTTATATAAACTCAACCACATAGCTGACTAGGAGTTTCATTTTGCTGCCCAGCAACATGAAAGAGTAACTAACCATGTAAAGATAGCAGGAGAAAAGATCAAAATTCAAAATTCAAACTAAAGTTTCTATTGAATTCACCCAATGGAAAAGTTGAAAATCTATTAGGTAAATTCGTTGTAAGTCAAAGACTATGAATATGTTTACAACTATATGTATGTATTCTAATAAAACTAAAATAATTTATCATATGTACTATTGTAATTTGAGTCTGGGGATGTGGTTCAGTAATGGAGTGCTTGCCTACTATGTGCAAGGCTTTGGATTTGATCCCTATAACCAGAAGAGAAAAATTAAAGATCTGATCTTACTATTGAAATGGATTTCTTTTACAATCATTAAAAACCAAAACCCATGCACAAATATTAAAGAACAAAAAACCTAAGGCGAATCACAAGTAACAGCGAAAGCACCCACTACCCCTCACTTCCCAGCTCGAAAGGGCCCACACAACCTTCTACCTCTTCCCTCTGGGTCACTCTCTCTCTCCCCTCCTGAGTCCTCCAAGGCTCACTGATCCATTCTAGCCAAGTGAATGGAAACTCTGCCTCTTTTCAATTAAAATACGAACTGGCGACATAAACAGAAATTCCGTAACAGCAAATTTTAAAACAATGAAAACAAGTGGCCAGAAAAATACGGAAGTATTTACAGCAGTAGTTCTAAACTTTCCTAATGCTGTGACCCTTTAATAAAATTCCTTATATTGTGGTGACCCACCCCACCCCACCCCTGCCCCACCCCCCCACCCCCGCACCGTAAAATCATTTTAGTTGCTACGTTATAATTTTGCTACTGTTATGCATCATGATGTAAATATGTGTTTTCCGATGGTCTTGGGCAACCCCTGTGAAAGAGTCATACTACCCCAGGGATCCCAACCCACAGATTGAGAACCACTGATTTAAAGCATCAGCATGTAGTGTGTCTCCTTTTGCTTTTGTTAACAGCATCTTTATGAAAATAACCTGAACCTATATTGTTGTAATCTAACTACTTGGCTCATCCTGAAAAGAGAAACCCTGCTTGAGATGGTTATAATTTCATCTATAACCTAAAATGTATGTTATTGAGGCAGTAAAAATGTTTCAGCTTGGCACCAAGCCTGATAATCTGAGTTTGATTCCAGGACTCATGTGGTGAAAAGAGAACCCACTCCTATAAGGTGTTCTGACCAATACACATGTACTGTGCCATGCATTCACACTCACATACACACACACACACACACACACACACACACACACACACACACACAATACATGTGCATGTGCAGAGAGAAACAGACAGAGAGACAGACAGAGGGGGGAGATGAGGAGAGGAAAAGAGGGGGAGAATAAATTTTTAAATGAAAAAATGCAATGAAATGTATTGTTCTCAGGAAAAGGCAACAGAACACCGAAGGAGAAAAGGAAATGTGCCAAGGCCACCGAAGGGAACAAAGAAAGAATAAAGAATAAAACATCCATTTTTTTTTAGCCCAGGCAGACCTGGAACTTGCAGCAATCCTCGTGCCTCCTGAGTGGTGGGATTACTGATGTGAGCCACGAAGCCCATCTGTAGGGAAAAGGGGATGGCTAAAGAAACCCACCCCAACCCTGGAGCCCAGAACTAGGGAAAGATGGCTCAGTCTGATCAGAGCCATCTCTGCCCCTGGCCAAATGACTTGTAAAACCAACCAATCACAGAGTAGCACCCTGGCCCTGGGCGCAGTGAGATCAGAGCCATCTCTGCCCCTGGTGACTTGTGAAACCAATCAATCACAGAGCAGGAAGGTAGTACCCTGGCCCTGGGGCCCAGAATCAGGGAAAGAAACACAGCCTGAGTTTGGGACCTAAGACAGAGAAATGAACACTTTATTCCCAAACCCAGAACCAAGGAAACATGCCCTGACTCTGAAACTAGTACCAAAGTAACACTCTTGGTCCCTAGAATCAGAGTCAGTAAAAGTAATGTGCCCTGGCCTTAGAAGTAGTGTCAAAAAGCCAAGAAAGGCCAGTAAAAGCAACACAATGTGGCTCTGAAATCAGGGCCATCTCTACCCCTAGCCCACAAAACTAACCAATCCTTGGGCAGAAAAAAACTAACCAATCACTGGTTGACTCCGCCCCCAAGAGATCCTATATAAACCGCCCTGCCTGGTCAGTTGTTGGCTGTTCTCTCCACCCTGGTAGAGGCAGCTACTCTCCTGGACCCCTCCTTCCCAAAAAAATCTCTTTCTCAAGAGTTTTGGGTGTGAAGATCTTTCTTCATTCACTGGCGAACAGAAGAACCTTGCTGGGACATCCCTCAGTGGACGGTACAAGGAGGAGCTGAACAGAAGATCCTTGCTGAGATGTCCCATAGTGGAGAGAGCAAGGAGGAGCTGAAAAAGTAACACTTTGCTCCAGGGCCTTAGGAGATTGCTACATTTCTGCAGGGGTTTCCCCTTTTGCAGAGTGAAGCAAAGGAAGCACATCTTAGGCCACAGAAACAGAGCTCTGCCAGGAAGCCCCCTTAAGTGGGGGCTAAGCAAAGCTCAGCTGTAGCAACTCTCCAGGAAAGGAGCAGGATTGCTATATCCTGCGGGGAGACCATCCCCCACCACACCAGGTATAGCCTGACTTTCCCAAACAGTCAGGATACCCTTCCCTGCTGAAGCAGTTCCAGGCCTGACTCTCCCGAGCAGTCAGAATAACCTCCCCTCCAGCACAGAGGTGCCCTAAGCTGTGAGGTATATGAGGTATCCGGGAATACCTCGCCCTCCAGCCATCAGAGCTGTCCTAAATGGCTTGCAGCATCTGGGATACCTCACCCTCCAGCTGGCAGCTGTTCTAAGCGGCTACCTCACCCTCCAGGGCTGCTGTCTAATTGCAGCTCCAGCCGTTGTCTGACTCCCAAGTGGTCAGGATACCTCTCCCCAGAGTTGCAAAGCTCACGTTTGGTGCCGAAATCCACGACCAAACCCAAAGAGTTGCAACAAATTTATTTGCACCATCTAGTCAGCTTAATTATAAGCTATTTTACTACAAAGAATGCAGAGCTTCCCAAAATACAGTGTACCTCTTTAAAATTAGTTGTTCTCTTTTAGAACATGTCTTCAAGAATTCTTACAAATTGTAAACCATAACATTTCTAGACAGTTTTTGTTAATGAAAGTCCAAAGTACCTAATTTTCATTCTTTCCATGAACAGGATAACAGCAATAGGAATTACATTTGACTAATAATATATAAAGAAAATACAGGACTTACTAATTACATATTCATTATATTTACTATTTGTTATATTTCTTGATAGGCTTTAAAAGCTCATAATTTTATGATAAAAAATAAATGAGTTCTGGAGAGATGGCTCAATGGTTAAGAGCACTCTTCCAGAAAACACACCATCAGTTCCAATATCCACATCAAATGGCTTACAAACCACTTCTAACTCCTGCTCCAGGAAATCAATGCTTCTTGCCTCTGAGGACACTTACACTCACTTGCACATACCCACACACAGACACACAGATACTCATAATTAAAAATAATAAAATTTGGTATGGAGAAATAGCTCATTGGTTAATAATACTTGCTAATCTTCCAAAGAACTGAGGTTCAGTTCCCACCCCTTACCTGTTAGTTTACAATCATTTTTAACTCCAGTCCCAGTAAGTTCAGTGCCCTCGTGTGGCCTCCAAGAAACACACATGGACAGACATGCACAGATATGCATGCAGGTGAAACACTCATACTCATAAATAATGATGATGATCATTATGATAATAATGACAAATATCAATTCTAAATTCTAAAAACAAAAAAGACAGAAAAAAAAGTGGCTCAGAAAAAGATAGGGAAAAGAAAGACGGAAAAAAAAAAAGAACAACAACAAGCATTCAGTTCAGGAAAATAAAAATTATTCAGTTTTATTAAAGCATAAATGTATGTGAAGGCTAGGCATAGTGGGGCACGCCTTTAATCCCAGCACTTGGAATCAGAAACACATGGATCTCTGTGAGTTCAAGACCAACCTGGTCAACATAGAGTTCCAGGCCAGCAAGGGCTACATAGAGAGGCCCTATTTCAAAAAAGAAAGAGTATATTGACAAAAATTAAAAGTTGAAAAAAATTAAGAAAGAGAAGTAGGCTAGCAATTTCCACATTACAGAAAAACTCAGACATATGCAAAGGATACCTAATACTGAGAAGTTAAGAGTATATGCAGCACAAAAAGAATATGACTGTCAGTGCTTCTATCACAGAAGGTTAACATGACTTCAAAAGATACCTCAGAAAGGTACCTAGACAGAAGGGCTGGGGCTGTGCTAACCAAGTCACTGTCCTGGTGAGCACAGAGGCAGCATGGTGTACCACGTGTAATTTACTGTGGGACCCTCACCCTTTCCAACAGGAGATTTACCTGAGCTGCTTTTCACATACTCCAAGTTTTATCCTTTATCTCAGACAACTGTAGCACACATCCTCTAGCAAGTAGAGTTCTAAAATCTACATTTTATTAGACATATCACATGCTTCTTACACTGACTCAAGTTTGAGAACAAGCAGAGCTGAGAAAGTATGTATGTACATCTGGCAACCTGATGTACATACTCTCGGGTAAACTCTTTTAATTCAGTGAAAAAGTTTTGTTGTTAAAAGGGATCAGTGAATTATACCAGTGGGAATTTTACACAGCTTAGTGTGTCACTGTTCATTTTCACATCATTGGTCTAATTTTACACTCCACTGGCAATGCAGAGTAAGAAAAGGAAATATACCCACCATTTGTAAAATAAACTGGCATGACTGCACTGGTACAATCTATTCACGTTTGTAAGTGCGTACAAATGTTAAGTAAGCACTGCCAGAGTACTGGTGCAAAATAGTAGTTTCATATTAGAAAATACTAGTCAACGTGGTTTGTTTCTTCAATAACATTTCTTAAGAGTTTTCTTTCAGCTGAGCAGTGGTGGCCCACACCTTTAATTCCAGCACTCAGGAGACAGAGGCAGGCGGATTCTGTGAGTTTGAGACCATCCTGGTCTACGGAGCTAGTTCCAGGACAGCCAAGACTACACAGAGAAACTATGTTTCAAAAAAACCAAACAAAAAAGTTTTCTTTTAAACACACACACAAAACAAAACAAAAGAGATAGTAAATATGGTAGTACCTTTAATCCCAGCATTTGGGAGACTGCCTGAAGCAAGAGGATCAGGAATTTAAAGCCCTCCTAAGCAAATGGGGGTAGGGGTGGGGAAACAGCAGACTGTCAGTACCAAGAGATATGCATCATTCCAAATAAACATAATTCTATATACCTTAGGTAAGTTTCTTTTTAAAAAGTAGTCTCTACAGAAAAAAGAAGAATCAAGCTTGATGTGGTGGCTCACATCTGTAATCCGGCACTCAGGAGGATAAGGTAGGCAGAGTGGCACAAGTTCAATGCCAGTTTGAGCTACATAGGAAGTTCCATGTCAGAACGAATTAATAGTGTGAAAACATGCTACAACAATAAGAAAGAAATAGGTGTGGGAACTTACTTAGCTCAGCACCAGAGCACTTGCCTGGCTCTGGTTTTGGTCCCCAGCAGAGGTGAGGACAGGGAACAATGTAAGTTTATAGAATTTTAGGGACCAGTAACACAGGTCAGTTGGTGGAGTTAGAATATTTACCTTCTGTGCACAAAGAACTAAGTTCAAACTCCAGCACCACATAAACCAGATGTGGTAGGACATGTCTATAATCTCAGCACTAGAGAGGTAAAGGCAAGAGGATCAGAAGTAATCCTCTGCTTTATAACAAGCTAGACCTAAGAGGAGAGAAAGGGGAGAGGAAGGGAGGGGAAGGGAGAAGGGTATCATAAAATTAGAATTAGTCTATTACTTTCCAAAATAATCACTATGAAGGTATCTTAGAGATGCTAATAGAGCAGGGTGTGATGGCACATGCCTTTGATCCCAGTACCTTGGAGGCAGAGGAAGGTGGATCTCTGAACCTAGTCTACGCAGAGTTCCAGGCTAGAGGCTGTATGTATGGCTTCTAATGAGACTCCCTCTCTCCCCTCCCAGTCTGCTTCCCTTCCCCACGCCCCCCCACACACACACACATACACACACACATACTCACAAAACCACCTAAAAGAGTACTAAACAAATAATGGCATGAATATTCAAACACTGGAAATGGAGCAGGAATTTCTCTAGACTTATCACAAACTGATTAAGCCATCTCCAAAACCAATTCAGATAATATACTCTGCTTCAGTGCTTACCGAATTCACATACTGATGGCCAAACTGCTTTCTCTGGTATGCTAATACCAGGAAGAAGGCATCATAAATAATGATTACAAATACTATGCTCAAATAAAAGTATCCACTCCTTTGTAAATAATATTCTGGTTAATAAATAATCACAGCACTAGGAAGGTAGATGCAGGAGGATCAGGAGTTCAAGACCAAAGGATCAAGAAAGAGTTCAATACTAGTACATAGGCCATTCAAGGATAGCCTGGGCTGGATGAGACCCTGTACAGCCACATACACCCCACCTCACCCCACACATACACACAATTCTGGTTAATAAATCCATCTCAGGGTTGGAGAGATGGCTGGTGACTGATAACCATCTGTAACCCTAGTTCCCAGGAACCTGATACCTTCTTCTGGCCTCCGTTGGTACCATGCACACCATAGTATAGATACATGCATGCAGGCAAAACACACATACACATAAAATAAAAATAAACCTTTTTTTTAAAATCAATCTCCTATGAAGCTGTTATTCTGAGCCAATTTCCCAGAACATTATCACTGAACAATAACAAATAAAAAACACAATAACTTAAGTCTACAGAGCAAAGGATCAGATTATGAATTTCTCATGAGGACACAAACCTTTCTCATTACTTGAAGCACATATCAAAGAAATATAAAAACCAAATACTAACAATTATGATTAAATCCCAGTAGTATCTTAGTTACAATTTTCTCTTTATTTTCAAATACATCAAAGAGGGAATCTTGCTTATGATACCACATGCATATAAATAAGTACACAAAATTACACAGACCAGTCAAATGCATTTTTTCATATACACTACCTTCTCCTCTCAACAAAAATATATGATTGAAATCAATGTCTCCCTTCAAATGCCCCTCATAAGTCTTAATGTCTTCATGTCCAGCCCACTGTCAAACTGTTTCTCTAAAACTACTGGACTTTATGCATCAAAACAAAAAAGTCTGAAAGACTTACTACATTTAAGCCACATTTAACCATACTTCATTTCAACAAGTGACAAGAAGAGGAGGAGGAAAAGAAAAGGATTCAGATTTTAAGATCTGAAGACCTTCATTCACTGAATATCCCTGTTCTGAGAATCCAGTATGTCCCAAAGCTGAAATGATTCAGCATCAGACACTCAAAACAGTTTACATTGTGGAACATCAGATTGTAGACGTTTGGATTAGGGACACTCAACCAGGAAAATCTATTCAAATCTATCCAAACTCTGTAAAACTCCAAACATGTGAACTACTTGTTTCAAGAACCTCAGGTAAGTGACACAAACACATGTATAAAACTCCTGACAAGAGGTCCTTCCCTCTTTCTTCAGTGTGGTTGTCTGTAACAACTCCTTTCTACTTAACTATATCTTATCTTATTATTTGCTTCATAAAGTTACCTAGCTTTTTATTTGTCCAGTCCTTATCCCTCCCAAATGAGTTAAAAGAGAGAGGTGGAAATTATACTTATATTTCCCTTGTTGCACGACCTTTCTCCTAGATGGTCATAACACACATTCATGCGAATAGGGCACCAACAACCACCCAAATCTCAGCTGATGAACCAATAGCTTATTGGAGCTACTTGTGGCAAGCAGCATGGGTGACTCTAAGACAGTGGCATCACCAAAAAGCTTCATCTCATATGACTTATGAAAGCTGCATCAATGAATGACTACACTGGTAAGTTATATCATCTATGTAAAATGCAGACAGCTCTACTGAAAAGTCACCCACGCTGCTGTCAGTAACCCCAATACACTCAATGGTTCACCAAACTAGACTTAAGCAGAATCATTTCCTTGGTTTGTTGTCAGTTCCCTATCTATACTTAATTTTTTCACAGCTCCCTAAGAAAAGTTGTGCAACACAAGTGTCCCCAAATAAGGACAGATCAGAATCAAAGATGAGTTTAGCATATCAGCTGTTATATGTTCTAAGACACGCAACTAAGGCATCTGAGAGTAGAGCAATAAGGACAAGCCCAACATAGCCATTCTTCCCTATGTGGCATGTATGTGTACCATCTTGCTATGGCAACAGCTGGACTGACCTTGCATGGATAAGAAAACATTCAGCTAAGGCTGAGACATATGGAGGTAGGGTGTGGCTCCGTGGGCAGCCATCTTCTATGTAGTATTGAGTCCAATACTTCCTTGATTAAAAGAGTCCATGATGTGGCTGAAGGACTAGCAGATACATTGTAGTCCCTGAGAGTAGCCCTTATGAAATAAGACTGTAAGCAAGTTACAGTGGCAGTTTCATGGCCTCTGCTATGGGTGATAAAATAAGCAACTGAGGTACAGCTTAACCGATGATAGGGGTGTATAAGGAAAATGAGATCTTGTCTTATAATGTACCAACTTAGCTGAGAGTACATTTCTTTTTTTTGTTGTTTATTTTTCATTAGACTTATTCACGGTTTTTATGTATGGGTATTTTGCCTGCATATATGTACGCATATCATTTGCATGCCTGGTGCCTACAGAGGTCAAAAGAGGTTATCAGATCCCCTGGAACTGGAGTTACAAAGGGTTGTGCACCACCATGTGGGCACTAGGAATCAAACCCCAATTCTCTAGAAGAGCATTAAGTGTTTTTAACCGCTAAGCCATCTCTCCAGGCACGAGAGGACATTTTTTAAAAAATTTTAAAATTTTAAAAATTCCTTTCCTGAGCATTTTCAAGTTAGGAAAGGCCACTAGAAAATTTTGTACAAAATTTTAAAGGCAGTAAAGAAATAGCTAACATTACTGCTCTCCAAAGTCTCCTCAGGGGCTGGGATGTAACTCAATTGGTAGATTGCTTGCCTAGCTAGCATACATAAAGCCCTGGGACCAATCCCTTGCACTGCATAAACTACACATGGTAGTACACATGTGTAATCCTAGCACTTTGGAAATAGAAGCAAGAAGGTGACCAGGTTGAGGCCAGCTGATGCTACAAAGGAAGTCCAAGACCAGTCTAAGCCACTAGCAAAATCATGTCTCCAAAAAGAAAAAGAATGAGTCTAGGTACACGACCAAGTACTATTGCAACTCCCATACATACTGATCCACTGTCTCACCTAACTGGCATACAGCCCAAGAGAGACCTAGAACTGCTACAGATCCATAGCAATCATCCTCATAAACAAAGATATAAAATTCTTCAAGAAAATATCAGTAATTTAAGTAATATTTAAAACAATAACAAATCATAATTGACAGGTTCATGCCAACAGTGCAAACCTGGCTTCACATTTTCAGCTCTATTATAATCTTATGGGACCACTCTTGTATATGTAGTTAGTTCTTGACCAAAACACCATTATGTGGCCCATGACTACACTATTATAAAAACTTTATCCTAGGAAGCTATAAATTCTTTCCTTACTTTGAAAGAAAAAATACTTGAGCAATAACAAGTTTATGTGAACTAAAAAATAAGTAGGTTGGTAAAACTGTACTAATAAGACTCAAAACAGGAATGTTTTGGTAAGTTTTACAAACTGTTGATGTACATCTTTTAGAAACAGAGAAAGGATTCTAGTAACTTACATTCTCATTTCTATCCACAAGAGGGAGCAAGTACTTAACAGATGTTGGAAATTTCATTGTATATACTTGTTTTGACACAGGACTTTCAAAAAAATAGTAATAATAAAACTACCAAAAAGTAAGAAAGTTTTCCATGGCCAGCCACATTGATAGGGCCTAAAATTATAGTGGATAAAATGAAAGCTACTGTCCTCAGGTTTCATAAAAAAATAGTAATAATAAAACTACCAAAAAGTAAGAAAGTTTTCCATGGCCAGCCACATTGATAGGGCCTAAAATTATAGTGGATAAAATGAAAGCTACTGTCCTCAGGTTTCATAAGACTTTTAATTTACTGATTCCTTAAATGAATGCCAACATACTTCACTTTTTTATAACCCCACTGTAGATTACAATTTGTAAGTATTCAGTACAAACAGAAACTTAAAACATAATGTAAAGACTAAATAAATTGTCACAATCTAATTTATTATGACTAAAAGTTTACAGGTAGTAGATGTGGTGGCATACACTAGTACTAGCACTTGGGAAGCTGAAACAAGAGGTTCAAAGTCAGCAATGGCAACATAGCAAGTTCAAATCCATCCTAAACTATACAGTGAGACCCTGTATTCACAAAATACCCAAAAAAAAAAACTGTGCTAATGTGCTAAGCAACTTATCATATCAAGAAGTGCAGCAGGATGTGGATACCAGTATCTTCTTTATTCAAAGTTAACTCCAACCAGCTTTATTTTTAATTTACTTTAAACACAATGTTAGCAAATTAACATTTACCTCTGGAAACCTGCAACTATAGTTATTAACAGCACTTCCTGCATTTAGGAAAGGGACATCATTCAAAATGTACTAACAAGTAATAAAATCATAAATGCTAATACTGAAAATTAAAATTATGTCCATTAATAACGTATGAAAACAGACAGCTCTTTGGTTTTTTTGCATAGAAAGAATGGATCCCAACCAGTCAGAGTGACATATGCCTATAATCCAAGAACCCAAGGGACAGAGGCAGGAGGATCCAAGAGTCCAAGGCCAACCTATGTAACAAAACAAGACCTTGCCAGAGAAAGGCAAGAGAGAAATACAAGAAGAAATGGGGGAGAGGGGGCTCCAAAAGGGAATAAGGAACAAGGTAGGTGACTTCAAAAAGGCTCCTCAAAGTAGGTATGTTTATAAAGAAGCAATGCATGGAATGCAGTATAATTCAAGGAATATTCTCAGAAAAACAAGGTATAGCTTTGTTTTGGTTTGGTTTGGTGTTTTTTCAAGACGGGGTTTCTCTATGTAACCCTGGCTGTCCTGGAACTCATTCTGTAGAACAGGCTAGCCTCAAACTCAGAGATCTACCTACCTCTGCCTCCTAAGTGCTGGGAGTAAAGGTGTGTGCAGCCACCACCCATCTAAGGTATAGCCCAGCTAAGGTACAGTTTTTAAAAACAAACAAAAACCTGTATAGCACTCCACAAGTACAGGCAGGGTACCCATTTTGAGGCCAGCTGTGGCATAACAATATATTCTGCTTTCAGGAGTTAGAAAGCAAAGGAAATTTAGGGTGTTCAGAAAGTAACTCACAAGTTTCAGGAAGTTATTGAAACATAAAAGATTCACAAAATCCTTCCTGAAGATTATATAAGCCATTAACAACTGTGGGAGAGTGTAGACTCTGCCAGGTCAAGCTGCCTATAAGTCATGCAAGGAGCCCCAGGGAGACAGTTTCCGTGAGTCACTGACTATGCTAGGGTGAGCTTTTTGATGACGGAACTGCCTTTAAGTTCACACTCCTGTATGTAACCCCATGAACCCACTGGTCTAGACTTGAGAGGAGTAACTTTAGTCTGTCATCAGTGCCCTTTCTGATTTAAACAAGTTTGTTAACGTCTCCCTACGAAGTGTCACACAACACCAGCCTAACTTCCACAGACCCTGTCTCAGAAAGAAAAAAAAAGTTTGAATCACAGTAAAACTGACTTCAAAAGCAACTTACCAAGTTGACTAACTCTGTGACTTTAAGCAAATTATTAACCTCTCTGAGCTTCACCCATACAAAAAACCCACTTTACAATCCTGTTAAGTACTGACTATGATAGCTCAAATATTAGCTGCATTTTATAAGTAATGTAAATGAAGTGATCATATGACATACCCAAGGGGTAGAAAGAAAAACTGAGCCAGAACTTTAAATCTAGTAATCTGATATTAATCACACCAAGTCAGTTAACAATAGCGTCTATAGGGTATGCCTTTTACCATCTTTTTTCTAACCAAATGGATTTTTATATTATATATATTTTTATATATTTTATATATATAAATTCTTATCAACAGTAAAGATATGTCTTTCATTTTCATCTTTTTGTTACTACTTAGTCTATTTACATAATTTCATGCAATTATGAAATAGCTGAGTGTAATTCTACTATCTTATATTTCTGTTTTCCAACTGTACCAACTATTTTTAACTATTTCTCATCTGCATTCTTCAGGCTTGAGTGTATTTTCAGTTTTCTAGCTTATCACCTTTACCAGTTTTTAACTCTGTATCTACTTATAAGCAGTTGAAGTGAATACAATATTCACCCATAACTTAGCAGCCTACTTGAATTAACAGTATCACACTCTTTATTATCTAAAACTTTACACAAGAAGCTCACTTGCCCTCCCCTTTGCTACTGTTGTCATACACTGTACATATACATATCCATACTCATGGTATTTCCAGTGTTCTTTAGTTCTTCTGTAGATCCTATTTCCATCTAGTACCATTTCTTTATTGCCTACAGAGTGTCTTTTCACATTTTTATGACACCCAGATCAGTTAGCAACAATTCCTCCAATTTTATTTCATTTACATACTTGTATTTTTTCCTTTTTTTGTTTGTTTGTTTGTTTGTTTGTTTCGGTTTTGGTTTTTCAAAACAGGGTTTCTCTGTGTTGCCCTGGCTGTCCTGGAAGTTGCTCTGTAGCCCAGGCTGGCCTCAAACTCACAGAGATCCGCCTGGCTCTGCCTCCCGAATGCTGGGATTAAAGGCATGTGCTGAAACATCTTTACTTCATTGTCACTTTCTGAAGAAAGTTGTACATGTAAAGTTCTAGTTCAGTAATATGTTTTCTTTCAATATTTGACAGACATTCCATTGTTTTCTGGATTCCACTGTTTATGATGAGGAGTTGTAACGTTATCATTCTTATCATTGTTCCCTTCATGAAATGTTCTGCTCCAAAGTATTTCTCAGATTTTCTTCTCACTTTGGGTTTTTTATAGTTTCGCTAAACTCTTGCCTACAGATGATTTTCACCTAATTTCAACTTAATATTTTTGAAGCAAGAGATTAGGTTCTAGCAACATAGAGATGAACATGACACAGCTCTAAGTCTCAGAGCATTCAATAACAACTAACAAATTGATGTTCATTTCCATATACAAATAACACAAAGCTAAAACAGCTACATCTTTTGTTTCTTGGGTGTTTATGTTTTTGTTCTTATTTTTTTGTTGTTTGATATGGACTCACTATGTATCCTGGCTATCCTGAAACTCACTATCATACAGACCAGACTTGTGTGACCTTGTAGCTATTATCAGGCCTCTACCTTCTCAGTGCTAGGATTACAAGTATGTGTCACCATTATTAGCTTGTTTGGGAGGGGCTGGGTTATGTTTATTTGGTTGGCTAGTCTGTTGGTTTGGTTTTATTTATCTGTTTTTGCCTTTTGTATTTGTGTTAATTACTTGTCTTGTTACTATGACAAAATACCGACAAAAATCAACTTTAAGAAGGGCTTATTTTAGCACACAGTTCCAGGATACTATCTGTCACGACTGCAGGATCTTGAGGAGTGGGCTGGTCACATGGCATGCAGGATCACAGGAAGCACAGTGCGATGAGTGCTGGGGTTCTTCTTAGCTTCTCATTATGAATCCCAGGACTCCTGGCCCATGGAATACTACCTCCCACAATTAAGGTCAGTCTTCCCACCTCAACTAACTTAACTGAGATAATATCTCACAGGCATGCCCAGAGGCTAACTAAATTTAGATTATTTTTCCTTGATGTGCTAGGAGGCTTGTCTCCTAGTTAATTCTAAATCATATCAAGTTGACAATCAATATTAACCATTACAATCTATATTTTGTTTTCTTGGGACATAATCTCAAGTAGCCCAGGCTACTAGCTATGCAGCTGAGAATGGCCTTGAACCTCTTATCCTCCTACTGCCACCTCCAAGTGCTGGGTCTCCAGGCATGTGCTACCACACAAGCTGGTTCTGCAATGCTGGGATTGAAATGGGTCTTGGCACAACCTAGCCAAGCACTCCACCAACTAAATTATATCCCTAGCCCTGCCTGATTGCTTTTATTGAGATCAGAGTCTGACATAACACAAACTCATTTCAAACTTGCTATGTAGCCAAAGCTGGCCTCTGAACTCACAATCCTCCTGCTTCAGCCTCCTAATGCCAGGACTGTAAGCACAAGCCACCAAACCCATCTTAAAATTGTTACACATTAATGACAAAATCAGGATAAAAAAAAAAGTCATTTCTTTCAAATAATTAACTGGTTTTTAATTCAAGCTCACTTAACTAGAATTCGAATGAATGTTCAGTATGAATATACCCTGTGTTTAAAAAAAAAAAGAAGTCTGTTAGGCAGCAAAAACATGCCAAAATGAATATGGAACTAGCTCTGCACTGTATGTAACTCAAAGTTTAGTAAGAAAGACAAACACATAGTAGAGGTTATGTGATAGCTACAATAAAGAATGTATGTATACAAATAAGAAACACAGAGGAGGAAGCAAGTGTACACGAGAGAAGACTTTGCAGGGAACAATGCTACACAGAAATCTGTAAAGACTGACAGGCAGACAATGGAAGCCTGACAAGTACAAAAGGTTTTGTTGTGGAATAATCTTTTTGTACACTGTGAAGATTTGCCACTAGGATTGGTTTAATAAAAAGCTGAACGGCCAATAGCTAGGCAAGATTTTCAGGGCAGAGAGATGCTGGGAAGGACAGAGACTCAGAGAGTCACCAGCAAGACACAAAGGAAGCAGAAAAGCAACAAGGGCAATACAAAGTAAAGGTAATAAATCCACAAGGCAGAAAATAAATTCATAGAAATGGGTTAATTTAAGTTATAAGAGCTGGTAGAGGGACTGGAGAGATGGCTCAGACCTCTGTGGTTAACTAGTTGCTAGCTCCACCCTCTGATCGCCAAGCAAGCTTTATTTGTCAGAACACAAACAAAATATCACACAACATTCCCCCCTTTTTGTCTAAATAAAAACCAAAGGTTTTTAACTAACAAAGAAAAACTATATATATATATATATATATATATATATATATATATATATATATATACACACACACACACACACACACACACACACACACACACACAAATAACTATATACAAATTTATACAGGCAATAATTACATTAGCAATGTCTAGTCCATTAGCATTTGACAAATTCAGAGAAAATACTCCATTATCTATCCTATCTTGGTGAGTCCAAAGTGTTGTACCTAATTCATTTTCTATCCTAGCCTGCATTACCAACTCAAACTACCTTTTTATGTCTCTCAACCTTATACACTTTACATCTCTTTTATGAGTGTCTTTTCTGAGTCTGGTAACAATGAAAACTATAACTATCTAGTCTTCAACTCCATCAGAGACCTGAGAAGAATATAATATTACCTGAGGAAACAGAAAGTACAGAGCAAACAACTTCCAAAAATAAGAAATGACAGAAACAGCTGGCTTCCTGGACAGTCATCCAAGGTTCCTGCAACATCGGGGCACCCATCTTTGGCCTACAGACCTAGAACATCTGAAAGACTTATCTGTGAAGCAGGATTTTTGAAGGACTGTCCCACCTTGTCTTGGCAAAGTTCTGCAGTCACTTTCTTTTCTGTCCTGCTGTCCAATTTGGACAACATATTGCCAGTAGTGAGGGCAAGAGCAGTTTCTTGCCCAGTGGCTAACTTTTCCCACAATGAAAGTAAACTCCATATGGAGTTTCCTTGATGCCCATTATCTTCTCTGAAGTAGATTGGTGCTTCCAAGAGCAGACATGTCTCATTGTCATTTAAAAAAAATTATGTTATTAAGACATCTTAAATGCCATATTCTGTAGCTCTCTGAAATGTTTGAAGACCACCTGTCTATCTAAAATATATCTCTGTTTGACCCTGAAAATATATCTAACATGACTACAAGTTTGATTGTAATAAGTGACTAACTACTAACCTGCATTTCTTTATTATCCTAAAAAGTTTATAATAGTAACTTTTAAGGACTAGAAATTTACAATGTTGGATGAGCTGTACAGATAATACAGAGTAGAAACGTATGTACAGTATGTTTTAACCAAAATAACCTTAAATTTGTATCAATAAACAAAAATCCATACCAATGTAAAATATTTAAAACTAGTAGTTGCTTTTTTGGTTTAAAAGGAGATTCTTTAATCTACATTTTTATCCTATCATTTCTATAGCATAAGTACAGTATAATAAAAATAACCTCAAATTTGAATATACAAAAATCCAAGCCAATGTAAAATATTTAAAACTAGTAGCTGCTTTTTAAAAGTAGATTCAATAATCTACTTTTTTATCCTATTCTATATCCCCCTTTTTCTTTAGAATGAGATCCCTGAATCTAATCTTTATTCAGCCTTTTTCCTGACCATTACCAATAACCACTTGTAACCAACCCCCCTAAACAATGACAAATATCCATAACCCACTGAACGACCAAAAATCACCCATCCCACCTCTTGGGAATGTGAGCATTGTGTTCTTAAAATTACTTCCTGCTGTCTAGGAGCAACAACAACTTTAGGGGACCCCCCCCAAAAAAAAAAATGAAATAATTGGGAAAGTGCAGGGTTTGTCTCAAGTCCTGGCTAAAGTAGTCTGTGAGGCTGGATCATCTTAGCCAGCCACCTTGAAATTGTCCTGAGCAGTTTGTAGTCCAAAGCTGATCCTTAGGTAGTGTTTGTCAGCTTAGTGGCATTACCATAGTCAAGGTGGAATTGTTGTTGTAGGGCCCCATCCTCCTTTTGGAGACTTCAAAGGTCACTGTAAGGCATGGTCATGGTTCACTGCAGAAAACTTAAACATTTTAAATGTCATATGCAACAGATCTCAAAGAGGTTAAAGGACTATAATTTGTTATATACATCCAGAGTACAAAAACCTACTTCCTAGTTACCTGATAGACTCAAACCCGAGATCATGTACAAGAAGCTAGATGAAGTCTTTTTCTAAAATTAGTCAGTACTCTATATGACCATCAATATCATGCCAAAAAGTTTAAAATATATATATATATATACATATATTATAAATTTTGAGATATTTATACCTTAAGAAAAGTTTTAAAGAGTCAAAATAAAACCAAAGGATCATGAGATTAGTAGCAATAGAATAGTCCCTTAATCTTGTTTTTTCTTCTGTCCCATATCAAGTGGCTCTTCTGACAGAAGACAGAGATTTTGGATTTTCCTTTTAACAAGCATGCTTGGGTTTAGAGAAGAAGAAAGCCACACTCCAACTCCAAAACTAGTTTTAATTTTTAAATTGGACTGGGACTACAAAGACCATTTGTATTATGTGTCTGTAGAGAACAGCAGAAACAAACATTTGTGAAGATTTATGAAATTTTATCCTGTTGGAAATGTGATATACCAATAGATCAATTTACTCTTTTTCTTGGGACATTTTCTCTGGATGATTTGTTCTTTTTCTTCAGATGTCTCATTTGTTCAGTAGTCTTCAGATTCCTTAGCTAACTGCCTTCATTCTCCTGGAAAGAAAAAAACAAAACCCTGCCCCAACCCTAACTTTGGAGTTTCCCTTTTGGCAGGTTATATCTGATCAAATGAAAAGAATTTGTTAGTCTTATAGGTTAATTTACATTGAATGTTCACGCTGTTTGATGAACTATCACCTCTCCTAATCAAGAGGTCTCTCTTGTTCAAATCTAATCTTTATCAATTTTGATGGTATCCATAGCTTTTCTTCTCCTGTGGACACAAAAGTAAAACCTCTTTCCCAACGTAACACATATGCTGGTTTCTATTCTGAGGTCAACACATCTTTAAAGTATTTAGGCTGCTTTAATTCAGTAGTTTTTTTCTACTATCTGTCCGCACTGTTGTTCCTTTCTTATTAGCATTTAGAAAATTTAAAGTTAATAAAGCATTATGCAATCTACCTCTGGCGGTCTTTATTACCCTTTTCTGTTTATTTAGCATATCCTTTAGAGTTCAATTAGATCTTTCTATAACTGCTTGCCCTGTAGGATTGTGTAGTATACCTGTAACATGCTTTATGTTGTGATACGCAAAAAACTGTTTCATTTTACCAGACTATGCTGAAGTATTGTCAGTCTAAATCTGTACAGGTATCCCCATGATTGCCATGACTTCTAATAGATGTATAATTATAGAGTCAGCTTTTTCAGAAATCATAGGAGTTGTCCACTAAAATCCTTAATATGTATCTATGGTATGGTGTACATATTTCAATTTTCCAAATTCTGCAAAAAGAAATACATCCATTTGCCAAATTTCATTTCTTTGAGTACCCTTTGGGTTAATTCCTGCAAGTAGTGGAGTTTGGGTATACAAGGAACAAGTAGGACATTTTCTTATAATTTCCTAGACTTGTTGACAAGTGATGGAAAAATCCTTTTTCAAACTTTTGCTATTGACATAGTGTTTTTTATGAAATTCTGAGGCTTCTAGCACATTTCCTATCAATAGTTGATCAATTTTATCATTACCTTGTGCTAGAGGGCCTGTTAGACCCATATGGGATCTAATATGTGATATATATAAGGGATGATTTCTATTTCTGATTATTTCTTGTAACTAAATAAATAACAAAGTCAATTCCATATCATCTGGAATAAATCAGCAGTTTCAAAATGTAAAATAACTTTCTATTATTGAGAGCCAGTAACTATATTAAAAGGTTCTGGAAAATCTAATAATACCATGAGAATAGCATATAATTCTAACTTTTGAACAGAATCATAAGGGCTTTGAGCCATTTTATTCAAATTTCCTGATTTATAACCTTCCCTTCCTGATTCATTTGTATCAGTATAGAATTTATGGGCTCCAGATATTGGTGTTCCCTATACAATGTGAAGAAGGACCCAGTTAGTTCTCTTTATAAACTGAATTCTCCTGCTTTTGGGATATTTGTTGTTAATCTCTCCCAAAAAAATTATTGCAGGATCTTTGCCAATGTTCATTTCCTGCCCATAAAGAGGGAATTTCAGCGTTTGTAAAAGGCACTACAATTTCTGCTGGGTCTATTCCTGCTAGTTGACAAAGTCTCAATTTTCCTTTTAGAATCAACTCAAAAACCTTTTCCACATATGTCTAATTTTTCACTCTGTGGGGTAAAAATATTCATTCTAAGATAATATCTTCCCTCTGCACTAAAATCCCTGTAGGGAAATGCAGAGGATAAAATAACCAGCATGCAATCAAGCTCTGGATCCAAACAATCCACATGTGCATCCTGTAATTTCTTTTCCACCAAAGCCAATTCTCTCTCAGCTTCAGCTGATAATTCTCTTGAACTATTTAAGTCCTTGTCACCTTTTAAGGTTTGAAACAAATTAATCAGTTCTTGAGTTGTTACTGCAAAAGTGGGCCATAGATAGGTAATGTCTCCCAGCAATTTTTCAAAGTCATTAAGAGTTCGCAATTGATCTCTCCTGATTTGTACCTTTTGGGGTTGAAATAAAATAAAATAAAAATAGGTTTTTTGTAAACCTATTTTATATCCTAAATAATTAATAGAATTTCCTCTTTGTATTTTTTCAGGAGCAATTGGTAACCCCCAACAAGCAAAATTTTCTTTACTTCTTCAAATATTTTCTCTAAAGTATCTACACTTGAATCAGCCAGTAAGATATTGCCCATATAATGGTAAATTATAGATTAAGGTAACTGTACACAAATCATTTCCAACAGCTGTCCTACAAAATATTGGCACAGGGTGGGGCTGTTTAACATCCTTTGTGGGAGAACCTTCCATTGATAACTCCTAACAGGCTGAGAATTATTATAAGTAGGCATGGTGAAGGCAAATTTTTCTCTATCCTTTTCTTGTAAAGGTATAGTGAAGAAACAGTTTTTTAAATCAATAGCTATAACAGACCATCATTTGGGTAATAGAGAAGGCAGGGGAATTCCAGACTGTAAAGAGCCCATTGGCTGAATGACCTTATTAACAGCTCTTAGATCTGTTACCATTCTCCATTTCCAGATTTCTTTTTAATAACAAATACAGGAGAATTCCAAAGACTGGTAGATTCCTCAATACACTGAGCATTTAGCTGCTCCTGTACCAGGTGTTCTAAGGCCTGTAATTTTTCTGATGTCAAAGGCCATTGTTCCACCCAGACAGGTTTGTCAGTCAACCATTTTAAAGATAGGGCTGTTGGTACCTTTGAAAAATCAACAGCTGCTGTACCTTGTTTTTGTACAACCTGAATGGTCGATGACTGTTCTTTATAATACCTTTTAATATTTTTCCCAGAAGCATATGTTAGTTTATGGTTTGTTTCTGAGATTGGAGGAATGTTAATCTGGGTATTCAATTGCTGTAACAAATTATGTCCCCATAAATTCATTGCTATATTAGCCACATATGGCTTTAATTTTCCTGTCCTTCTGACCCTATACATTTGACCCATCTCGCACGTTGTTTTACCTGAGATAAAGTTCCAACCCCTAACAGCTGAACATTTACCTCAAGAGGCCAATTTGGATGCCAAGACTCTGTGGCAATTATTGTTACATCTGCCCATGTGTACAAGACCTTGAATTACAATGTCATTTATTCGTACCTTTAGCTTTGGTCTTTGATCATTTATAAACGTCTGCCAAAATATTTGCTTTACGGTTTCCCGAAAATTTTTTTTTTACTCTTCCAAAACTGTTTTATCATCCAGAGCAGTATGGCTTGTTGTTGTTGTTGTTGTTGTTTACAATAGACATTAGGTCCTTTAATTGCTCTGGGGAGGAGTTTCTCCCACGGTGACAGGGAATGACCAAACCAAATTCGACATGGGGACCTAAAAGAGACCCCCACAAGGCATTTCCCAACAGCAAAAGGTTATCCTGTCTGTCTCTTGTTGATCTACATTCATTGGTCTAATGCTGGCCTTTGCTGCACCTTCTGCATACTCCAGAAGGCAGGGGCCTTTTGTTTGGATTATTCCTAGAAAAAAACATTGTTTCTAGGAACACCCTGTCTACATTCCCTTTTAGGTGACCTTGTTTGCCACAAATAAAACACCTGACATTCTGATTTTTCTTCAAGCCTCTGGAAATCACCTCTCCTATCCAAGCATCATCATGGTTATGAAATTCAATACTGACTGTATCTCAGATCCATTCCTCTATGGGTGCTGATCTTGCCTTTAAAGGCCCAAATACCCTTTTGCATTGTAAATTAGCATTTTCAAAAGCCAAAGATTCAATTATTATTTGTCTAGCTTCTGAATTCGGTATTAATCTATTTACAGCTAAAGTCAATCTTTGTTTAAAAAAAAAAAAAAAAGAAGAAGAATCAGTGAAGGTTTCTTTTGGGCCCTGTATAACTTTAGTAAATAACTCAATTCTCTTTCTGACTTCTTCAATTCTGTCGCAAGCATTCAATGCTGCTGCACAGCATAGAGCCAGGGTATGGTCATCATATAGAGACTGTCTTTGTACATCAGCATAATTGCCCTCTTCAAAAAGCTGGTCTTGGGAGATTTCAATACCTCTAGCCCTACTTCCTTGTTGAATAATCCTAGCCTCACCTGTCCACCAGGTCCTCCACTGTAACTGAGGACCAGATTCCAATACTGCTGTAACTAAGTCTTTCCAGGCTTGTAGGACAATTCTGTTACCAGTTGACCATGAATTTAACATCTGCTTCACAAAAGGTGAATGCATACTATATGAGACTATCACTTCCTTAAATCGCCTCAAATCTAACATTTCCACAAGAGTCCAGTCAGCTCTTGCATAGCCTTGGGGACACCTGTCATTTGGCAGTTGTTCCTGTAAGATGACTGGATAAATTACAGTTGGTTGTTCAATAACCTGTTCCTCTCTAATTTTATAATGTAATGATGAGGTTGGTTCTCCTTTAAATTCCTCTGGGTCTGAATATCTCTAAGATCTGCTTTAATAGGTTTTTCTACAACTTCTATCTTGGCACTCATATCAACCAACTTTTTTAGGAATAAAAACAAGAATTATCAAACTGATAATTAACATTATGTCAATCCTTTTTTTTTTTTAAACTAATTCCCCCTTTAAGAATTCTCAGTTGTCTCACCAAATCTGCTGACAATGACAGTGAAGATGATGGTGAAATATGAGGCTGACTGCTGCTGCATAGAACAGTAAAAGCCCGAGCAGGTGTCAAGGCAGCTACCTAGTGTGGCAGTAGTCCAAGGAGGGAGTCCAGGGGAAAGCCCACAACCCACCAGGAGAGGGAGCCGCTGTCTGAATGCAGAGGCGATCATGGGTAGAAGCACATGTGGTGGGAGCTGCCTGAAGGCAGAGGGGCTAACTCTAGCAGCATTTGGAACCCAAGAGCCTGTAGAGTTTGCTGCAGAGAGGCTGCAACTGAAAAATTCCAGACTTACTGGTGTGGGGGGGGGGGGGGGGGGTACGTCTGTAGCTCCAGCTTGTGCCAGTAGCTGCAAAGCCATAGACAGGTGGCATTTGTGTAAATTTGTGTCCCAAAAGTTAGAAGCCAGATGAAGCATGATCCTAATTAGTCATATATGTGTGTGTGTGTATATGTACTAATTAGTCATATGTGTGTGTATATGTATATATGTATGTATGTATGTGTGTGTATGTATATATATATATATATATAGTTTGTTTGTTTGTTTGTTTGTTTGTTTTGTTTTGTTTTGTTTTGTTTCTCGAGACAAGGTTTCTCTGTGTAGCTTTGTGCCTTTCCTGGAACTCACTTTGGAGACCAGGCTGGCCTCGAACTCACAGAGATCTGCCTGCCTCTGCCTCCTGAGTGCTGGGATTAAAGGCGTGCGCCACCAACGCCCGGCAGTCTTATCAATAAAAACCAGGAGTCAGACATAGGGGTAAAAGCTGAAAGATCAGAGAAGCAGAGAAGCAGCCACCAGAGACTTATCTCTCCAAATCTTCAGACTGCAAAGGCCCAAGATCCTTTCTCCACCAAGCCTTATCACTTGCTGTCTCCTATTTGTACAGACCTCCAGACCTCTATAGTTAACTAGTTGCTAGCTCCACCCTCTGATCTCCAGGTAAGCTTTATTTGTCAGAACACAACAAAGTATCACACAACATTTCTAGAGAGATGACTTAAGTAGAAGGATGAAGGTTAACAAAATAAAGTTCTTCACTGAATTATAACAGTTCAAATGACTAAAGATGAGCAAAGTATGCTGCAATTGTTTGAATATTGTTTGTTCTCTCCAAAATTCATACTGGAGTTTAATCTCCATCATGAGGAATTAAGAGGCTATAAAGTTAATCAAGCTATAGTGTTTAGATGGTATAAAGCCCTTGTGGCTTTGTAAGAGAAAGATAAGAAAACACACAAAGCAATACAAGTATTGTCACTTGTCTAGTGATCCCATTCATCATCTTGGGACTCTGTCTAGTGAAAAAGCCATCAATTCAGACACACTGCTGGTAGACTGACGCAGGAGGATCATTTGAACCTAAGAATATGAGGTTAGCCTGAACAAAATATTAAGACTCCATCTCAGGGGGAAAAAAACAGAAAGGAAAGGAGAATGAAAGGCAGGTGTGGTGGCATACCTATAACCCTAACACAGCTTTATGAATGGTTTGTTTTACTTAGCTTTGCTTTGCTCTGCTATGTTTTGTTTTGTACAAAGTCTCATAGCCCAGGATGGCTTCTAAATCACTCTGTAGCTGAGGCTAGCCTTGAATTTCTAATCTTCCTGCCTCCACCTCCTTTAATCTGACAGTCTATAGCTTTCAAAGTAGCCAATGGGTAGTTAAGACTATTAACAGTAGGAAAGGGTCAGTATATATAAATTAAGTTTTTCACGGCAAATATAGCAGTCTTGAGTTCTACCCAATCAAAGAGCAACTACATCTATTACCAGTCTACATGGCCAATGCAAACTCAACAGATCCAGAAGCTAAGCAGGTACTGTCAATTTCCAGCCCTCCTAAATCGTCAGTGAACCAAGCCTAGGTTTAAGGTAAGACTTTTGTGAACTGAAGACCCCACTGAACCTGTGGCTTTGTTTTAAGCCAGACAAGTACAACCTGCAGCCCATAGGACACATGTGTCCCAGAATAGCTATGAATATGGCCCAGCACATTTACAGATCACAATGTCATGTCACAGTATCAAAGATTTCCTCCAAAAGAAAGACTGAAACAAAAAAACATTTTATCCCCCATCTCTCAGGCAAACCAAAATTCTAGCAAATTTATTTTCTGCCACAAAAGTTGTAAACCTGTTTCCTTTCACACTCAAATGTAAGTACACACAAATCTAGGACTATGGTGTGAAAAGGCACAGAAGACTTTGCCTGGTCAAAACACAACTTTATACTAGCTGTTACTCTAGAATAAACCTCAGTTTAAAAACAAAAACTTTTTTTTTTACCCACTAAAAAGAGTTAGCAACCACCAAAGGAATGTTTAGGCACCTAGCTGCTTTTGAATCTACTTCCTAGAACTCTACAAATCCTCATTAAAGGCAATAAATTACATAATCATCCATTACAAATCAGTGTCAGTGAAGTCATGGATCTTAAAGGAGAAACTACAACCACCACTTTATTAAACCAGCATAATCCATAGCAACAATTTAAACATTTGCCCTTGTGAGCCCATAGATAAATAGTCCTCACCCCAAGTTTTATGCGCCCCCAGGGGGCAGGGGCTGAAATAATTTAAGAGCCAGAGGATCAGAGAGTTTGCTATGAGATTGTCTCTCATTACTAATATGAGAAGCTACACCCATAAAGTCTCATCAACATGACTGCCTAACAAGGATGTTGAACAAGGATAACACCAATAGACATGTCAAAATAGACAAAGGAAAGCCCACGAGACCTCAACCTTACACAAAAAACTACAGGCAACTAAGGAATGCTGAAAGTGGGTGAAAGTCTTCTCCAGGAAAGAGCACACCAATTGGTTACCCAATACCAAATGGTCAGCCCTGAAAACCTAAGTACTGGTAACATACAGACTGTACAGGTTTTATTTATAAATATAGATGTATAAAGATATGCATAAAACAGTAATTAATGAAAAAAAGAGGCCATGAATTTGAAAATGAGCAAGGATGGGTATATGAAATGGCTTGGAGAAAGAAAAGAAAATAATGTAATTATAATCTCAAAAACAAAAGGAAAAAATTTAAATTTTCACTAACACTTCTGAATGACAATTCAACTATTAAATAATTCAGAGAATAGTAAAGACAGGGTTAAAATTGACTGAAACCTAACTCTAAAGCTATTTATTTGGGTACATATAAGCTAAAACTCTTCCTTCTTCCTTTACCACAATTTACACTCATTCTTTCTAGCTCAATAATTCCTCTATAACCACAAATAAATATGAAGGCAGGTGCAATTGTTCTGTTAATTCAGCCAGACTACCTTTTGAAATTATCTGCCAACCTCACTTTAATGTCAATAACTAATATTTAACATGATGAACAATTCCGATTTAAAAATCAAAATCTGTAGCCGGGCGGCGGTGGCGCATGCCTTTAATCCCAGCACTCAGGAGGCAGAGCCAGGCAGATTTCTTTGAGTTCGAGGTCAGTCTGGTCTACAGAGGGAGATCCAGGACAGGCACCAAAACTACACAGAGAAACCCTGTCTCGAAAAACCCAAAATCAAAATTTCTACCTTAGAGCTGGGGAAATGATTCAGTAGTTAAAATGTTTGCCATCGGAACCCCAGAACCCACATACAGCTGGACACCAAAGCATATACCTGTAACCCCAGAACACCCATGGCAGGTGGAGGCAGAAGCTCAAGGGCCAGTTGGCCTGGTGTATGAAGCTGCAAAACAAGTGAGTCTGCCTCCAACAAGGTGGCAAGAACACTGCCCCCTAGCCTCCACACGGGCCATCATTCACAATAAATATGCATGTATATGTACTCACATGCATATATAACATATACCCCAAAAAAAAGGAAAAAGAAAATGTTTTTACCTTTAAAAAGTTTGAGGGGGGCCAAGGAGATGGCTCAGACCTGAGTTCAATCCCCTGAGGCCATGTGAAAAAGCCTGATGTGGTGGTGTGCATACCTGATTGCAGCGCTCCTATGGCAAGATGTGAGGTGAAGGCAGGAGAATCAGCCAGAAGATCAAGGGCCAGCTAGCCTAAAGTTCACTGCATGCAAAAAAAAACAAAAAAACAAGACCCTGCCTCATCATAATGGAAGGATAACCAACTTCCTATAGGCATCCTCTGACCTCCTGTCATACATACAAGCCTGAGCAAATGTACTATGTATACACAGACAGACAGACAGACATACACACACACACACACACACACACACAAATCATTTTCTTAAAGTCTTGGTACCAGGGATATAACTCAGTAGTAACTTTGCCAGGCATGTATAAGACAATAGGCTCAAAGCACAGCACCAAAAAAAAAAAAGTATATAATGATACTATAGTCAAGAAGAGTAACTGATACCATATTTCAGTAATTCAAGTTTTACAAAGTAATTAGACCCAAGCCTGACGTTTTGTCATAGCCTCTTACTGAGCCCCTCTAAAAGAGCTAAGCCAGAGCCAACAAGATGGCTCAATGGGTAAACAGCTCTGCCGCCAACCCTAACAACTGAGTCCAATCCCCAGGACCTACGAGGAGAGAGAAAACAGACTCCTTAGGTTGTCCTCTGACCTCTATATGCATGGCTATTACACATGTAGGCTCATACACACTCACATACACAAAAATAGACAGACAGATAAAATGGGGAAAAAATTAAGCTAAACCAAAGGTGAATTATTTTGTACTTCTATATATGGTCAATGTGAAGTTATAACCTTCAATTTAATATTCAATTATGGTCAATTTTTACCTTTTAAAATTTTATTGTTTAGAATATGTAAATTAACAGTTGATCCTTAAAATATATCAAAATATGGGGCTTGGGTTGTAGAGCTGGCTCAACAGTTTGAGCATTTGTTGCTCATGCAAAGAACCGATTTCAATTCCCACCACCTACATGGTGGCTCATAATCATCTGTAACTCCAGTTACAGGAAATCTTTTGCCCTTTCTGACCTCCATACATGGTATACATACATACATACTGGCAAGACTCCTATATATAAATAAAATCAATAAGTCTAAATGAGGCAATAATCTGAGTTCATTCTCCAGATCCCATGTTTAAAAAAAAACAAAAAAGGAAACAGGCATGATGCCACACACATATGAGAGAAGACAGGCAGGTTCTTGAGGCTCACTGGCCAACCAGCCCAACTACTTGACCAATTCCAAGCCAATAAGAAAACTTGTCCCCAAAAGTAAATAAATGAAAGGGTGGACAGCACCAGAGGGACAGCATTTGAGATTGCCCTGCAGTTTTCACAGGCACACATGCCCACACATCTACACACACACAAAAATCCATAAAATTTAAGTTCTACACTATTTTTTATAGCAGTCTTATTCTTACGAGTTTCTATAGTAACAGATGATTAAGAACTAAGCAGTTGATCCCCCAAAGAACTGGCAGTAGGTGGTAAAATATGTAAACTGATCATTGACCATTAAAAAAAATAACTAAGAGAGAGAAACATGAGCAAATACAGAATAAATAAATTACCAGGTCTCAGTAGGTGTATAGGTTGTGTTGTGAATGTTATATACAAAAGACAAGGCATAAGTTCTTAAAGAATAAATAGAAATGTTCCCAAAGGAAATAAGAGTCCAACACCAAGTCTCCACAGAAATACATCTTTTTTCTAAGTCATACAAATGAATCATAAAATCAAAGAATGAAAAGCATGGATGTAGGGTTGGGGATTTAGCTCAATGGTAGAGCGCTTGCCTAGCAAGCACAAGGCCCTGGGTTCGATCCTCAGCTTAAAAAAAAGAAAAGCATGGATGTAATTTCAAAAGTCTTCCTTGATAAAGTAATTCTTAAGTTCTGATACAAATGAAATTTGCAGATCCAATTCCAGATTCACTGAATAACCTATGGTTTAGCAAACCCTCTAAGTTACTCTGGTATACACTAAAATTTGAGATCCATTGATTTAGATCAGTTTTTAGCACTATCAACATTTAAGACCTGATAATTCATTGTGGGCGAATATCCCATGCTTTACAGACATTTAACAATATCTTGGGCATCTATACCTTAAATGCCAACAGCACATCTCCAGACACTGCTTAAAGTCCTATCCCCTTGGGGAACAGAAATCACCACTAATCTAAATCAGGAAAATTTCCTGTAAGGCATCTAGTAAATATTTCAGGTTCTATAGTCCATATAATCAACTCTGCCCTTCTACTGAGGGCAAAAGTGGCCAGAGACACAAACAAAAATGAGTGATTGTAGGTACCAACAGGCCTGTATCTTCAGAACCAGGTGGTAGTTTGGCCCTCAGGCTGTAGTTTGCTGACCCCTAACATAGACTACACGCATTCCAACTAAATATCTTCAACTACTGCTACCAAGTAATTGTCTAGACTCATATCTGACTTCATCTAGTCTACTTGTAAACTAGATAGGAGTCTAGACAGAGCTCCATTAAAAGTTAACTGTCTTGCTCAGAGAACAATTATCAAAATACTGTAGCTCCAGCTGCTCTACCTAAGTGCGCTCTCTGACAATTGTACTCTATAGAGGTATAACTATATATTACTACATGAGAAACATTCAAATATCTTATATTGTAAAGCTACCAAAACATACAAAGAAAAAACTGTTTTTACTGAAGGCAGTAGCAATGATTTTCTTTTAAATGGGATCATTTCTCTTATGGGCAAACTTTATAAGAAAATAATTCCAGGATGGGCCACTTTGTTCATGGGACCATTGGGCAATAACAGGAAAGGCAAGGTAAAGAGGCTCACTGTACACAGAATGGGTCATCCTATCTACTTGATTACTGAATTCTTTCCCTTCTGAGGTCTCCTTTTGATGAGCATTTACACGGGACACAAGTATCTTTGTTGGTGAATATTATTTTAAGGTGTGTTACTTTTGTTTATGTTGCATTTGTTTAACTCTGTGAAGCTGTGTTACTGTGCCTGCCTGAAACACCTGATGGTCTAATAAAGAGCTGAATGGCTAATGGTGAGGCAGGAGAAAGGATAGGCAGGATTGGCAGATAGAGAGAAGCAGAAAGAGAAATCTGAAAGAAAGGGAAGAAGGAACAAGAGAACAAGGAGAGGAGGACTTCAGGAGCCAGCCACACAGCCAGACACAGATTAAGAAGGAAAGAAAAGGTATACAGGAATAAAGAAAGATAAAAGATGGGGGCTGGAGAGATGGCTCAGAGGTTAAGAGCACTGCCTGCTCTTCCAGAGGTCCTGAGTTCAATTCCCAGCAACCACATGGTGGCTCACAACCATCTGTAATGAGATCTGGTACCCTCTTCTGACCTGCAGTCATACATGAAAAAAAGAAAGAAAGAAAGATAAAAGAGGGCAAAGATAGACGGGCTAATTTAAAGTTAAGAAAAGCTGACAAGAAACAAGCCAAGCTAAGGCCAGGCATTTATAATTAAGAATAAGCCTCCATGTGTGATTTGAGAGCAGGGTCGCAGGCCCCTCAAAAGAGCAGAAACTAACAACAACATATCTTCACATCCATTGTCCAGAATCTATGCACATACTTCTTCCCAAATGTCTTTCTCAACAATTTTCCAATCATGTTCTTTCTAATCCCTGATCATTCAGCCAAACCATTGGCTATATAACCCATCAATCAGTAAACAATCACACATCTTATCATTTCTCCTTCCAAGCAAAATGTACAATCATGTGTACTGCTGAAGTTCTTTCTACCCAATAGAACAGTGTCTTTCAGGATTGTCCCATAAAGAAGTTTTAATGCTGTAGTTGGTGGTGCCTGCAGAACATGCAGAACAGTAAACCAGGTCCTAATCTTCTCTTCCTCCGTCAACCAATCATAGGACACACCATGTTTGGAAGAAAACACTGTAACAGCAGAAACCATAGGTATTTGGGCAACTTCTTCATGTAACTTGTTTGTGCACTCAGGACCTGCTCAGGCCTGACATGTAAATACCACTTCCACTTGATAATGAATTTCTGCTGTGCACATCCTACTTTATGGCATGGTGGGTCAGATAACACACAACTCATGATGGGCAGCTCAGTTTGCATAGTACCTTGGTGGCCTGCTGTCAAACATTCAGTCACTAAAGCACAATAGCAGGCAAGAGCTATCACTCAAAGGGAGAACTGTTGTCTACAAACAATGGTAGGGCCTTGCTCCAATACCCCAAAGGTCTCCTTTTTGATTCACCTATAGAGGCCTACCAAAGGCTCCAAACCGCATCCCTACCTGCCACTGACACCTCAAATACCATCAGGTCTGCTGGTTCACAGGGTCTAAGCGGTAGGGCAGCCTGCACAGTACCCTGGACCTGTCAAAAAGCCTTCTCCTGATCCAGGCCCCACACAAAGCTAGGTGCTTCCCATGTCCCTTGATATATAGGGGAGAAACACATCCAAGTGAAGAATGTGCTGTCTCCAGAATCCAAATAGGCCCATTAAACACTGTGCTTCTTTCTTGATTATGGGAAAGGCCAGATGCAATAACTTATCCTTCACCTCTGAAGGAATATCTCTGCATGCCCCACACCCCCGGACTCCTAGAAATTTCACTGAGGCCCCTGAATTGAGGCCCTTGGTTGGATTTATTTCCCATTCTCTGATGCAAATATGTGTTACCAACAAACAGTTGCTACCTCCTGCTCATTTTGTTCAATCTGCATAATTCCATCAATATAGTGAACCAGTATGACATTTTGTGCAAGAGACAGATGATCAAGATCCCTTTGGACTAAGTTATGATACAGGGCTGGAGAGTTAAATATACCTTTGAGGTAAAACTGTAAAGGGATTCTGTTGGCCTTGCCAGTTGAAAGCAAATCATTTCTGGGGCTCTTATGGACAGATATTGAGGAAAAGTATTTTCTAGATCAATAACTGCATACCATGTACCAGGAGATGTATTAAATATACTCGAGTAAAGAAACCACATCTGGTACAGCAGCTGCAATCAGAGATATTACTTAATCAAGTTTATGTTAGTCGACTATCATTCTCCATGATCCATCTATCTTCTGCCCAGACCAAATAGGAGAGTTAAAAAGTAAATATGGTAGGAACCACTACCCCTTTACTGTGACTATACTTTTCATTGTGACTACAACCTCCTCATGGACTACACTTTCTATCTCCCCTCTAGGAGCCAGCTTTAAGTCTGGTTATAGGTCTAGAGCTAGCTATTGATGGGTACAGCGGGACATCAGTATTGTCTTGCCTAGCATTTCCTTCAGGGAACGTCAATGAGGGTTCCACAGACAAAAAAATTAATTCCCTCAGGCATAAATTTCTGTCTTAGTTAGGTTTCCAATCCTGTGCTCTAACACCATAATCAAGACACTTTCTTATTAACAGAAAAAGTCAGGGCATAGTCACAATCAAACCAAAGCAAAACCAAACTTCCAGTGTAAAAATGTCAGTGCTTAACATCTGGGATTCACTTTAGTGACCCTGGCCTCTTGCTAATCCATCCAATTCTGATGGTCTAGAAACCTTATATGACCTTCATTTTGCTACAGAATTACTGAAGTAATAATGCTTCAGGAAATCCTAGATGAGATCTCAAAGATGCAGCTCAACATTTCCAGTTCTGCCTCCTAAGGAGTTCTTTCTCAGATACCTCTATTTGGTTATAGGAATCCCAACTTACACTACAGAAAAAGAATCTCAGAGCCAGTGAGATGGCTTAGTAGGTAAAGACATCACAAAGCCTGACAGTCTAAATTGGATCCCTGGGACCCACATGGTAGAAGGAGAGAACCAACTCTTGCAAGTTATCCTCTGACCTCTGTGAGCACTGTGGCATGCATAATATACACACCATATATATATAACTCTTAGGTGTATAGTACTTAATAAATCCCCTCTTTATTTAATAAACCCCAATTTTTGTTACACACACACACACAAAATGTAATAAATGGTCAAAATGAAAATAACAGAATGTGAACACTTTATTTCAGACACCTAATAGCTTTACATGTGCTAATTCATTTTTCATATTGGAAAACTGAGGCAGATGTATAAAATAACTCGTCAAGGCTCACAAGATGGATGAGTGGCAGCACTGTGAAATAAATTCAAGCGGTGTGAACCTCAAAGGCATATCCTAACTACAAGCTATTAAATTTTATTCTCTATGCCAAAACTTTATTTTCTCAACAATCTACAATCCAAATACTAGAACAGTATGATCTGTCCCCAAAGGAAAGAGAACAAAGAGAAAGGAAACAAAGGACAAAGGTTAACTAGACTACCTGCACCACAGTACTCAATCTCCGACCCAAGGTAACCCCTCGGCCATTAACTATGTTCCCTATATATTTAGCTAAACCCTAATCTTCATCATCACAAGGAACACCATACTCCTTTGCAGAAGCTATCTGTGTCAAACTGAAAAAAAATAAGGATCAAAATACCATTTAGAAAGGCCAAGTGTTATACAGGAGTGGCAACAACATGCATGTGACTTACCAGAGAATAGTGTCATTGAAGACTACGCTTGAAATATGAAAGTAAATCAAATCTTAAATGTGAGTCCCAAAATGAGAAAACTTATAAAGCAATAGAAGTCATGTTATAAGAAATATAACATCAGCCGGGCGGTGGTGGCGCACGCCTTTAATCCCAGCACTCGGGAGGCAGAGCCAGGCGGATCTCTGTGAGTTCGAGGCCAGCCTGGACTACCAAGTGAGTCCCAGGAAAGGCGCAAAGCTACACAGAGAAACCCTGTCTCAAAAAAACCAAAAAAAAAAAAAAAAAAAAAAAAAAAAAAAGAAATATAACATCAAAATAAATGCTAAATTTGACAGAAAGAAAAAACTCTAAATCTATGATCAAAGCAACTAAGTTCAGAAAGAATATCTTTATCCAGGTAGAGGAGATTTGGTTTTTGGGAAAGTCTGAAGCAACACATCACTACCAGTAAGAGCCCCTTATTTTTTTCCACTTGAGCAATGATTCCTATCTGTCACTAACAAAAAAAATGTAAATAGAAAACCAACTTATGAGATCAGTCTTTTGTTCCCAAAATATATAAAACTAACTTATGAGACTAATCTCTTATTTCAAAAAAAGAGTTATAATTTTTTTGTAATGGAAAAACAAATTCTAGCATGACATTAATCAAAAAGCTAAAAGACCTGGAAGCCTCACATCATGGCACACACCTTTAATGTCTAGAGACAGAAGCAGGAGGAGGATCTCTGTGAGTTCAAGGCCAGCCTGATCAACACAGCCGGTTCCAGGGCAGTCCAAGATACATACAGAAACTCAGTCTTATAAAACAAAATAAAATGAAAAATATAGATAGAGCACTCGGGAGGCAGAGCCAGGCGGATCTCTGTGAGTTCGAGGCCAACCTGGGCTACCAAGTGAGTTCCAGGAAAGGCGCAAAGCTACACGGAGAAACCCTGTCTCGAAAAACAAAAACAAATATAGATAGATAGATAGATAGATAGATAGATAGATAGATAGATAGATAGATAGAAGTCGTTTGCTTTAACTTCATAAGATGTAACTAACATTACTAGAATGATGTGACAGCAACTGTAATTGTTTAACTATTTTCCCATCTGTAAACAGATCAAACAGGATGAAGTTTGTTTGATAAAAGTGATTTTTGTGAAGAAAAAGAATATAATAGAAAATAATAATAAAAAAGAAAATAATAAAGAATTCTACAATCACTAGAAGGGCATAGTGGCTCACCCTTGTAATCTTAGCACTTGGAAGACTAAGGTTTAGAAGAATTAGCATGAATTCAACATCAGTATAGGCTACAGTGAGTTTCAAGCCAGCCTGGGCTAGGTGTGACAGCCTGTCTTAAAAAAAAAAAAAAAAAAGGCCAGGACTTAGGAGGTAGAAGCAAGCAAATCTCTGAGTTCCAGGACAGTCAGAGCTACATAATTAGACCCTGCCTTGAAAACAAACAAACAAACAAACAAACACTCTATACCAAACATAATAAAAAATAAGATTTGAACTTTTCATCTGGATGCACCTCTTTGTTATAAAAACATGGGGTGGGGGCGGTCTGGTTTTTGGTTTTTAACTCAGGCTATTTATGTACACCCTCTTTTGGCTCTAGCCTGCCAGAACAGCATAAGTACTACTCTACCATTACTTTAACAGTAACATACTGTGCAAACAGAATGAACACTTTTGATTAAATAGTCCAAATTCTAAATTGATTAGACAGCGCTAACTTTAAAAGTAACTATTGAACTGGGTATTGTGACCCACATTTACAAACCCAACACTATGGAGACTGAAGCAAGAGGATCTTAAGTTTGACTCTAGCTGCAGCTACACAGGGAGACCCTACAAGATGCTAGTATTCTTCCATTCAAAAAATTTTGGTGGTATGGTTGCTAAGGAAAACAAGATGGCACGTCCTCAAAAAGACTAAAAATCCTATTTCAGTTTAGGATTATCGTGTGACACAGCAATTTTAGCTTTAGATATACACTCAAATAAACTGAAGTAAGGGACTCCAGCAGGTATTTTATAGCACTGTTCACAGCAGCATTATTCATGATAATCATAAGTTATGAGCATCCTAAATATCACAGAAGATGAGTGAGTAAGCAAAATATGGCATTTCCAAATATGGATTATTAGTTAGCTGTTAAAAGGAATAAAATTCTGACACATGCCACATCATAGATGAACCTTGAGAGCATATACACTAAGTGAAATAAACCAGTCACAAAAGAGCAAATCCTGAAAAAGTCTTGTTAAATAAGTTACCTACAACAGTCAAATTCATATAGACAGAAAATAAAATGTTGGTTGCCAGAAGCCAGAAAGAGGGAGAAATGAGGATATTACTTAATGTACCTAGAATTCCCATTTTAAAAGATAGAATAGTGGAGATAGATGAATAATGGTGATGGTTGCACAGTGCTATGAATCTGTAATACCACTGAAGTGTACACTTGAAAGTGGTTAATATGGAAAATTATGTTATATATTTTCCATGATTAAATTTTGTAGTTGAAAAAACTGGGAGTTCTGTTCCATTTGTTTTTCACTACTGGGAATCAAACCTGGGGCCTTATCCAAGCTAGCTAAGAACTCGAGAGGGGGTGAGTATTAGAAGACAATTTGTTCTGTAGTAAGTTCACCCATCCACAGTGTCCCAATCCTCTCCTTTAAGTGTGAACTATAATCTTCTACCCACTGCTTAGCAACTTTTCACTGATTCTAAAAGAAGCAGTTTTCTCTTTAAGTAACATAGTCAAGACTCCTTTCCCAAAAGCTTTTCCTATTTAGACATTATACTATTATAACCTATTATCCAGCAATGATCAAAATCTGATTTTTTTTTTCCTAAAAGGAAATAAAAGTTTTAGAAAGGCTTCTTCTTCACTAGGCTTGTTAATTGCTTCCTTCATGTTATATAATCATAATTAAATAAACACAAACATTAGAAAAGAAAATACTCAAATGCATGTAAAGGTTTCAACTGAGGGCTTTTTTCCCAAAACCTCAATAAATTTTATTTGACTTAAAAAAATTATGATTTCATTAAATCATATAAAATTTTTTGAAGTTCTGGAAATTTTTAAATTTTTTGGAAGTTTTTAAAATTTATCAGTTAGCATACCAAAAAAATGGGTTTCATTTTGACAATTTCATACATAGACAGCATTGGACTTTGCTTGTATTTTCTTCCTCAACAGGCATTTGTCCCTCCTTCCCTCCTCTCACTCAAGGTCCCTTTCCACCACATAGTCTTTCTTTCATCTCATAGTATATATGTGTATATAAATAAACATATATATGGCCTATGGAATCTGTATATTAGAGAAAACAGGCAATATATGCATTTCTGAGTCTTTCTTACTTTGTCCAACAAGATGATCTGCAAGTGAGTTAACGTCACTCTCTTTTTTAAATTCATTCTTTTTAAAGGTGAATAAAACTCCATTGTGTACCCCACATTTTCCTTACTTTTCACATACTCATGGGCATCTAGGCTGGTTCCTTATCTTGGCTATTGTAAACACCAACACTAAACAAGCGTGTACAAGTATTCTTAAAATTTAATTTAAAATTGTGTCCTCTGTGCTCGCTTCGGCAGCACATATACTAAAATTGTGTCCTTTCTACACAGGCATGCTGATCTCTCAGTATTATTGATTCTGACAAGCACATGAAATAAGACATAATTTTACTATATTCACTTTGGGGAGGTATTCCACTAAACAAGTATTACCCAAGAATCTACATACCATGTCTTATGTTTGAGTGTACATGTGTATGTGTGCACATGCAATTTTATGTGAGTGTGGTACTCGGTATCAAAACTAGGGCCTTACATATACTAGGCTAGGCAGTGCTCTACCACTGAGCTACATTCCCCACATCTGCATGCCAAGTCTTGAGGTATAATCCTTACAATAAATTTCTTGATTTTATTAAAAGAGATAATTGCTTATTTTTAAATTAATACTAAAAAGACCTACAATACAGAAGACTACAATGATCAATATAAAAGTAAGACTACACAAACAAAATGATGTGATATTTAGTTAGTAAGATCACAGGTTCCTAAACACACAAAGGATTAATGTGCTTAAAGTACATAGTCTTCTAAGCAAAATTTTTATTATATGAAAATTGTTCACACCAAATGCCATAATATTTTTCTCCAATTATATTTTCCAATGTGCACAGTATATCCTGGCCTATAAGATCATTCCAATATCATTCTTGTAAGAACTCTTTGGCCGGAAATGTAGACCAGTAGTAGAGCTCTTGTCTGGCATGCACAAGGCCCTGGGTATAATACCTAGCTACTGAAAAAATAAAACATTTTCAAAGGTGAAAGAAAGACTGGAAAAGAGAATGTTATTGAAATTTAAGAATGTGATCAAAATAATCATTTTGATTTCCAAACCAAAAGTCTTGATGCCTCAAAAATAAGACTCTGCCTCTGAGAACAAAGACCCTAAACTTCCAATCCTTTAGCTAATGTAAGAGTAATAGTGAGCCAGGTGTGGTGGTATACACTCCTGTAATCTCAACACTACAGAAGCAATCCGGGCTCACCTGGGATATATATATATATGTGTGTGTGTGTGTGTGTGTGTGTGTGTGTGTGTGTGTGTGTGTATCTTGAAACTCTGCCTCAAAAAAAATAAAAATTAAAATTAACAATAAGCATAGTGATTGACAGAAGATGGAAAGTAGCTACAAGTTATTAGAGCTTTTAAAAATTTATAAAATTAAAACAAAGTTATAATCACATTAGGGCTTGGGTAAATTCCACTATGTGTTGCTGTCTAGAACCTTTCCCATCAAAACACAAACTGGGTAAAACTCCATCTAAGAAGTAGACATAGTGGATCACAATTTTAATCCCAGTACTGTGAGAAGCTGAGGTAGGAAGACTGGATTTAAGTAGATGCCAGCCTGGGCTACAAAGGGAGACAGGGTCTAAAAAAGATAAAAGACCTCAGGCTATTCTTTTTGTTTGTTTGTTTGTTTTCAAGACAAGGGTTCTTTGTGTAGCTATTGAGGGTATCCTGGAACTTGCTCTGTAGACCAGGCTGGCCTCGAACTCACAGAGATCCGCCTGCCTCTGCCTCCCGAGTGCTGGGATTAAAGGTGTGCGCCACCACCGCACCACTACCGCCCAGCCCTATTCTAAAGCCTACAAACACCAAAATATCATGACCAACTTTTCTTTTTAAAACCACCCTTTCTGAATTTGCAGTTTGCAGTATGGTCAAAATGTACATATAATCATATTCCTAGTGTACCAGATAGATACTAGAAAAGAAAAAAAGAACAAATTCTTGGAAATGGTCATCAGAATATTAAATAGAAAAGTAATGCCTACAGAGACCGTGAAGTAATGCCCATGTTGGAGAAAAAGTCTGCCTATATTTGACACACATAATGCCAAACGGTGTGTGTATGACACTAAAATATTTTCTTCAGTAAATATCAAAAGGCAAAGAAAACACTTACAGGATATTGTTTATAACTCCCAATCTTTCCAGACGCACATGGTGCTACTTTCAGGGGGCCTCACTAAGATACTTACATGCCAGTGTCACTATAGAAGGGTTCAGTAAAGAAATAATCTTTAGTTTAAACTAACTCCTGAGGAAAGGACACCAAATAAATAAATTGGGTAGGGGAGGGGAATCTGCAAATATGAACGGGTTAAGTTTATGTGTTCACTGCAAAGATACATCAGAACATACCACAGAGGAGCCTCCTTATTTTCCACCCTCCAAAGATTCCAATAAGGCCTTCAGAGTCTCTCACCTGTTTACCCCTCTTTGAAATGGACCACAAAGCCCTGCTAGCTTCATCTCCTCATCATCACTCTGCCTTTTCACTCTCCCCTTCATACAATACACCACACCCATAGCAACCCACTCCACACACACATCACAGTTTCCTCATGGAACAACCCAAACACCCCATAATTAACCCCATATTCTACACATTCCTCATAAAACTAAGAAAGAGCCCACACACACAGCAAGCCCCAATCCTAACAACCCCAAACCTAAAATCCTCATTCAACCTCATTTAACACGTTCTACACACGCACACAATACAGCAGATGAAATACATGTTCCCCATGGTTCACAATCTACACACACCCTGAGCCACGTAGGGTAGAAAAGCCCACACTACAACCACTGCGGTGCTCAAACAAACGCTGGGAAGAGGCCACGGCGCTGCCACGCCGAAGGCGCCAAGTTGGAGGTGGGGGAGCGAGCAGAGCCAGACACTTCACCTGAAAATCCGCCAGGATCATCTCCCGGTCCATGTTGGACGCCATGGCGGCCGCCGAGCTCCGCGGCTCCGGGAACGAAGCGCGCACCTGGGAGCGAGACGGCGCCTCCTGCGGCCGCAGATGCGGCCGCCGCCGGGTGGCGAGGGGCTGGCGGGCGAGCCGGCGGGCGGGCCGGCGGGCCGGCGGGCGGGGCAGCGCGGGAGGCTAGGTGCTCATGCACTCAGTAACCTTCAGCCGCCCTGAGCCCGCCTGCGCCCCGCGGAGCCCTCGCTGCAGCCGCCGGGACAAGGAGGCTGGTCTCGATGCCCGGCTGGTCCTTCCGTCGCCGGCTGGGAGGAGGACAGGCTGCGACAGCGCGCGCCCGGCTCCCTTCAGCCGCGGCAAGCCCGGCGGGGGCGGGGAAAGCGAGAGAACGAGCAGGCGGGCCAACGCCACAGCCGCCTCCGCCTCCTCCGCTTCCTCCCCGGCCGCCGCCTCCGCCCCTGGTTGGCCAGCGCCAGGGCTGTCGCACATTTTGCCTGTCATCAAGGTCGCAAAGCGGCGCTTTCCGGCTGTCACGTGACTGCCCGCCTGTCAAGCGTTGGGCGCACTGCTGGCGGGCGGAGACGTGGGCCCAGGTGGCTGGGAAGCTGATTTGCGTTCCCGGGAGCCTGAGGACCCGCAACAGGTTTTTCCGGTTTGGGTTGAAGCCGAGGCCTGGAGGTGCCGCCTCCCCCCTGGCCACGGCGGGAATGTGATTCGGCGCCTCACGTGCTTAGTCACACGCAAAGCACATCCAGCCTCAGCCCAGCTCAGCACACTCCTAACCCGCCTGACAAGCAGAATTTGTAATGTGTACGTTTTCCTCGGACAAAGTTTCACCAAAATACAGCTTCGTATACGGTCTCTTACTCTCAACCCCACGGTCAAAAGCCGCTTGCCTTCTGTCACTCCCAATCTGGAACCTTTTTCTGAGTCTACACCCTCAGACCCAAACACTGAGGTACACAGAGGACCATGTGTCTGTGGAACTTAGAAACTGAGAGGTGGATGAGAATCCAGACCTCAAAAGGATGCTGAACATTTTAAATTAAATATTTGAGGGGAAAGATTTCTACTGCTATAATATGAACATTTTTAGAGCTAAGACAAGGAGAAAACTCGAATACACTATTTTGTATAGACTTTTTAAAATACTTTCATAAGTAAAACTCTGTAAGTACTCATAATTACTGAAATTTTCAACTTAGGGTCAGAAATTGGCAATCCCCGTTAACTAAAACAGCCAAAAGTCTATGAATTATATGACAGTTTGCAATTGCCATCCAGGACAAAGGAAGGGCGACAGAATATATTCAATCTTGACACAAGATAGCAGGAACTTAAAGACTTTTAAAGGGCACATACAGGCCCTGGAAAGTATTTTAAACTCTAAAAATGTTAAACAAAAATAGGAACTAATGGAATCACTATAAGGAACCAATGCCTAAGCTTCTTAGGCTAGGAATATATCCAAGAAAAAAATAGGAAGTCTGAATTAAATATTCAGTCCCTTGAATATAAAGAAGTGTGCTGTGTCATGTTAAGATCTTGATTTGCGGGAGGTGTAGCTCAATAGTAGAGCATTCACCCAGCAAGCACAAGGCTCTTAGATCCCCAAAATCACTGGGGGAAAATTATAATCCATGGTTCTTTTACTAAAAATAATCTGGCCTACAATCCTATGATAACTTGTATCTTTTTTAAAATTTTTAAAATTTACTTGTTTTATTTTATGAGTGTTTTGCCTGTGTGCATGTATATGTACCATGTGAGTGCCTGGTGCCCCTAGAGGCCAGCAGGGTTGTCTAAATCCCTGGAACTGGAGTTATGAATGATTGTGGGCCATGGCGTGGATGCTGGGAATAGAACCCTGGTCCTCTACAAGAGCAACAAGTGCTCTAAGACACTGAGCCATCTTTCCAGCTCTATAACCTGTATTTTAATGTACAGGATCACCTAAATAACAAATAGAACTCCTGTGGCTGATGTGGTGATGCATGCCTTTAATCCTAGCACTTGGAGTACAGAGGTAGTCAGAACATAGAGAGTTCCAGACTAGTCTGGGCTACATGGTAAGCCCCTGTCTTTTGTTTTTTGTTTGTTTGTTTGTTTGTTTGTTAAAAAAAGAACAAGAGAGAGAGAGAGAGAGAGAGAGAGAGAGAGAGAGAGAAGAAAAAGAACCCTTTTTTTTAGTCTTTTTTGGTTGCTATTCCTAAAGGGAGAGATTTTGAAATTGTCATACAGGAATCATGAGGTGAAACATAATGCCAACAAAATAAATGAGACAATTCAATTACCCCATTAGTATGTCCTCTCAGAACAAGGCAGGTTCAGTTATATGGCCAGTATTAGTGCAACCCTACAAAGTTGAGTTTTCTCTGTAAGACATGTGACTACCTCAGAACCCATTCAAGCACTGCATAAATCCCTCTCACCCTCCCTTCACTCCATCTGAAAGTTAAAACAATGCTATGATGTAGTAAGAACATGTAGTAAGAATGGCCTGGATATTCAAACGTATGAATTTTTTGAACTATTTTCCCAAAACTTAGCTGTAGAAACCTGGATGAGTTTTTCAAATATTATTAACTTCAACTATCAAGATTGTTTCAGGAGGTAAATGAGAAAGTTCAAATATTTGTATAAAATTAGCATAAATTTCATAGCATTTCTGTGTTTGAGACCTGTTGCGTGATATTTTGTCTGTGTTCTGACAAATAAAGCTTGCTTGGAGTCAGAGGGCAAAGCTAGCCACTAGTTAACCATAGAGGTCTGGATGCCTGTACAGAGAGGAGACAGGAGGTGATAAGGTGGGGTGGAGAGAGGATCTAGGCCCTTTTGGACTGAGGAGTGAGAGAGGTAGAAAGCAACTGACAGCTGCTCCTGCTTTCTGATATTTCAGGTTCTTACCCCAATATTTGACTCCAATTCTTTTATTTGGTAAAGATTAATTAGATTTATGCATTATCTGGTGCCCCACATTGGGTGCCATAAGTAATTGGATGTTTCCTGTCCCAACTGCCCACTCGGCCAATATCTCAGGCTTATTACTGTGACAGAGTCCTGTGCTGTTGTTCCCTTTGGGGGAGGGAGGCAAGTAGGCACAGTGTCAAGGACACAGATTCTGGGAAAATATTGAAACAACAAACTCAGTTTATTCAGGAAGAGGCCTCCACCCTGCCCTGGGGGAAAATCTGATGAATATGCATCTGCTGGTGTGACATGGCTGCCTCTCATTTGTCCAGCTCATCTCTAGATCATGTTGCTAAGGCCCTTAGGCAGATTCAGGTTGACTCTCAGAAAGTATTTTATTACTGGTTTGGGCAGGCTGGCCCTCAAGTCTTTTAGGAATGAGTCATCCCACATATTACTAACTAGCTCTTACATTTAAATTAATCCATTTCTATTAATCTATGTACTGCCATGTGGCTCATGGCTTTACCTGTCCTCTAGCATGCCTTGCTTTCTGGGTGGCTGGCTGGTGTCTCCCCTGACTCCATCCTCCTTTTTCCCATCATTCTCACTTTGTTTTCCCCCCAACTTCCTGTCCAGTGACCAGCCTGTAAGCTTTCTACTAACCAATGAGAGTAATACATATTCATAGTGTAGAAAAGGATTATTATATACCAGAGATCTAATTTTGTCCCTTTTCAACCCCTCTGTGAATCTTTAATTGCTGACATGAAACTAAGAAAACTTAATGATTTCATACAGTGAGCAATACAATGCCTGGGGAAACTCCTCATAAACATTAAAGCTTTCCTAATGTATTAGTTGTTAGTATGATAACACCTAATATTCTTTCAAGGCCACCCATTTGATTAAGCTTAAACACACAAGAATGTCTGCTTTTTTTTTCTAACCATGGCCTTTAGTACCTTAACAAATACAATTTCATGTTCTGACAAATTCTATGAATTTTTTCCTGCAACTGTTTCATCTACAAATGGTTTATTTCCTCCCACGGGTTTAAAGTTCCTTGACAATTATAAACCATTTCATCCAGTATGCTTTTATATTCATCACAGTACATCCATAGCAAAATCTTGAGTACATAATAATAATTTGAATATATTAACATTTATTGTGTCTCTTATGGTGATATTGTATTCCTCAATATATTGTGCATCCTAATAAAATTATCTGGGGTCAGAGAACAGAACAGCCACTAGATATAGAGGCCAGAAAATGGTAGCACACACACCTTTAATCTTAGCATTCCAAAGGCAGAGATCCGTTTGGATCTCTGTGAGTTCAAAGCCACACTGGAAACAACCAGGCATGGTGACACACGCCTTTAATCCCAGGAAGTAATGGTAGGAAGCAGAAAGGTATATAAGGCATGAGGACCAGGAACTAGAGTCTGATGAAGCTTTTAGGTTTTTAGCAGCAGTTCAGCTGAGATCCATTCGGATGAGGACTCAGAGGCTTCCAGTCTGGGTAAAAAGGATCAGCTGAGGAATTGGCAAGGTGAGGTTAGCTGTGGCCTGTTCGGTCTCTCTGACCGTCCAGCATTCACCCCAATACCCGGGTCTGGGTTTGTTTTTATTAGTAAGACTGTCTAAGTTTCATGTTGCAGTCTCTAGTCAGGCACAGAGGCACACACCTTCAATCCCAGCATTCAGGGAGCAGAAACAGATGGATCTCTGTGAGTTTGTAAACCAGCCTGGTTTACAAAATGAGTTCCAGGACAGCCAGGGCTGTTACACGGAGAAATCTGGTCTTGAAAACAAAAGACAAACAAACAAAAGTCTTCTACATACAAGTATATTATATACTTTATTTAATTCAATCTTCACAACAGCCACTTTACACAATGAAAAGCTTCTCTTGAGAGGTTAAGAATTTGTCCAGGTCCATGATCGAAAGTGGAAGGCCGGGGCTGGAGAGATGGCTCAGAGGTTAAGAGCACTGCTTGCTCTTCAAAGGTCCTGAGTTCAATTCCCAGCAACCACATGGTGGCTCACAACCATCTGTAATGAGATCTGGTGCCCTCTTCTGGCCTGCGGGGATATGTGCAGACAGAACGCTGTATACATAATAAATAAATAAATCTAAAAAAAAATAAAATAAAAATAAAATTTTAAAAAGTAGAAGGCCTACAGTTCAAGGCTAGGTCAAAACCAATATTCTTCCCAGTTTCTCTGGTGACCTCCTACAGTATCACCCTCCATGCTGTCAAGTTTATAAAGTAAATGAAAAGATTGTTTCTTACCTATGGTCTAGCTATTTTGATTAGATAACCAGCATCCAGAATTAATCATTGAATTGTCATGAGGAAGTAATTTGTTTTTTATTTTTCTAAAATTCCATTTTGAGAAAATTTTACTGCAGTGCCAAAAATAAGAATAGATATTCTTTTTCCATAAGTATTCAAAATAATTTTAATCTCATTTTCATAGTCCACTAAAATAGACTTTGGCCTAATTTAAATACAATCTTCTAGAATCTTCGTATAATGCCTCTTTCTAAAACTCTTTGAGTTTTTATTTCATTTTTCAAGTATAAGTTATTTGTGGTATTATTAATACTTATTTTACTATTTTTCAATTATGTATAGGTATCCACAGAGGCATCCGATTCCCCTGGAGCTGGAGTTACAGGTGGTTCTGAGCCACCTGGTGGTGCTGGGAACCAAACTCAGGCCCTCTGCAAGAGCTATCTAAGCTCTTAACCGCTGAGCCACCTCTCTAGTCCCTATTAAACTAAATTTTTATTTGAAATTATTTTGGATTTATAAACTCCAATGACAGCCCAGATCCTGAAAATTCTGAAGAGTCAAGAACTTTATAAACTATCCCTCGACTTGGGTTTGCCTAGTGTTTCCTCAGATTTACACTGAGTTTGTGCTGGGCATGGCAGCACATACCTTTAATCCCAGTATTGCTGCCAGGATGAGAGCCGGAATGGGACAGAATTCGGGGGAAGACCTTATTTCCGGGCGGGAGGTGGGGAGGACTATACTGAGTTTATGGATTTTGAATAAGAATACTCAAGGGTGCCGGGCGGTGGTGGCGCACGCCTTTAATCCCAGCACTCGGGAGGCAGAGCCAGGAGGATCTCTGTGAGTTCGAGGCCAGCCTGGACTACCAAGTGAGTTGCCAGGAAAGGTGCAAAGCTACACAGAGAAACCCTGTCTCGAAAAACCAAAAAAAAAAAAAAAAAAAGAATACTCAAGGGCAATAGGTCCTTCTCATCACATGATATTGGGGTCTTCACTCTATCAAATGACTTATTGTAGTGTTAACTTTGATCTTGTGATTGAGATAACTGAAGTTTTTAACAATGTTTCTTGTTTATTAGGTAAATCATGAGACTAATATTACTACCAAGTTAAATTCCTGTTTAAGTAATCAAACAGGTAGTTTATTCAATGATTTTAAAGAGTCTAGTGGCTGATCTTGGACTTGTAAGTAATGGGATAGGGCCTAAGATATGAATTCCATATACTTAATGACTTTAAATCATAATTTCAAATTTCCCTCATCAAAAAATGAGAATAATATTTACTTCACATAGTTGTAAATTTTAAATGTTTATCATATTTAATAACTACAGAACACTGCAAGCATTACTTATTAATATCATATTTAAGCTTTTAAGTTGTTTACTGGCATTTTTTTCTTACTTTTCAAGAAAGGAATTCCTTTTTTTTTTTTTTTTTTTTTTTTTGGTTTTTCGAGACAGGGTTTCTCTGTGTAGCTTTGCGCCTTTCCTGGAACTCACTTGGTAGCCCAGGCTGGCCTCGAACTCACAGAGATCCGCCTGGCTCTGCCTCCCGAGTGCTGGGATTAAAGGCGTGCGCCACCACCGCCCAGCAAGAAAGGAATTTCTAAGTCCTACAAGTACCCATATGAAAAGCCTGTTGACTCTCAGAAATAAATACCCAAGCCACAAGTATAAGTAATTTTAAAAAGGCCCCCTAGGGGGCCACCTCTGTTATCTATAAATTCAACAAAGAGAAGATTTTAAAACCAAGAAAGTATAGTTACCTCATTCACATTCCTCAAAGCTAATCATGTAGAAACTCTTCATTGGCTGGAGTCAATGTGGGAAAAGCATGAAATAATTTGACTAAACCATATGCTTGCTGTAAGTCCTTTAAAATGATTCCAACTCTTAGTACTTGATATCCAACTATGCAGGTTGCCTTTAAGCATTTTAGGGACACAACTATATTAAAAGAAAAACTGTTAATTTTCGATGTAACTGAGTACCTGTGAATCTTCTGAGTATGTGTTAAAATATAAGGTTATGGGGGACAGAACCTCTTAAATCTACCTCAGTGAACTAGCCCTCACAAAGTAAGGGATTTTTTTTTTCAACTCGACGTGGTAGCACATGCCTATAAACTAGGAAGAACTAAGAAGGCTGAGGCAGAAGGCCCAGGAAGAAAGGGAGGGATGTGAAGAGGAAAGGGGCAAGGGAAGGAGGGAGGGAGGAAGAAAGGAGTGGATATTCATCGGTGGCACTTCATTGTGCTTATTTAAGCTCTCTCAGTTAGACTGAACTGTGTGCTGCCAGTTCTGCTTCTCAGAGTAGGCAGAGGAAGCACACTCTTAGGCACCAAACAAAACCAAAACTACCCCCCCAAAAAAAAAAAAAACCTTTCTTAAACAGTATTTTGGGTTGCAGAGATGGCTTAGCGGTTAGGAGCACTTGCTGCCTTTGCAAAGGCCCAGAGTTTGTTTCCCACCACCAGCCTCATAAGACAGCTCACTGTATCAGGGAATCCAATGCCCCTCTTCTGTCCTTTTCACACACACACACACACACACACACACACACACACACACACACACACGAGTTTTTATTTACTCATTTATTTTTGGTTTTTCAAGACCGAGTTTCTTTGTGTAGCCCTGGCTGTCCTAGAACTCGCTCTGTAAACCAGGCTGGCCTTGAACTCACAGAGATCCACCTGCCCTCTGCCTCCCAGGTGATAGGATTAAAGGCATACATGCCACCACTGTCCTGACACATAAGTTTTGTTGTTTTGTTTTCATATCCCAAAGTTTTCCCCTCCCCCACCACCACCACTTCCCCACCCCCATTCACTAATCCTCCTCTATCTCTTCAGAAACCAGAGGGCCTCCCATGGCTATCAGCCAGCCATGGTATATCAAGTTGCAGTGAGACTAGGCACGTCTTCTTCTGTTAAGGCTCGATGAGGCAATCCAGGAGGAATGGGTCCCAAAAGCAGATAACAGAGTAAGAGACAGCCCCTACTCCTACTGTTCAGGGTCTCACATGAAGACCAAGTTACACAACTGTAACATATAGGCAGAGGGCCTAGGTCAGTCCCATGCAGGCTCCCTGGTTGTCAGTTCAGTCTCTGTGAGCCCCTATGAGCCTAGGTTAGTTGGTTCTGTGGGTTTTCTTGTGGTGTCCTTTACCCCACTGGCTCCTACAATCTTTGTTCCCCCTCTTCCACAGGATTCCAGAGCTCTGCCTAATGTCTGGCTGTGGATCTCTGCATCTGCTCCCATCAGCTGCTGGATGAAGCCTCTCTGATGACAGCTGGGCTGGGCACCAATCTATGAGTATAGCAGAGAATCATTAGGAAGCATTTCACTGACTTTTTTTTTTTTTTTTTTTTTTTTTTTTTTTGCCAGTTCTGTTTGGTTCTATCCCACCTCTGGATCCTGGTCCTCAGGAATGTGCTCCCTCTCATGGTAGGCCATATAAGGTTTCTATTTATTTATTTATTTATTTATTTATTTATTTATTTATTTATTTATTTTTATTTGCATTGATATTTTGCCTGCATGTGTGTCTGTGTGAGGATGTCAGATCTCGGAGTTAGAGACCGTTGTTAGCTGCCATGTGGGTGCTGGGAGTTGAACCCGGGTCCTCTGGAAGGGCAGTTAGTGCTCTTACCCACTGAGCCAGCTCTCCAGCCCCGTAAGTTTTTTAAATGAATCTAAAGTTAATATTTTAAGAAGAGCAACTGAAGTCATAGGAAGAGCAGACTTTTATTGAACTGGTTTTGCTCCTTTTTAAAATTAGTGATGCATTTATTTATTTTGAGACAGGGTATCTCTAACATAGCCCTATCCTGGAACTCACAACGTAGACCAGCCAGCCTCAAACTCAGAGTCGGCTTGCCCTGACCTCCCAACTGCTAGGATTAAAGTCGTGGGCCACCACGCCCAGCTGCTTTTCCTCTTATTTGCTGGTACTGTATCATTTTTATATTTATTTACATATTTCCTGTGGGTGATGGGATGTTAAAATCTTCGTTCTTAGGGCCTCCAAAAACTCTTAATACAACAAGGTACAGTACTGCATACTTGTAATCCAGCCATACCAGGCTGCTTTCCAGATTACAAGTAATAAGCCAGCCTGAGATACATAAGGAGCTGTAGGCTTGCCTGGATAAAAGCACCCTAAATCATGAGTTTTCTTTACTCAGTTACACAACACAGGTATTTTATTTAATGAAAGTCAGAACACATGTACACTCATTTTTTACAGAATACATACAATTTTATTCTTTCTCATTACCGTATTTTCCCCAAGCAAGATGCTATTAAATTCTCGAAGGCAATGTTTGTAAATTGGATTAGTGCCAGTTATCACTTTAACAGTGCCAATGTCCTATCACAACTTCCAGCTGAACTAAAATCTCATAGTTCCCAGAATGATCGAGTATACAGTATACATGGAATCCTAAATATTATACTGTTAAAATGTTTGCTTTTAAGGAGTTCATTTCTTTGGTTGTTGTTACCTGGTTCACACTATTCAGCTTTAGTTACACCAGAAAATAGCTGATTTTTTTTCCCTTAACAATTTAAAGAAACACTGCCAAATTCTTGCTAGTTTCCACTTTCCCTAACAGCCAACCTGTTTCAAGATGATTATCCAGATGTTTCTGGCTTGTTTTTAATACTTCCATTTTACTCCATGGAACTGGGTACAGATGTTGCTTGATATACGTGCCACGGCTGGTTCTAATTAAACAACTTGTCTTTTTTTTTTTGCTTAGTTTCATTTTACTCACTGGATGCATCATACAACCGTGCTGGTTTGTTTTCTAACTTACTGTAAACTTTGTTTAAAATTAATCCCATTTCTCCCTTTCCCTCAAGAAGAGAAGTCACATTTTCTAGACCCTGGAACTTTAAAGCTTCTAAGTTCATCGTGATTTCTTGTAACATACTTTCCGTTCTCCTACAACTCAGTCTACGAGACTTCTCTGGTCTGGTGCTGTCAGTCGGGTCGCCTCCGCAGCCCTGGCAATGACCTGACAGGTGCCAAGGCCTGTGGTGGAGCAAAGGAGTTCAGCCAGAGCGTGCTCCCGGAGGAGGAGGCGGCAGCCGCAGGCCAGGCCGCTCCAGTAGGCGAGCCTGGCCCGGGAGCGCGGAGGCCGGGAGCTGCCCGGGTCCAGCTGGGGAGACGCCCGAGCGCTCTCCGCCCGCCAGCCGTAGGGCCGCGGAGCCTCCAGAGCCTCAAGCCGGCGCGGGGTTACCACCGCCGGGGTCCCGCCCGGTAGGGGCTCGGCGTCGCGGGCTGCAGCCAGTCAGCCCCAGTCCAGCAGGCCCGTCCGGGCGGCCCCGACCCCGCTTGGGCAGAGGCGGCTAGCAGAGCCGGTGGGCAGGAACCCCGCGGCCGGCCGACCCGCGGACCCAGGCCCTGCGCGGGCTGCGGAGAGCGCGGGGCCGCGGGGGCGGGGCGAGCGCGCCGCCGGCCAGTGCGCCGCCAGGGCGGAGGGCGGGGCGTGGGCGGCGCCCGGCCTTCCCGCTCCCGCGGCGCGCTAACTCCACGGAGCCTCCTTAAAACTCTGCCGTTAAAATGGGGGCGGGTTTTTCAACTCAAAAAGCGCTCAATTTTTTTCTTTTCAAAAAAAGCTGATGAGGTCGGAAAAAAGGGATAAGAAACCGGCACCGTCTCTGCAGAGGCAACCGAAGCAGCAGTCGCTCCAGCGGAAAAAGAAGCAAAAGAGGGAGGGAAGGGAAAGATCCTAAAGGGGGAAGACGCGCAAGTGCCTGAAGCCGGGAAGGGAGCAGCTCTCCGAGATTTTGGGGAGTCGGACTACAAAAGAAACTGTCAGCCGCAGCTCGCGAGGGACTGGCTCTGCCTGGATCGGCTCCGGGACCCAGCTGGCTGGCCGTCGCTGCCCTGTCCGCGGCACCGACTAGGGGCACAGGCCGGAGGACCGCGAAGAACTGGCCAAGTGGCACCCAGCGCCCGAGCTGCTCTGGACGGACGCCAAGAAATCGGCGGGACTAGCTGCGCCCGGGAACTGTGGCGACCGCCTGTACTTCCAAGGACCCTTTCCATCACCGGGGCCCCCCCGGAAAATCGGAGAAGAGGGAAAGACCGCTGCAGAGGCGACGACCGCCGCTCAGTGAGCGCTTGCAGTGGAGAGCCTGAGCTAGTTCGGTCGTAGGCGGGAAGTTACTGGCGAGCTGGCCCGGTGCAGCCGCGATGCTACGGCGAGCTGCCACAGCGACCGGAGCCCGGTAGACGCGTCCCTCGTCGCCCTGCTCCTTCCTCAGGCTGCCGGGAGTCCCGGGACCCGGCGGGACCGGCATGACGGGCTTGGCGGGGGCCTGCCGCGCGCCCACCAGCCTCCGGAGACCTGCGCCCTGCCCGGCTCCCACGGCCTCTGAGGCTCGGCGGGGCTGCGGCAGCCCGGCGGGCGGGCTCCGGGGGCTCTTCTGAAGACGCCGAGCCCGCTGGGGAGTCGTTGAGACCCGAGAGTTGAGGGCCACGGAACTGCTGCTCCGGTCTGCCTTCGGCGATCATCTTTAACCCCCCCAGCACGTCAGCATCCAGCCATCGCGGCGCTCTTCTAGCGAGCAGCACTCGGAACTACCCCCTTCGGCGAGACGGATGGAAAGCGAGCCCAGCGGAGGACCTGCCCCTGAAGTTCTGCCTCAAGTCACCATTGTGAACAAGGGTGGGTTAAAGCCTTTTCTTCTCTCCAATACTTTTTCTCCCGCAGTGTTTTCTGAGCTGATCTAGTCCCTTAAGGCTCCGCACATCCTCCTCATAGAACTGTGAAGCTTAGGTACGTGACAGCTCTGCCTACATCTCACGTCCAGAGTAATTAATCAAGAATGCCTGTGTGTCTGTATGTGTCTCTGTTGAATCGCCAGAATCCTTCTTAGGGGTTAAAGCTAAAAAACTAGGAGAAGAGCCCCTCTCCAATGGGCTCAGTTTTGCTGAATAATCACGTGTGAATCGAGGGGCGGGCTTTTGGCAGGCCGACCTTACTAGTATTTACTACCAAGCTCTACTCCAGATTAACCATCCCAGTCCTTCTGTCAGCCTCCGATGCCATCATGCAGCCTGATTAGGAGCAAAGGAAAGTGGGAAAGGAGAAGCAACTAATCGTCTTTTCCCGATCGTCAGGACCCTAAAGAATGGCCGAGCCTTGGGGGAACGAGTTGGCGTCCGCAGCTGCCAGGGGGGACCTAGAGCAACTTACTAGTTTGTTGCAAAATAATGTAAACGTCAACGCTCAAAATGGATTTGGGAGAACTGCGCTGCAGGTTGGTATCCACAGAGGTGGGGAAAACAAGTTAATAAGGTTGCCTGGGTTTCTAAAATGACAGCATTTAAAATTTGAAGGGTAGAAATCTTCACTGTTTTAAAACCTACTTGGTTGCCATATTTTATATCTTTAAGTGGACCCAACTCCCCAAAATGACGTACTTTGAAGAAACTCGTCAAACCCAATAACATCCTCGATATCAAGAGAATCGTAGGTTTGGTCATAATTTTTGGAATGTTTTTGTGACAGTGGAGATTTTAAAGTAGTCTTAGCGTCGAAATCTGTTTGTTTTGTGCTGTGTTGTTTTAGATAGCTCTTTAAGCACATTATTATGACTCTTATTTGAAGTAAATACACAGCTAATAGTGGTTTTTTACCTATTTTGTTCCTAATAATTGACTTTAAAGTTAATTTCCTTGACTACTAGGAAGGGTGTTTTTCCTTCAGCTGCTTCATGTCTTAACAAACGACCTTTCCTCGTTTGGAATGGGATAGCCTGGGCACCAGGACAGGATGTACATTTCACAGTTAATATGGTACCTAATATTCAGGAGTGAGGAGAAATAAAAAGTTGAATTTTCTAATCAGAGCTGGGCAGTAGTGGTTTTTGTTTTGTTTTGTTTTTTTGTTTGTTTGTTTGTTTGTTTATTATCCCCGTGGTCGTGCGGTGGTATGCTCTGATTTTCAGTAATTAGATTTACAGGCAACAACTGACACATGTCCAGCTGCCAAGGATGGACCTGATAATATTTTTTCCTCCTCCGAATGTTGTCATGTAACTTTGCTGAAAGGCATAGAAACAAAAAGTTGGAAAAGTGATCTCTACTAGTTGCTTTTATTGGTGTTCTGATGGTACTCCTGGGAGCTTTTCCTTACCACGAGCAGCTTTTGAAAACCCACTGGGGTAAAGGCATTACAGAGCTTTGTTTCTGTTTAAAAAATCAGAAATATAAGTGCCAGGAGATAACCACAGTGGAAGCTCACACGGTCTGTATATTTTAAGTCAGAATACACCTGGCCTTGCAAAATTTTTACTATTGAGGAGGTTTATGCAGACACACGAAAATATTTATCTTGATTCAGGTAGATTAAATAAGGAAAGGGTTTTGTTTTCGTCTTACCTCCTAATACTTTTGTGCTGGTTTGGTGATGGTAGCAATGCCTTAAACTCCAGATACTGAAAGGTTTTCTGTTGAAAGTCAAAAGATTAGGTCAATTTCACGAAGTATGAGCCACTTCATCTATGTTCAGAATCTTTTGCAAACAGGGCAATTGGGTAATGAAGATAATTAAATTCTGACAAACATTTAAAAAAATAATAACCATCCACTTTTGTTTATATTAACAAACTTAGATAATACCCACTTATTATAGCTTAATATCAGGACATATAATGAAGCAAGCACACACAACTGAGAGTCTTTTTCAGTATACATAATTCTGACTCTGAAATTGTGTCATCAGAAAGAACTTTCTTCAAAATCATTTGTAGTATTACTGTTACTTTCTGCCAAAGATGGCAAATTTTAATCTGTGATTATGTTTCTTACTCAACTGTAGAAGCCTTTTCTCTTTGGCTATTGTTTTCAATCAGAATAATCAAAGACCTTCATCGCACATTTGCTTTGCAAAGATCTAAGGTGCCTGTTTCTTGTTTTACTCACTTTAACTCTTTAAATGTGACTACGGTTTTAGGGAGATATGAAAAAAATTAAAATTAGACTATTAATTTTTAACAACCAGAAAATATATTTCATGGAGGTTCTGGAAAAATAAATTTTGGGTCATTTTTCTACTGCCCTAAATGAAGGGGTGAGAGGGTTTTATTAAAGAGGAAACTTAATATAATGACAAAGTGTGTAACTTGCACTTACAAAGTATTATTCATTCTAAATATATTTTACTAATTTGCAATTCTTTAAAAACATTTTAAAGAGATTAAATCAACTTTGTACATGTTTTCAAATATATTACTTTTTTATTCTAATAGATATTGAGTGTCTAGTAAGTAGCTCACTTATTATATTATTATATAACTTGGATTCTTATGAACATACCTAAATATAACTGAAACTAGTTCAAATGCTGGAATTTTCTGGTATATTAATGATAATAATATTTTCACATGAGAATAATATTTTTCACAAGTAAATAATATATATTTTACTCTCAAGTGCTGTTATACATACATTTTTACTTATGAGAGATCTTTAACAGACATCTTTTAAAATATAATACATTTAAACAACAGTAAATAAGTCTTTGTCATATAAATTATTTTGTGCCTTGCTAGCAAGTATTGATACTACATTCTGGCCTTCAAAATATTGTTAGTTTACAAATAGCTCTTCTTAAATGTTATGAGTGCAAATGGAAATTAGACAGGATCACCAGTTGATTATTAAATGACTCAAACCACAGGATAGAGCTGTCTGTTCCAACATACACATTAAATTTCTTACTTTTACTTTTGCTCACTTGAATATCAGAAGGCTAGTTAGAACGTTGAGAAATACTAACTAATACAGTAGGGGGGCTGTTGGATTCTCTTGAGAATGGTGGCCATGCAGGCATTTCCCTCTAATACAAGGCAGATCATCAGCTTAGCTTGAAATAAATTGATATAATAAGCAATGTAGAACTCAGTGGCTTAGTTAATACCTTAATAACTCAGTGATATTCTCTAATTTGAAATGAATTCTAGCCGTGGAATGTTTCTAGTAGCCAATATTTATAGCCTGTAAAGAAAAAAAATTCATGCTTAACAATTTCAGGCAATACCTATTTGGAAGGAACTTGTAAAACATATCATTTAAGAACATGTTAACTCTGGGATTTTAAAGGATCATTTCTACACTAAGTGACATTTATCTGGGGGTTTAAAGAAACCCACCATCATTTGTTTTCAGTTTTTTCATTTTACTCCCATTTAATCTTCCAGAATTAATAATCCCAGGTATATTTTATGAGCATGAATAAACAAATAGGAGTCTTTACTTAAATACCAAATTACATTTATTTTATTTTAGGGAATTCAAGAAGAAAAAAAAGCAAAAAACTACACAGTTCTTCATGAAAGATAAAGAAGCAAGCTAGCCATCAAATTAGATAAAGAACCAAATTAGCCATCAAATTTATTCATGTTGCAGAAATTCTGTTTTATTGATCAATTTATCCCACATCTGGGCTTATTTAGAATATTCTTATTGATCAATAAGATCAATTTTTGTACTTTTCTTCTATTTTTACCAACTGGTACTTGCCTGCTACACCCTCCTTCAAACCCTGTAGTATATAAGTCTTCTTCCAGTACTGAATCAAAAATAATGGCCGGAATAGGACAGATAGATGTCTTTAAATATTGTTGTAGCTCCAGAGCTGGAGGGATTCTCCCATATTTAACTTCTTTCCTAGGTTATGAAACTTGGAAATCCGGAGATTGCCAGGAGACTTCTACTCAGAGGTGCTAATCCCAATTTGAAAGACCGAACTGGTTTTGCTGTCATTCATGATGCAGCCAGAGCAGGGTTCCTGGACACTGTACAGGCTCTGCTGGAGTTTCAAGCTGATGTTAACATCGAAGATAATGAAGGGAACCTGCCCTTGCACTTGGCTGCCAAAGAAGGCCACCTCCCTGTGGTCGAGTTCCTTGTGAAGCACACAGCCAGCAATGTAGGGCATCGGAATCACAAGGGGGACACCGCCTTCGATGTGGCCAGGTTCTACGGAAGAAATGAGGTCATGAGCCTGATGGAGGCAAATGGAGTGGGGGGAGCTGCAAATCTACAGTGAGTGCCAGCAAGCAAGCGAGCTGGGAGGGCCTTCCCATGTGGCCTTTACTTTATCAGTTAGGTGGTTGGCTGTCCTGACTGGTTTACTATCACTTGTTAAAATATGAGGTTTGGTTTTGTTTCTTATTTTTAAGCAGCTAGTTAACTTCTTTGAAACTGCCTAATTGGAAATCTCACTACAAGTTTATGAAATATTTAAACATCTTTTTCACTGTCAAAATTCTGATTTCTAACATGTAATTGCAAATAGCTGTGCCTTTCTTCTGGATATTTTATCTATGATTTTTTTTCTTTGCTTACCCTTTGCCAGTCTCAGTGTCTGACTTGGAGACGTTGTTTTAAAAATTATTTGTCCTGATGCATCTTTTGCCTAATTAAAACACATTTTCAGAAGAGGACCACATTTTCCTGTGATTTTTTTACTCCTCTATAACCTATACACAACTTGCCACTCTGTAAGAAATATGTTAAAAGTTCATACTGTAAGTCTTAACATTAGAAAAGAACACATTGGAAATCTAGTTATATTGAGTTATTCCTTTATTTTCTTCCCCATACCCCTTCCCAAATATTTCATTGGCTAGCTCTGCTTTTATTAGTATTTTGGCTTCAAAAAGGAATATGAACAGCATTTTTGAAGATCAGACTTGAAATTATTTCAGTGTGAATTCCTAGTAATGTCCAATCTTCCCTTTTTCCTCAAAATTGAGTCAAACAGCTGAAAGGCAGATTTCAGAAGTAGCAATCTGAAAACAAACATCAGCTCTAAAAAGTCAGTGCTGAAAGCAAATAGCACCGTGGAAGTTGCCCCTTAGGTGACTTTTTAAAATAAAAAAATGAAACAGTTGCTTAATGTATTCTCAGACTTGTGCCACAAGTCAGCCAACACAACACTGGCCTTTCCCTATGAGTGTCAAAAATGCAAAACTACAAACTGTTTAAGTATTAAATTACAAATATCAGTGTTCATGGTGGGAGACTAAAAAGACCTCAGCCAGGAAAAAAAAAAAAAAAAAGGTATATAAAGACCCTAACTACCTAGGGTCTACAGAATAGGAAATATAAGAACTTTCACTACACATAAAAGCATCTCCTCCATATGGTACTTGATTTATTTCCACATGTTCTTTTTTTTTTAAAAAAAAATAAATGGTCTAAAATCTTTTGGGGAGCATTTTAGCTTAAAAAATAAATTGTTGAGGGAACTAGATATACCTCAAATTTCCAAAGGATTTTCTCCACATCTAGTTATTAGACTGTCATATTAGTTAAAGATAGTCCCCAAAGGATTTCAATGCAGTTACCATTTATAAATTTATAAATACTTTATTCATCATTTGCCACACAAACAAAGATGTTTTATGTGAAAAGTTCCCTCCTCTGCTTCATGAGCTCTCTGCCCTCAATTCAAAAAGAACAAAATGCTTGAATGTTTATTGAAGGGCATGGCTCTGATGTCTGCCTTAACAAGGACTGCAAGGGTTGAAGGCAAGCTCTTTAAAATAGCACATTTTCTTGTGTAATATTAAAGAATCTAGGATAAAAAGCATAAACATTTTCACTGTGGGGTTAAAATTTGCATTCTCTAAACTGAGTGCAATAAGATTTTTACTTCTGCCTCCTTTAACTGCATTTCTACATGAATGTATTTTCAATGTCAGGATGACATTCGATTTAGGAAAGTTTTAAAGGTAGAAGTTGAGACGGTCTAAAAGGAAAATATTCCTATTCAAGAATAGACTCATTATATAAAACATACAGCTTTAGTAAGCTGAATAGTTCCAAAGGGTAGTACTATTACTGAAAGTCATGCTTTAAAACCCTCCTTTCAAATTGCAACTGTAAAGTTGGGTAATTCCAAATTTACAGTTTAATTGACTCGAAGTACCACATGTCTCAGCATTTACTTTATCCCATAATGTAAAATCACCTTTAGCGATTTCAAATACAAAGGCACAAGATGTCCATAAAGCAAAAGAGAAGTACTGTAATTGCTTTGTTCTCGGGTGGTCTGAGCACAACAAAGGGAGAGGATGCCCTATCTCTTCATCAGGCTAAGATTTGCTAGGCATTAAAACATCTCCACATTACCCTGGCTCCTCGCAGGAAGTAACTTTGCTAATCTGAGTATTTTAGAAATGAGTTATGTGGTCCCCTCTAGGAAATATGAAAAGCTATGCAATCTCTCAAAAACCTCGACAGTGTTCAGAACTCTTGAATAAGCAGAGCAGGGAGTGTAATGCTGAGCTTAATGGGGTCTAAATTGCATGACGCACAGGTCGGGAGAAGTCTGAATTTATTCAGGTGCAGAATAAGGATGAAACATTTAATTGAATAGAGTGCCCGGAACCCCAGGGGACCTGCTATATCAAAGACAGAAGTTATAAAGCAGAGATGCAAGCAGAGCTGTCTCCACTGTGCCTAATCCGCACAGGGAAACTCCGGTCCAGCCTTTGCGCAGTAAACTAAATCCAGATTTACACCTGCAAAAAAGAGGGAGCAGTTGTGCACTAACAGGGTCTCAGTCCACGCTCTAGTACTGGAGTCACTAACCAAGGTACCTATCCTCTCGTTTCTCTGGTGACAACAGGGTTGTTTGGCTTTTTGTTTTTTGTTTTTGTTTTTAATGAATATCATGCATCAAACAGTGGTGTGATGACCTTTTCCTTGCGTGCGCACGCGCGCGCGCGCACACACACACACACACATCATTGTGGGAACCTGACAAATACATAAATTATTGTCTCCTGGAAAAGCAATTTATTTGGCAATATGGTAAATTTACTTTATCTTGATCATATTGGATGTCGGAATTTGTGGCAGGGGACTTTCAAGTTTTCAGTTGCTGGGAAGGTGTTTTAGACTTTCACTGGGGTCCAAGAAACACTGGAAAAATCACAGTGCTGAAGGGAAAAAGGGTCATACTTGCAAACCTTTCTAGCTCTTCTAAGCTACCTCAGTCAAAAGACTACCAGGGGGAAAGCCTCATCTTCGAGTGTGTGACTGCTGCTTTTACCCGGCTGTTTCCTGCAAATCGACCCACGCAGACATTTAGTGAGAGGCAGAAAACAAAAATCCCGCCTGAGATGGGGGTAAAGCTCTGTCCAGAGCCAACCGCAGCATCTGTGGAGGGGCTGCGAACACATCTTTTGTGTTCCAGACTCAGACTCGGGCTGGGGAAGAAGCTGGAGCTGGGCGCTCCTTCTGTGCGCGCAGAAAAGCCCGAGGGTGGGGGTGGGGGAGCTGCAAAACCGTTAGCTCACTTTTTTTTTTTTCCTGTACTCGCAAATGTCTCTTTCCTCTTCTCTTCCTGTCCAAATATTTCAAATTTCCGCGCCTTAAATAACAGCCTCCTTTTATTTAGTTAGTTTCCTCGGCAGGTTCGGCCACCGGCTGGTCTCTGCCTCTCTATGGACCCGGGGCTCCTCTCGCCCCTTGGTGCTCCTGCAGCCCCTACATCACCCTGGGCCCAGCGGGCTGCGCCAAGCGAGCGCGCCCAGGCGAGGCACAGCCCCGGCCCGCCGCGACCTCGCTTGACCTGGCTGTCCGGGCACCCGGGAGCCACCGAGGCCGCCCCCAGCCCGGACAGGAGCCGACCAGTCTCCCAATCCAACTTCCCTCCCTGAGCTTTAGGAGCATGCACCGCTTCGGGCTTGGAAGCTCACAGCCCTGCGGCGGCAAAAGGCCAGGGGCGGGAGGAGAGCAGCGACGAGGCCAGTGGCCACAGTCCGCTCCAGCCCCCAGCCGCGGGTAACCTTGAAGGCGCCCTCGAGTGAGTGCGTGCATGCGCGGCGGCCGTGGCGAGCTGGCACACCCGGCTAGACGGGAGGTGGGAGCTGGGAGCAGGGAAGGGGGAGCCGGCCCCAGCGCCCTGGGAGTTGTGGGCGACCCCGACAGCCAGCTCCCGGTGCTGGCCCTCCAGCAGCCATCCGGCAGAATGGTGCTGGCCCCGGGGCTGCGGCCGGAGGGCGGCGCGCGAGCTGGGGCGAGCAGGCCGGTGAGCGCCTGGCTCTCCGCGGAGGTGAGCTGGTGGCCCGAGCTGCAGGCGGGCTGCAGCCACTCGGTGCCCTACGCCGCCAAAGCCCGTGCTCCCCTCCTCCGCTGGCGATGACAGCTGAGGACAGCCGGGCTCCCAGCCTGGCTAAGAGGCAAATTCTTTGGTTTCTTAGCCTTTTGGACTATTCACAAAATTGCCCTATAGTTTTGCTTTTCCTCCGTAATTTACTTGACATCCAGAACCGAAAATGCACGTTCATTCAGAAAGACCCCAACCTGAACAGTGATCTTCAAGGCTGGGGTGTGCAGAAGAACACCTAGGAGTCTCTCTTTTTTTTTCTTCTTCCAATCTTCAGCGATGCCTCAAAAGAATCACCCTTCTCTCTTGGCAAATGAAGGTTCCTGTGAAATATTTTTGTCTGTGTAGAAACATTGTGTGGACTTTAGGTGTTAGAATGTGGTTTTGGAATTTTCTGTGTTGTCTTTAATTCTCACCAGACATTTAAAAAAAAAAAAAAAAAAAACAGCTTGGTAACGGCCGGCAAGTGAGCAAAGGTTATCCCTGCTACCACAGCACCTGCAAAAGCACAAGTGGAATTCACACATTTTGCTTCACATGTTCTAAAATGGATTCTGAACCATCCAGAGAAACCAGCACATGGAAGGGGACCTGAGATGAAAGCAGAGTATGCACATTTTTAAATTACACAGGTACTATACTAAAACTGTCTCTTCTAATCTCTGTGTGTCTGTCTCACTGATCAAGGCAGAATTTTAACTTAGGCCTACACGATCATTTTATATACAGCCTCTTTCTCTTCCCTCACACCCCACTCCCCAACCACCACCACAGAAAGAAAGAAAGAAAGAAAGAAAGAAAGAAAGAAAGAAAGAAAGAAAGAAAGAAAGAAAGAAAGAAAGAAAGAAAGGATAGCATCTCTTTGGGAAAGGAAGGGGAGAAACCACCAATCTCTATCCAAATACACTTCATTTCTTCTGAGTACTAAGACGAAATCCTACTTCCAACTAGGGCTAGGGAAGAAATAATTTACCAGGAACACAAACATTTAATTGGCATAATTAAAGTGATATTGTCTCTTAACATGAAAATAATGGACAGTTTCTGATGTTGCTAAATAAAAACTCAGATTTCTTCCTGGAAATATTTGGACCCGGAGGCTTCTGCTTTTAATATTTCATCAGTACAGCAAGCCTCTCGGAAAAGTCTGGAACTTTATCTTAACAACATAGAGAACAGAATCATGTTGAGAGATTTTATTTCTAAGCCTTTGCATTTCAAATTAGTTACATAAATAGTGGAAGTTACATATAAAGGCAAAATGTCCCAACATCTTTTGATGTCAGATTTTTAACTTAGAAATGCAACCAAATTATCTACCATCATAAAATACTGTCCACTCCTCTGTTTCTACTCAGTGTAGTACACTGGCTGGAAAAAGGTCTGTTCTGAGTTTTAAATGTGTGTTTTGGAAACACAACTTCCTAAAATTAAGAAAGAAACACAAGTCCCCTTGTCTCTAGGAATAGTCCTGCCAGTCGGCAGTTCATGTACAGCTGTCACAGTATCTTCTCTTCCCTGGTGAGAACTATCAGACTGCAACTACTAGGGTCCATTGAGCCCAAATAATTCCTGTCCCATTAATGTTTTTATTGAAAAGTATATGTCTTCAGTGATGCAGCAGCACCCTGATGTCCAATCTATAGATAAGCACTTCAGACCAGCATGCATTTCTTCCTTTGTCAATGTATGGGACAGGTCTGAATAGATATAATCATCTCAAAGCCTAGAATAGTTAATTTGCAGGTCAATAGTAATCTTACGGTGTGGTGATGAGTCACAATGAAATAAAAACACTCATGTATTAGGACAAGTGTTCAAATTATTAATTTGAGCTGTATCTGATGATGGTGAACAACATACTATACTCTCTACCTCAGTGTTTAAATAAGCAATAGTAGGTGTTGTACTGTGTTTGTTAAACATTTTATGTTGTCTTCCTCATGAGAAAAAAGTTGGTCATCCCAGGGGCTCTTTGTCAATGTTAAGTAAAACATAATTAGGAAAATATATTTTTTAAAAATCATTTTACTCTACTAGCACCATAATTTTGCTTGTCTCTAACTTTAAAACCTTTCCTCCTCCTTTTTCTCTCTCTCCCTCTCTCTTTCTTTTTTATCTTCACATTTTGGGTAATGAACCAAAATACCATGTAGGTAGAGATGTCCATTTAAAAAAATTCCTCCTACCTCAGCTGTCTCTTTCCCCATTCTTAAAAATCACTTGAGCTTTAAAAACTATACTTAGTGATGCTAAAAAGTAGTTGTTACTTACTTCTATTAATTCAAACTTACCTTGGGCCTATGAATAAAAAGCCTCAGTCTGTATTTTATTGGAAATAAAGAAGTGTGGACACTAAGTTAGCAATCATGTATTTATGTCTTGAATATAAGTTGAAATGCAAAAGATAGTTAATATTTTACATATGCTAAGAATTTGTTAGCATAAAATCAAGATCTAGGAACACCTTGAATGTAATTTTTGGTCTTCAAAGCAATTTAATTCATCCTAACCTGGCATATTAGGAAAATGCTGATTATCTTAACAGATACAAAGTTAAGGGGAGCGGGTTGGTCTCTGCTAGTTCAAGATCAGCCTGGTCTGCTTGCTGTCTCAAAAAAAGTTAGGTTGTCAATAATTATGGAAAAATATGCAAAAAGGACTTCATTATCAAGCTCCAGTTGCCTTTAAAAAGAAATTATCCCTGCAAGTAAATTATAGAGTTTAATTGTATGCTTAATACTTTGTAGCTACATTTTTTACTTCACAGTATTCTCTATGAACCTATAGCTGATAATTGAGAAGACAATCTAAACAGTGTTTTTTTAGTCTGTCCTATTTGAGTATTTTTACAAGTATGTGTGTTGATGTTGAGATATTTCTTACCAAAATTCAACGTTTAGCAGATGGATATTTTGAACAAAAAGTTTGAATTAATAGGAGTAAGTAACAACTACTTTTTAGCATCACATTACTCATTTAAGATGCTGTATTATTATAGTTCATGCAAATATGAGCTTATCATTGTTGTTTTTTTTTCATTATAGGTGGGCTCATTTTCACTACTGATCCCGGGAAGGATGTAAGTTAAAAATCTAAGAACTGAAAATGCTGAACAGGTCCTAGTTCTGCCTGGTATTATTTGAAATTCTTGTCTTGAGGCAAGGATGTAAAAAGTCACTTTAACAGTTACAGTTGAGAAATTTCAAGTAGGAGAAACAGAATTTTCATAGTGAGAGGAGGACAAAGAGATTTTCAGTATTTTAGATAGGCATGGCCATAGATTAAATATTGATTATGCAAAAGGAGAAATTTGATAAGAAATCCAAAAGCAAGGACAAAGGATGACCAGTAAAATATATTTGTCCAAGAATAAAAACAAAAGGCAAATAACACCATCTTTTATTACATCACTATAATAAAAATAAGCAAATTTAACTTTCTTATATGAACAGTTTTCCAGTTTCCTGTGAAATTTTCTACTGTTTGCATTTGAATAATGCTGTAAAGATACACCTAGAAAAGAATCACTATTGTTTATAGTCATACATATAAATTGTATATTTGTTTTTTTCTTACATATAAAAAGAATATATTCTGTCCCAAACTAGCAAGTTCAGCACCATTCTGAAAGGCTTAGTGGATACAGTTGGCCATCTGGAGTAGACTTAGAGGCCTGTTCTGTGTGAGGCCAGCATAAGGCCACATGGGAGAGATCACTGAACTGGCTAAAGGCTGGCTAATTTGTTTAAAAGTAATCAAAATGGCTCCGAGCTAGTACAGAGTGTCCACAGTTGCTGAAATATACCATGTATTTACCAGAAAAGCAAAGAGCTGAGTACAAAGAGTATAAAAAGGGAAAAAGTATTTTAGTCCAAGTAATACATAACAAATGCCACAGGAAAAATACTAAGGTGAAAATATAGTAGAGAATTTTTTGTAACAGTGTTAGCTGAATGCCAGTGATTGAAATTTTGTTTAAAAAAGCTTATTTTAACCTGCTTTAAAGATTGAAATTATATACTTCTTCAAACCTGTGGCTATTATCTATTAAAATATTAACTCATTAATACTCTGATTTTTTTTTTTAGTTCATCAGTTCCTATTGAAAGAGCTTGTAGCATAACCTAAGGCCAGCAAATGAAGTTTCTGGCTACCAACACAAGAGAATTTTAAAGATCAGTGCTCTCTAAGGAAAATAGCACTTCTTTAGCAGAAAAGATTATATAGAGGATCAATATAAAAATTTTTTTATCATTTCTATCCCAAAGTATATTTTATATCATTATTTTTAATTCAAATATATGTAATTTAAACAAGAGATAATGCTTTTACATAATGAGGATTTTTCCACTTAGCAACAGAATAAACTGAAGAAAAATAAGATCAAAGTGCCAGACATAAAATCCAAGCTACAGAATGACAATGACATTAAATCAACGAACAAAAAATTACCTGACACAAAAATCATCTGTTAGTTTGAGGGAAAGGATTTCTCAGGAAAACGATTTAAATCTCCTTCTACTAGATTAAAAGATTACTGGAAAGTAACATGGATATCCAAAACCTCTCTTTAGGTCTCTGTGATAGCAATTTTTCTGAAGGATTCTCTGAGGTTGTTTTAATGTAATTTGCATATATTGGCATATAAAAAGTGCTCCATAAAATCTTGAATTATACAGAATTGTGTCATCATTTGCAGACTAGTGAATTATATATGTGTATATATATGCAAATGAGATTTGGATAAATATTTCTTTAAAAAAATTTTTTTTTGAGACAAGGTTGCTCTGTGTAACCTCCCTGGCTGTCCTGGAACTCATTGTGTAGTCCAGGCTGACCTCAAACTCACAGAGATCTACCTGCCTTTGCATCCAGAGTTCTGGGATTGAAGGCATGCACCACCACATCCTAGCTCTTTTTGAATCTTAATTTATTCACTTACTCATTTGGTTTACATTTCAATGAGACAAAAGAAACACATAAGTAAGTTATGAACATTTATTTTGCATCTATTTTTCTTGTTTAATATCCATAACTCTTTCAAGGCAAGGGTTGGGCCTTCTTTTTAAAATATCCCATTCTACCAATCAGGAATCTCAGAATTAATGGAAAGTAAGCACTTGTCTGTAGAAACAAGCTGGTATCCTAATAATAGCACAAGGATTCAAACTTGTGTCTTTTTTCCTATTTCACTATGGCCTGATAGAAGATTTTCACCCAAATGGCACAAATCAGTCAAGTGGATAATTATGTATCATGATCCCATCATCATGGTCACCTAATAGGCTTATGCTGTTGAGACTTTAGGCTTTCTGCATTCTGCAAAATGGGAGAAATAATCCCTAGGTTTTCATGTTCTCATAAATAACAGCAAACTGTGTACAAAGATCTCGTCCCTCGGTAAGCCCTTAATAAACCACAGCTATTATTAATAAACCACAAGCAACAGAAAAACACATTATTTTTTGTTTGTATGCTTTTGTTTTGATTTTGAGTCTTACTTTGTAGGTCAGGCTGGCCTGAACTTGTGACCGTCCTCTTGCCTCGGTTCCGAAGGCTAGGGTTGTAGATGTGAGCCAGCATTGACAACTAGGGAATCCCTTCTTGACCTCAAGGGACTTAAAAACTATTTAGTTAAATACAGTTTCCATATGGTGTGCAAACTAGAGCTGGAAACTAAGTGAAGCGTAAGCAAGTGCGTGGTAATGTGAGGTGTGATTGTGCTGACAATGTGACTGTATGAAGGAAAATATGATTAGAAAGCTGATGATATTGATTTCAATATCCTATTATTAGATGCTTCAAAATAAGTGTCTTGTAATCTCTCAGAATGCCTTTATCTAACAAATAGATAAAATATGGAAAGTGGCTACATGGACAGAAATTTTATGATAAAATCATATATAAATAAATACTTTGGAAGACATCTGTCATTGTTTTGAAATAGGTAAATATGATACTGATCAAAGTAGGACTAGAATGAGTTTTGTAAGCATTACAAAATGCGATCTATCAAAGCAGTCAGTATAGGATGGTCAGTGGCTTTAGCGCCAAGTGAATTTTACTTATAATTATGGCATTCATCGACTATCTCACTGTGAAATAGCTACTTAGCCTTTCTGACCTTTACTTTCCTTATCTGCAAAATGGACAATACTGTTTACTTTACAGTGTTCTAATCCTTTTAAGCAGTATTTATAACATTACCAAAAAGTCTATTAATAATGAAGTTTCCTGAGACATCAATCTGGTTATTTTAGTCAGAAAGAAAAGGAAGTCCCACAACTCGAAGTAACACAGACGTGTGTGGTGGTGTGGGCCTGTAATCTCAACCACAGAAGACTGAGACAGGAAGACAGAGAGTTGGAGGCTCCATAGTGAGACACTTCCTAAAAAAACAACATAGGGGGCCAGAGAGATGGCTTAGTTGGTAAAAAGCTTGACACACAAGCCTGATGACCTGAATTTGACCCCTATAACCCACAAAAAGGTGACAGGAAAGAATGAGCTTCACAAGGTTGTCCTCTGACCTCTACACAGGTGCTGTGGCATACATACATGCACCTACATACATATCATACACATGAAATAAAATAAATAAATAAAATTTCAAATTAAAAATATTTTAAATACATTAATGAAATCTTTAAGACTTAGAATTACTATTTCAGGCAACTTCAGATGCATCGGATCAAATATGTATGTGCTTGAGTTTAATAATTGCATTTATTAAATAGCTATTGTGTATAAAGTATTGCTCTTTAGATTTTGTGTGTGTGTGTGTGTGTGTGTGTGTGTGTGTGTGTGTGTGTGTGTATGTATGCATATGTGCTGTGGGGGTGCCTGTAGTTAGAGGCATTTGAGAGCCAGCCTACAGTAGATGCTGGGAACTGAACTCCCATCCTCTGCAAGAGCAGCAATCCCTCTTAACCACAGAACCATCTCTCCAGCCCCTAAAATAATTGCTCTATATGCTGAATATACAATAGTGAATTAGATTCCATGTCAACCCTAAAGAAATTGACTATTTTGTAAAATTGCCACATACAGAGTATAATAAAATACGAAACACACTTAAGGCAAATAAATGACTTGGAAAATAACAAGGACCTGAAAGAAACCGAATTCCTTTTACAGAGTTAATCACTCTTCAAGAGTCAAGTGGACTTTTATTGTCACTAAAATGAAGATTAACCCTAAAACCATCCCAGAACAAAGCTGATACACTGCTGTATAAAAATACTTTTTTGAATGTAGAGTTGCACTGTTAAGAAAATATGAGAGGCCGGGCAGTAGTGGTGCACGCCTTTAATCCCAGCACTTAAGAGATAGAAGCAGGTGGATCTTTGTGAGTTCAAGGCCAGCTTGGTCTACATATTGGGTTCCAGGACAGCCAGGACTATGTAATAAGACCCTGCCTCAAAAATGAAAAAAGAAGATGGGGGAGGAAAAGAAAAAGAAAGTAAATATAAGAATTCTACAGAGATTAAAAAGGGAAGACAACCCTATTTCAGCTGCATTGATGAAGCCTTGACATATTTCATGAGTTAGGAAGATCAATAGAAAATGATGCCAGGAGTGAAGAATGGTTGTATATATCTCCATACAATGAACTGTCTTTAGCAATAAAAGGGAATGAAGAACAGGTAGATATTACCACATGGATGAGCCCTAAAACATGTGTTTTCAATGAAACAACTGAAAGAAGCCAACACAAGAGATCACATATTGTGTGACTCCAATAGATTCAATGTTCATAAGATGCCATCTACAGACAGAAAAAGTAGAATAATGGTTAATAGGTACTATGGGAGGGGGATAGAAGGAATAACTATGAATGGATATAAGTTCCTTTTAGAGGTAATTAAAATGAACTAGGTAGTAATGGTTGCTGCACAGCTTTGTGAATATGCTAAGACCACTGCATTGTATACTTTATTAAAAGTTTTTTTTTGTTTTAATTGAAATAGAATTACACCACTGTGCCCTCTCACCCCTCCTTCAATCCCCTCCAATGCCCCACTCTCAAATTGATAGCCTCTTTTTCTTTGACTATTATTGTTGCTATATATATATATATATGTGTGTGTGTGTATGTATCTGTGTGCACAAAACACACACACACACACACACACACACACACACACACACACACACACACAAACCTGCTGAGTCCTTTGGAATTTATATGGTTTCAAGGTTGACCATTCTTTATTGGACAACCAGTAAAGAGCTTCATCCCTGGGAGATGCTAATTATAGATATAGATAACGCTTTATCCCAGCAGTTATTAGTTGCTTTTAGTTCTTTGTCTAGTAGTGGGACCCCATGAGAAATTTCCCCTTCCACATTGACATAGCCATTGATATTGCCATTGTTCCAGTATTATTTATAGCCATTTCTAGGAAAGTCTATTTCACAGCAGACTTCCTGGCATTCTGGCTCTTACAATCTTTCCATCCCTTCTTCTGCAATATTCTCTGAGCCATGGAGGCAGGAGTTGTGATGTAGATATATCCACGGGGCTGGGGCTACCCATGATCTGTTGATCTCTACATTATGGCCAGTTGTGGTTTTCTGTGATGGTCTCCACTTGCTGTAAAGAAGTGATGAGGGGTGGTAGCTACACTTATCTGTGGGTATAAGGGTAAGATTTAGAATGTTGCGAAGAATTATGCTGGTTTAACAACATGGAGGTAGAAGATTCTTTTCTAAGGCTCATGACCTCACAAGCTGGCCAGGTTTACCGGTATAAGTGCCACTTACTGCATCTTCATGCATATATTGCCATGCTGGTTACTGCCATGGTCCAAAAGTGTTGCAGCTAAATAGGCCTGCTTAATTGTTTCTCTCCCTTCACAGATTGCATAGTTGTTGTGTTTTTTTGTTTTTTTTTTTTTTTTTTTTTTTCTGAAACCAAGGAAACTACACTGTAGGAAAGAAGCTTCCAGGTCAGGTCCAAGCAGAATCACTGAATCCTATGTCCTAAGTATGCGGTGTCTTCAGCAATTGGGGCCCATCCTCAACTCCTGAGAGGCAGCCATGAACATTGATAATCTATATTGTTTGGGAGATCCTGGGTTCAAATCCCAGCAGTGCCTTTGTACAGCCTAAGAGGATGAATTTCAAGACTTTTGTTTTATGTGGCATTTCTTTAAAAGGAAGAAGAAACAAAAGAAATTAGCAACAGCAAAATCCAGACAGGCTATTTGCTCACACACCCATCAAGTCAGCATATCAGAGATACCTACACACTAGTGTTCATTGGCAGCACTATCACCGTAGCTAAGTCACAGAACTCCCCCAGGTGTCCAACAGCAGAAGAATGGATAAAGAAAATGGAGTATATACACACAATGCAACTCTTTTTGGCCATAGAGAATGAAGTTACATGATTTGCAGGGGAATGGATCCAACTCCAGATAGTTATATCAAGTGAAGTAAATCAGTCCCAGGAAGACAGACACATGTTTTCTCTGTACTGTAGTTCATAGATTTTATGTAGAATTTATAAGATCGTGGGTGTAACTACGACATGAAAGTAGAAGCAAGTCTATCTAGGGCAACAGAGAAGACTAACAGGGCAGGGAGGGGTGGACAGGGAAGGTGGGGGACAATGTGAGGGGGCATGCTCAATGTATGACATACACACTTTTACAAAGATGTCTTTTTATAACACAGTACCACATTCAATGAATATACAAAGTAGAAAATACATTTTTTTAAAAATCCAGATACATGTTTACTGCTCTAATATATCCTTCTTGGTGGTGTTGAGAAGATGCTGTTTCCACATTGATTTTCTTCCAGGCAGCAGGGTTTATATTTCTTTTGGATAGCTCACTATCCCCCTCCCCATTTCTACCATAATTCTCACCACATGTTAGGCATCCAATAATGTACTGTGAGTGACTGAAAATGTAGTGAATGGTGGACTAAGCGAATCTTGGCTGAAGTGTATCACAGTGGTACAGTAAATGCTTAGTGCATGCATAAGGCCCTAACATCAAGAAAAACTGCTTGTTTTTCATTAACATACAGTAATTGCATAAAATGTCTCATTGTGACATCACATAACTTTGACTGTACCCCCATTGCTCTCATTCTACGTCTTCTGTTGGCCCTCTTTCCATGTAGTCGTCCGTCACAATTACTGTCAGTTATCAACTTGACACACCTAAGAAGAGGAACCTCAACTGAGGAATTGCCTTTGTCAGATTGGTTGTGGACATGTGGGAGACTGCTAGTTGATGTGAGAAGGACCCACCCATGCCCTCTGTGGGTGGTCCTAGTCATGGGCATGTAGCCCCCACTGTATGAGAAAGGTAGCTGAGCAAGCCAGAGGAAGAAAACAAGTAAACAGTGTTCCACCATGGTCTCTGCTTCAGCACCTACCTCAGCTTCCCTCAGTGATGGGCTACAGCCTGTAAACCAAATACACCCTTTCCTTTCCAAGTTTGTTTTGGTCGGTGTTTTCTTATAGCAACAGAAAGCAATCTAGGACAGTCTCCCTTCTACTTTTGGATTTGGTTTTACCAATAAAATGATGTTTATTCTTCTGAGTCTGGCTTATTTCATCTAACAGGGTGATCGCCAGCTCTGGTTCCATTCGATTTCATTTACATGGTAGGATTTTGTTTTCTGTGGCTGAGTAATAATCCACTGAGTATATATGCTACATTTTTTATGCATTTGCTTATCCATTGATGTACACCTAGACAGAGTCCATAACTTGGCTACTGCCAATAGTGCCCTAATAAACAAAGGTATGCAGCCACTATTATTGTATGTTGATTTTTTTAAAAGATTTATTTATTTATTATATAAGCAGTGTTCTGCCTGTATGTGCCCCTGCAGGCCAGAAGAGGGCACCAGATTTCATTACAGGTGGTTGTGATCCACCATGTGGGTGCTGGGAATTGAACTCAGGACCTTTGGAAGAGCAATCAGTGCTCTTAATCAATGAGCTATCTCTCCAGCCCTTGTACATTGATTTTAATCACCTTAGGGATATAGCTAGATCATATGGTAGTTCCATTTAGTTTTTTGAGGAAAAAAAACTGATTTCTTTACTGACTGTGCTAGTCAACATTCCCACCAGCACTATATGATTATTCTTTCTTCTTCTTCTTCTTCTTCTTCTTCTTCTTCTTCTTCTTCTTCTTCTTCTTCTTCTTCTTCTTCTTTTCCTTTTTCTCCTTTGTTGTTGTTGTTGTTGTTGATCATGGTCCTGTACACCTTTAATCCCAGCACTCAGGAGGCAGAGGAAGGCAGATCTCTGTGAATCCCAGGACAGTATGGTCTACATAGCAAGTTTGAGGCTAGCCAGGGCTACATAGTAAGATTATGGTTTTTTTTTTTTAAGTTTGTTTGTTTTTCCCCTGCATCCTTACATGCATTTCTTGACGACAACCATTCTGACTGGGATGAGACAGAATTCCATTATATTTTGATTTGCACTTTTCTGATGGCTAAAGACATTAACCATTTTCCCTGTGTTTGTTAGTAACTTGTACTTCTCTTAAGAACTATGTGTTCAGTTCATTTGCTCATTTATCAGCTGGACTCTCTGTTCTTTCTGTGTTTAACTTTCTGAGTTTTTACAATACATTCTGGGTACTAATCTGTCATATGGCTGGCTACAATTCCTCTCCCCGTTTTGTAAGATGCCTCTTTGCTCTAATTATTTTCTTTGTTCTACAGGAGCTTTTAATTTTATTATTTTGTTGTTTATTTTTTTAAGGCAGGATTTCTCTATATAGCCCAGAATGACCTTCAACTTGTGATACTTCTATTTCAGCCTCCTAAAATGCTGGGATTGCAGGTGTGTGCTGCCCAGGCTTTAGGAACTTTTTTCATACATCACAGCTGTCTCCCCCCACCCCCAACCGCTTCCCTCTCCTCCTTCCTCCTCCCTCTCCCTCCTCCTCTTCTTTTGTGTGCTAGGAATCAAACCCAAGGTCTGTGCATGCTAGCAAGTGCTCTGCCATTAAGCTTTAACCTCTGCTTCCATTTGTGACGTTCCTGATACTGTTTTAGTAGCTGTTGAGAGTCCAGTTACAAAGCAATTGCCTATGTCCTGAAGTGTTTCCCTATGTTTTTCTCTGTCTGAGATTAGAGTCTTACCTCCCAATTGTTGATCTATTTCAAACTGATTTTTATACAGAGATATGGATCTAATGTCAGTGTTCTACATATAGACATCCAGTTTTTCCCAACACTGTGTGTTCAAGAAGTTGCCTTTTTCTTCAGCTTTATTTTGTAGCCAACAATGTAATGCTTCATTAAAAATTATTGTGTGAAAGTTTGGTGGGAAACAGGGCACTTAAGTAATCAAAAATATCACTCCTAAAGTTACTTATTAATTGCAAAGAGAAAACAAATGTATCCCTACAATGGAGCAATCTGCCAGGCAAGGTGGAGCATGCCTGTAATGCTGGCACTTGGGGTGCTGTTGCGGGTGGATCACACATTTGAGATCATTCTGGTCTATATAGTAAATCTGAGGCCTTTATGGGCTACATAAAACTTTGCCCTCCCCCCAAAAAAACAAGCAAACAAACGAAAAACAAAACAAAATGGGGCTGGAGAGATGGCTCAGCAGTTAAGAGTACTGGCTGCCCTTCCAGAGTTCCCAGGTTCAATTCCCAGCACCCAGATAGCACCTTACAACTGTTTGTAACTCCAGTTCTAGGGGATCTGACACCTTTACACCAATGCACATAAAATAAAATTTAAACATATGTGTGTGTGTGTGTGTGTGTGTGTGTGTGTGTGTGTAAAAAAACCCAGGAGTGGTAGCACACATCTTTAGTGCCAACATTCAAGAGGAAGAAGAAGATCTATAAGTTTGAAGCCTGCCTAGACTACAAAGTGAGTTCCAGAATAGCTAGGTCTACATCCTGTCTCAAGAAACCAAACCAAAGAAAACCATTGAGGTAGCTAGGCATTATGGTGTATACCTTTAAAACCAACTCTTAGGAGGCAGAGGCAGAGCTCATCTCTGTGAGTTCAAGGCCAACCTAGTCTATATAGAGTGTCAGGCCAGCCAAGCCTACATGGTGAGACCATTATAAAACAAACAAGCAAGCAAACAATAGTCAGATCTTTCAATACCACCTTATAACTAGTCAAACTGAGCATCACTGTGACAAGCTGATTTGTGTATGTGCTTTTGTTTTATTTTTATCTTTTCAGGCAGAGTCTCACTATGTCATCCAGGCTGGCCTGGAACTCTTGGGCTCAAGCCATCTTCCTGCCTTAGTTCCTGAGCTGCTGGGACTACTGGCACGTGCTTCTTGATGTGATACAGTGGGAAGTACACAATATCACTTGTGAAATATTCTTACCAAGAATGTATAATGTAATCTTGAGAAGTCCATCAAATAAACACAGATGGTGAGACATTCTATGAAACAATTGACCAAATTCTTTAGAAGAAAAAAAGTGTTGTCAAAGAAAAAGACCAGAACTGTTACAGATTAAAATAGGATCTGGAGGAGCAGAGGAGGGTATAGCTCCTGCCAAGCCTGAACAAGGTCTTGAGTTTCATCCCCAGCTACAGGGTGGAAATGCTTGAAGATAAAGATTTAATCACTATAGATATCTAAAGGAAAATATAGACTTGGGCAATAATAAATTCTAATAAAAAGACAACTTCTTCTTCTTCTCCTTCTCCTCCTTCTCCTCCTTCTCCTCCTTCTCCTCCTTCTCCTCCTCCTCCTCCTTCTCCTCCTCCTCCTCCTTCTCCTCCTCCTCCTCCTTCTTCTTCTTTTTTTTTTTTTTTTTTTGGTTTTTCGAGACAGGGTTTCTCTGTGTAGCTTTGCGCCTTTCCTGGGACTCACTTGGTAGCCCAGGCTGGCCTCGAACTCACAGAGATCCGCCTGGCTCTGCCTCCCGAGTGCTGGGATTAAAGGCATGCGCCACAACCGCCCGGCTTGTTTTTGTTTTTTTGAGACAGGGTTTCTCTGTGTAGCCCTGGCTATCCTAGATTTCACTCTGTAGACCAGGCTGGCCTCGAATTCAGAGATCCACCTGTCTCTGCCTCCCAAGTGGCTGGTATTAAAGGCGTGCGCCACCGCCGCCGCCGCCGCCGCCGCCGCCACCACCACCACCACCACCACCCAGCTCTTAAGTGGACTTTTGAAAGAAACAAATAATCAAAGCTAAATAAAGAGGAAGTTGAAAAAAAATCCAAGCAGCTGAATAGCTATTAAATACATTGAATTAGTAGTTTAAAATACTCCAGCAAAGAAAACTAGCTGCACACGACTTCATTAGTGGTATGGTACTGTCGTAAGCTTTAGCATCAACTTGACACACTCAAGAAGACAGAACCACAACTGAAGAACTGCTCCACTGGGTTGGCCTCTGAGCACGTCTGGGTGTGGGGTTCTTAACTGGCAGTTGATATAGGAGGGGCTAGCCCTCTGTGGACAGTGTCAGGCTTGGTCAGGTGGGCCTGGGCTATGTAAGGGAAGCAGACAGGCAAGCCAGTAAAGCAGCTTTCCTCTGTGGTTCCTGCTTCCAGCTCCTGCTTTGGCTTCCCTCAGTGATGGACTGTAACCCGTAAAATGAAATGAAATCTCTCCTCCCAAAGTTGCTTAGGGTTATGGTGTTTATCACAGCTACAGCAAGTGAACTAGAACACATGATTTGGTTGTGGTGTCCCCTACAGTATTTAATTTGGTCCCAGATGGTGGTACTATTTGGGGGAAGTTGTAGAACCTTCAGGAGGCGGGGCCTGGCTGGAGGAAGTAGGTCACTCAGGGAGGGCCTTATAGCCTGGCCCACCTCCTGTCTTATCTCTGCTTCATAGTCATTGGGATGTGGATAAGGTGTTCCACTGCACACTCCTCCTGCCAGGAAAGCACCCCACCACCATGTCTTCTCTGCTGTGGTGGGCTGTATTCCCCTAAACAGTGACCAAAATAAATCTTTGCTCTTCTAAGTTGCTGTAGCCAGCCAAGTACTTTAGCAGAACAAGGAGAAAAGTAACAAACAGAACTATTTAACTTTAAAGAAACAATACTTCCAAAAGTATTTACTTGAAATGAAGTATTAGTAAATAGAATTTCAGCAATATGAAGCCTGTTATGATGTCAATTCCTGTGACCACTTGGGAGACTGAGGCAAAGGCAGGCATAGCGGCGCATGCCTTTAATTCCAGCAGGCAGAGGTAGGAGGATCTCTGTGAGTTCGAGGACAGCCTAGTCTACATAGTGAGTTCCAGGACAGCCAGGGCTACATAGTCTCAGAGAGAGAGAGAGAGAGAGAGAGAGAGAGACAGACAGACAGACAGACAGACAGTGAGACAAAGAGAGACAGAAAGACAGAGAGACTGAGGCAGAACTGTGAATTGAAGACCAGCCTGGCTACATCCTGAGACTCTGGTTTTTTGGTTGTTGTTGGTTTTTTTTTTTTTTAACTTCCGGAGCTGAGGACCGAACCCAGGGCCTTGCGCTTGCTAGGCAAGCACTCTACCACTGAGCTAAATCCCCAATCCCAAGACTCTGTTTTGAAAAGCATATATATCAACAATATACTTGCTCATAGTTTGAGCAAGTGAAATTTACACAAAAGTCCAGGGTTAGATTAACATTCACTAGTCACTCATTTTAATTCACTACATTAACAAAATATATAAGTAGAGCCATATGATTATCTTAATAGTTAGAGGGAAAATCTTTCCAAACCATGAGACCCATTCATATTGTTTTTAATCTATTAAAAATAAGAAGAGATTGACTCTCTTTCACCGTAAAAGATCACTTAGGTAACTCTTAGAACAAAGCTGCATTTCATTTTCAACCAAATGCTTTCCCTCAGATGGCTGCACACTCACCATTTCTGTTCAATTTGTTGCGCCCTCCATCCTAGCCAGCTGGCTCCAGGACAACACTGTAAACATGCACATAACCTTTGACCCAGCAACTCTACTACTACTAGAAATGAACCCCAAGGAATTGTAGGTTCTTCTTAAACTCATTTTTACAGCTCTTTATTTGATGTCTCCTATTGTGCGTCTAACAGGCATCTAAAATTGATAATGTCCCAAGCTAAATTCTTAATTTTTATCCCATAAAACCCATTTCATCTGCTGCATTTCCTGTCTCACTTAATTAACCTACCATCACCCACATTGCTCAAGATTATTAACCTTTTTACTAGTCAAGCGTGCACGCACGCACACACTCTATCATGTCATCTAATAGCATGAGAATAGACTGTATTTTATGTATATGTATATTACACATATATGTATTAAAAATCAGATAACTTCTTACCTTCACTATTGAGCTCCACTGGTTCTAATTAAGGATGCCATGATCTCTCAAATAACCACTGTGGCTTTGTCTGGCTGAGCATGAGTCATGCTCAGCTTCAGGCACTGAGTCACTTTAACCAAAGTGCCTGTATGAATAGATACCAGAAAAAAACAACAGACTTGATCTATAATGCAGTAGCATTGTTGGTTAATTGCTTAGATTCTCTTATAAATACAAAACACTTCTATACACATATAGAATGAGGTAGAAGGAGAATGTGAGAAATAAGCCCAGTGTTCAGCGCACATGATGCTCTAATGTATGTTCATGTGAAGCATATTTTCAAATTTAACTTACTTTATGCAATCTATAAAAAATATTTTCTCATAGATGTTTTTAATTACTAGAGCTAGTTTTTTTAAAGTCAGATGCTGAATAGATATTTTTCACATGGAATAGGACAGTGAAATGGCATGTGCGAGTTTATAAAAAGTTCTTTGAAATAATTTTTCTAAGATGTTTTAAAATTTACTACTAGTGCATTTAAAACATAGAAAAAGACCTGATTTACACCTTCGTTCAAATATAGTTTAAAATTTCTGTTCAACTTATTGCTAATTTCTCTGGTTTCATCATTAGGCCCCAAGAGAATAGTTTTCTTCATCTGAAACACATAAATATAGGGCATAGTTCTATGAAACATTCCTAGTCTTATAAAAGTTACCCTGACTTGATGTAGATGCAACTGAGGTCATTATATTAACTGAAATAAGCCTGACAAAAAGGCAAGTGTCACATGATCTCACTAACCTCTGGGGTCTGGAAATTCATCTCAGTGAAGAGTAGAATGGTCATCTCCTGAAGCTGGGGAGAGGAGGAAGCAGGAATGGGGAAAATTGATCAAGGAGTTCTAAGTTAGAGAAAGGAGCACAATGTCTGGTGTGCACTGTAGCAGAGTGACTGTAGCTGATGATAATGAGCTAATTCAGAAGACTAGAAGAAAAGATATCGAAAGTTTTCACCGTAAAGAAATGTTCGAGGAGACAGCTATGTCTACCCTGAGCCAAACAATACAGAATCTATACAATTAAATAAACACCACACAATATCCCATTAGCATGTATAATTTTGTGCTTTTAGATATCAGTTAAAAATAAATGTAACCTTAAAATTACCCTGATTGCTTAACTACGACAACTTTGTATGCAAAATTTCAGAAGTATAACTCTTTAAAATAGAAAGGTTCCTTATACTTAAACATGAATTATTACTGCTGTTCAAGAAAGTGTGTCCGTGGAATGCCACTTACACTTTCAGTACACATGTATGATCTGCCTCTATGGTGATATTTTATTTGTACTGAAATGTGATTTTATTTGTATGTTAATAAATAAAGTTGCCTGGGGATCAGAGCTAATAGCAAGCCATAGCAGAAGCCAAGTGGTGGTGGCACACACCTTTAATTCTGATCACATGACAGGCAGATCTCTGTGTGTTCAAGGATACAGCCAGCATAGAGACACACTCCTTTAATCTCAATACCAACCATAGAAGACCTGGAGGTCTGTATAGACAGGCAGTGACAAGGAGGTCATGTGGTTGGGTTTACAACCAATGAGAAGGCAGAACAGAAAGTCAATAAAAAGACAGATACACAGGAAGTAGGTCGCTTGCTGAGGGGAAGGACAGCAGCGGCAGGAAGGGTAAGAAGAAGGTTTTTTAGTAACAGCTCTTACTACTGCTCTGACCTCTTGGGCTTTTAACTCTGCATTTGGCTCTGTGTTTCTTATTTAATAATAAGACTGTTACATCTACATGCCTCCTACTATATATGATGTCACTCATGGTATGTGAGGTTTATAACACAGGCGGATCCTACAGTCAAGAGCGGTGACGTGGCTTTTGCTTACATAGAATGCCAACTTACATGCATGTGGCTTGTGCTGCCTTCTCACAACCTAGTTACTTAAATGTAATTAATTTTAGCCAAGCCTATGTGTCAGGGCCATAGGATATTAATGGCTTCTGGCTGTGTTTGATCTTTAGTTTTTGGTCCTAGATATTAAACCCAAGGCCTCACACATGCTAAGAACACTCTACTATTCGACTTCAGACTTGTTTCGATCTTAAAATCTTCATCTGCCCACCCCATCTCTGTAAGCGACCCTTTATAAATCCTCTTTAATCCTTTTGGTTATGTCACCTGCTTTGTGTAAGTGCTTTAGTTGATATAACCTGGTGCATGAATCCTAAATGGTCTTATAATAAAAACATGGAGCCAGATATTGGAGTAAATGCTGAAAGATCAGAGAGACAAAGGAACAAGCCACAGCCACTTCTCAACTCGCCAACTCCACAAATCCTCAGAATGAGTGTCCCTGAGTCCTCAATCTAAAGGGCTCTAGTTCCTGTCTCCTCATGCCTATATGCCTTTCTCCACCCAGCCATTTCACTTCCTATCTCAACCTTCCTAGTGCTGGGATTAATGATGTGTGTGCCTCCCAAATACTGGGATTAAAAGTGTGTGCCACCACTGCCTGGCCCTGTTTGTCTCCTAGACTGGATCAATCTCATGTAGCCCAGTGTGGCCTTGAACTCACAGAGATCCAGATAGATCTCTGCCTCCCAAGTGCTAGGATTAAAGGTGTGTGCCACCACTGCCTGACCTCTATGTCTAATCTAGTGGCTGGCTCTGTCCTCTGATCTTCAGCCAGTGGCACTGTTTGGAGACGTTATATGGCTTTTTGGAGTGAAGCTTTGCCGGAGGAAGTAGTCACTGGAGGCAGACTTTGAGGGTTTATAGAATCACGTGACTTCCTGTTCTCTCTGCTTCCTATGTGGAGATGAAAATGTTACCAGCCAGCTTCCTGCTCATGCTGGCGTGTCATGCCTTCCCCAACAGTATGGATGCTCCATCTGGAACCATAAACCAAAATACAGATCCCCAGCACCCACGTGGATGCTGGGCAGGTGGATCCTGCCTGTAATTCTAGCACTAGGAAGGTAGAGACAGAAAAATCCCTTAAAGAATAAAGAATAAGGCAGAGAGCAATTGAGGAACTGCACATTTGCAAACACACACACACACACACACACACACACACACACACACACACACCACACTTACACATGAAGAGGATGCAACATTCACCAAGGCATGCTGATGCACAACTGTCATCCCTGTACTTGGGAAGAGGATCATGAGTTCAAGGCCAGCCTGGGCTCCTTAGTAAGACCCTCTCAGTCATCAACAAAACATAACACTTAATAGTCTTTATGAATTTAGGAGGAAATTATGGAGCATTTAGAAAACACAAGAGAAATTTGAATAGTTTTTTAGTAGTCTAGTGAGGTGATATATAATTAATAGTAGACCTTCAAAAAATAATTTGGTCCTTAATGGAGTGTGCATGACATCAAAACACTGTAATTTCAAAATCTCTAAACTTTAATTCAGGTTCATTTCAACAAGATGACCTGTTGTGAACAGGCCCCTTTCAGTCCCATGCCTTGTATGCTTTGTCTCCCCAAAGTAGTACTGTTTCCGCCTCCCCTTTCCATTATTTATAACTTTTTATTCAGTATGTGCTGTTTCTTTTCTTTTTTTAACTTAAAAAGTGTGAGGGTGGTATACACCTTTAATCCCAGCACTTGGGAAGAAGAAGCAGGCAGATCTTTGTGAGTTCAAGGTCAGCGTGGTCTACAGTGCAATTCCAGGACAGCTAGAGAGGCCCTATGTAGAAAGACCCTGTCTCAAAAAAAAAAAAAAAAAAAAAAATGGATACGGGTGTTTTGTCTCCATGTGTGCCTGTGGAGGCCAGAAGAGGGCATCACATCCCCTGGAACAGTCCAAGCTAGTCTGAAAGACAAGATGGTCCAACCAGTCTTTTTTTTTTTTTTGAAATTAAAAGTGCCATGCGCCGGGCGGTGGTGGCGCACACCTTTAGTCCCAGCACTCAGGAGGCAGAGCCAGGTGGATCTCTGTGAGTTCGAGGCCAGCCTGGGCTACCAAGTGAGTTCCAGGAAAGGTGCAAAGCTACACAGAGAAACCCTGTCTCGAAAAACCAAAAAAAAAAAAAAAAAAAATTAAATAAATAAAATAAAAGTGCCATGCACTTATCTAAATGGCTAGTAGGTGTGGAGAACTCCACAATGATGAATTTACACAGTTTTCTTCATGTGACTATAGCAATGTGTCAATGAGGCTGGAGAGATGGCTCAGTGGTTAAGAGTGTGCACTGCTCTTTCAGAGGACCGGAGTTCAGTTCCTAGCACCCATATCAGGAAGCTCACAACAAACAACCTATAACTCCAGCTCTAGGGAGACCTGATGCTTCTGGCCTCTGTGGGCACCTGCAGTCACGTTCACATGCCTACAGATAGGCTCACACACAGAAGCATAATTAAAAGTGATAAGCCTTAAAAAAACAACAAAATTAAATTTAAAATGTGTGTGGAATGGCGTACTCTCAAACACTGGAAAGGGATTTCTCATTGGACCTGTCACTGATAGGTCTGACTGTTAGATTCAATAATCTCAGCTAAGTTGGAAACAGGCTGTTCTGCTGGGAATGCCAATTATCACCTTTTCTTGAGATACACAGAGTGCAACACCTACAAAAATAGTATTTTTCTTGGAGTGCCAGCTATGTGAAGAATTTTCTCACTGAAGTCTAGTCTACCAATGCATCCGTCTTTCTTTTGCTTGCTGTTTGCATGGACTTGGTGTGTCTTCTAAACTGTGTGAAGGGCTGGTGAGAGGGCTCAGCAGGTGAAAGCCACATGCTGCCAAGCCTGACAGCCAGAGTTCAATTCCTGGGACCCACAGGATGAAAGGTGAGAACCAGTTCCCACAAATTGTCTTCTGACCTCCGCATGTGAGCTGTGGTGTGTGTGTGTGTGTGTGTGTGTGTGTGTGTGTGTGTGTGTGTGTGTGTATGTACACACTCATACATACACATATAAAAATAAATAAATGTAATTAAAAGTTTAAAAACTGTGTGAGACTTAACTGTTTTCTTGCGAAGCTTCTGGGGTTATAGCTCACTTGTTCTCCTGTAAGAATTTCTGAAGAAATTATTAGATGATTCAGTCATGAAACCCCTACAAAGTCTATTCCAAGACCATTCAAATTTGCCAAATATGTAGTCATTCTCATACAGAGAGCAAAATTTAATTCTGAGATATTCACATACTTGGTATGTTTCCAAAAGCTTGCCTGTTTTCCATATTTAAGTTCAAACTCTTGACTGACAAATATTCTCTAGTCATCACACAGTGACCACTATGACAGAGTTTCACATCAGAAATAGAGGAGATGGTTTGAGGGAACAAAATGACCTGTTACTGGGATCTTCAGATTCTCCTAATAGTTTAGGATGCCTATCATGGAGGGCAGATGCCCTCATGTCACAAAGTACATGCTGAATACAGATGTGTTGCAGCTGTTTGGATAGAAGTTGGCTGCTGTAATAACCTCTATGAGCGCTTCCATCCTGACAGACTCAAAACCCAAGTATCAAAATCCCTCTCTGTAACTTCCAGATGCCAAGAATGAATCTGAGAATCATCTACAGATAAAGAAGTTTCGTAATCACTATTAATAGAACTTAAGTGAATGTGGTATGTATTAACAGTAGTGAGTGGTCATCATGGACAGGCTTCAGCCAGAGGATTCATGGTCTAAAGCTGAGCGCTTGTAACTATGGTGAGACCTCTCTAACTGCCGCCTTCCTCTCTCAGGTTTGATTCTCTGGTCTCTTTTCACTGATTTTTACATAAATATATTGTCTTGTCAGTGGTATCAATTAAAAACTGAGCACCATTTTTCTTTCTAAAAAATGTAATCCTTTTATTAATGTATGAAATTTGAGAGTTTCATAAAATATATTTGATCATATTCACTCACTACTCTTCTCCTCCCCTAACTCTTCCAAGACCCACCCCATCTCTCTACTGCCTTTTTCTCACTTTTCTTTAATTATTACTATTACATGTATACATATACATATATATATATATAAATGTATAATTACAACCTGCTATATCCATTTAATGTTGCTCATGTTTACATTTTTAGAGCTGACCACTTGCTATCGGATAAACCACTGAGGGCTGGGTGGCATTTTAATGTGCTGACTACATAATTTTATTGGTTTCCTCTATCTCTAAACTCCTCAAGCAATCAGATTCTGGCCACTGGCTTTGTTCACATTCTCCTCTGCTTGGAGACTGAATTTTCTCCTGCTGTTATCAAAAGGTGACAGCCGTACCACCCTTAGCTCCTGCTGTAAGTAATTCTCCAGAATAATTAGATTCTGTACAGGAATTCTACTTCAGCTGTATCAGCATTTGCATCCCCTCCTCCAGCTCCCAGCATGGTAGTGGTGTCATAGTGGTGTGGTAGTGGTGTGGTGCTGGTGTGGTGGTGCCCCTTCTCCAGCTCCCAGTGTGGTGGTGGTGTGGTGGCGGTATGGTAGCGGTGTGGTGGTGGTGTGGTGGTGGTGTGGTAGTGGTGTGGTAGTGGAGTGGTGGTACCCCTTCTCCAGCTCCCAGTGTGGTAGTGGTGTCGTAGTGGTGTGGTGGTGGTGTGGTGGTGTGGTGGTGGTGTGGTGGTGTGGTGGTGGTGTGGTGGTGGTGTGGTGGTGCTCCTCCTCAGGCTCCCAGTGTGGTAGTAGTGTGGAGGCAGCAGTGACAGAGGTACACGAACACCTCCGTTGCATTTTAACTTGTAAACACTCTTCCTCTCAGTGCAAAATATATTTCTGAACATAACACAGAATAGGAAAAAATAGAAATTAAATGAAGGAAGATCTGAAAAAGAGCCAGAAGACTCTAGTTTTACCTCTTAATAACAGTGTCTTTGAAAAAATAAAAAGTAAAAAATCTCCAACCCTAAGTTTTTTCATCTATAAAATGAGAAAATGTAGATACCCCATAGAATGAAATAAAGCTATGTATATAAGATTCCTTTCATTAGCCAGGGGACCAGGCTAGACTGATCCTTGCAGTAGCGGGTTAACTGGGGATACCAGTAAGAATACATGTTTAACTTAAAAGGTTCAGATGGCCACATATAGAAACATTTACATATATATGTGTGTGCGTGGGTTAGTGTGTACAACTATTCCTTTGTTTTCTCAGCTAAGAGTCCCCAGCAAATGATATCCGAGCAACAATGAGCACATGAGTGAGCAGGTCTCGGGTCCAGGGCTTCTTAGACAAATGGCTCATTCTAGGGCTGGGACAGGAAATGTACCAGTGAGTCTGGATTGTGTCACAGCATTATAAAATAAGAAATTATTGAACGTATACACATACAGACACTGGTGAATATGGTCAAAGGAACACAGACTGACTGAAAGAATTGGCAATGACCAACAGTGGAACAACTTGAGCAATACATTAACTACAATAGCATTAGGTTACAAACCTAAGCCAAAAATAAGTATCTGAGTTCATACTGATAAAATAGACAAGTAATGAATAAACTGAGAACAGTCTCTCACTCAGAATTCCAAATATGTGATGCAGAGTATATATACCTTACAGGAAGGAAAGCTGAATTTCACACTCCTTACACATGGTGACTGTATACAGTATTGAAAGGGCAAAGAAGACCTTCACAGTAGGAAAGGCTGACAAGCACGGCTTCAGGCAGGTCACAACACCAAGAGTCATGAGTGATGTGATGAGAATGCCACTTCAAATTTACCATCTTCTCTAACACCCCTTGAACTCTGTCTCATCATGACAAAATAATTAGACCAATGCTCACAGAAGTTGTATAATATACCTATGTTAGTTAAGGTTTCTATAACTGTGGAGAGACACCATGACCACAACAACTCTTACAAGGAAAACATTTAACTGGGGCTAGCTTGCAGTTTGTGTGAGACTGTGGGAGTCCAGCTCCGACCTGCTCTCACCTATTGAAGGTTTCTTGGGTAGAGGAGAGAGGAATGAGAAAATATCAGATAGAAAGATAGACCTAGATGATGAGGAGAAAGAGACACAGGATAGCTTAGGGAGAACCTGGATCAATACCCAACAGCCCAGAACTTGATTCAAAAGGGCTTTTTTATAGTATGCCAAGGGGAGAGGCAAAAGACCTTCCTCTTGCAAGATCAAAACACACCATATAGGCAAGTGTAGACCCTTCCACACACCTGGTAACCATGCCCCTGGCCAAATCATCCTATTATGCAGCCCTGCTGGGTAAAGCAAGCTTAGATTCTCTGACCCTGAGTAATTTGTCACTAGATAGCCTCTGTGGGTCTCCACAACAGTTTCAGAGGTTCAGTCTATTTATCGTCATGAAGGGGAGCATGGCGGCATGCAGGTAGATGTGGGGCTGGAGAAGTAGCTGAGAGTTCCACATCTTGCAGTGGCAGGAAGTCGACTGAGACACTGGGTGGTATCCTGAGCATAGGAAACCTCAAAGCCCACCCCCGCAGTGACACACTTCCTCCAACAAGGCCACACCTATCCCAACAAAGCCACACCCCTTAATAGTGCCACTCCCTGTGAGATTCTGGGGACCAATTACATTCAAACTACCACAGTACTTGACTGGTGATCTTCAAAATGTCATGGTAATAAAAAGCAAAACAAAACAACAACAAAAACAAAGCAAAACAAACAAACAAAAAGCCCCACAAGAAAACATTCAAGTCCAAGAGGCCCAGGAAGTGAATATAATTAAGATGCTGGACAAGTTTATGGGACAGAAAAGGACATTAGGGAAAAAAAAGAGGGAAACATAAGCAAACTACCAACTTATCAATATATCTATTGCTTCATTAATTGTAATAACCTGCCATAGGAATGTCTGACTTAACACCAGGGGAAGCTCTGGTTCTACATGAGAACTCTGTACTACTCAATACTCAGTTTTCTGTAAGTCTAAAACCATTCCAATTTAAAATTAAATTTAAAAAAATGCCTTTTATGATACTTAGTATGTGAAGGTGTCCAACAAGTGATCTGTATAATTATTGTTATCATTATCATGAATAATAAAATGGCATATTTTCAGTTAGTACCAGATCACAGTCACAAGCACCGTCCTATTTAATCTCACTGTTTTAAATGGGAGCCATTATATTATTAATCCCAACTGTGAGAATAAGACCACTAGCACAATTTGAACCAAATTTGAAGCAAGCTTGATTTTTATTGGGTTGCACCCAAGATCAGGCCAGCGACTGCCTCCTAAGTCAGGTTAAAGAGAGGAGTCCCAAATCCACCTCTTGGGCCCCCTTTAAGGAGTAAAATCATGAGCAGTTTTACAGAAGGGAGACAATGGGGCAATAAGGAAATACAAAAAACCTTAAAAACCATCATGTGGTCACCCACCATGTGATTAGGGAGGGTCAGTGTGGGTCAGGGTATTCTCAAAAAACCAATCAAAGTCGTGGGTTGGGGAAGGTCAGGTTCCAGGAAACAGAGCTACTCAACTCTCACAGTAAATAGAAACTTATTTTCAAAAATACGGCATAATGGCTCCTGCCTTTAAAATGGAGTCTGGCAAATTCCTCAATATTATAGAAAAGCAGCACTTAAGATTTAGAAAGGAGCAAGGGTGGCAGCCGCCGCTGCTAGCCGAGTGATCTGTAAGGAGCTGGGGCTGTGTGGGATTGATTCAGCATCACTTACGTCGCCCAGCAGCCAGGGTGTGAAGGAGTTCATCCAGCAATGTTATGAGGAACTGAAGAAGGAGTACCCTGGCCTCCGCATTCCAATCCGCTAATGTTCGGAGGTGCAGCCCAAGCTCTGGGCCTGCTTCACTTTTGGCCAACAACCTGAGTGCTGATGAGGTAACCAGAGCCCTGGAGAATGTGCTAAGTGGCAAAGCCTGAAGTGTCTCCACTGAGGACTGTGAGCAAGAGCACTGTGAACCTGGGCTCTGCTGGACCGAATACAATGTGGGGAAATGGGCCCTTCTGTTCCTTATAAAGTTTATGCACTACAAAAAAAAAAAAAAAAAATTAGAGAGGAGCCGGCGGTAGTGGCACATACCTTTAATTCCACACTCAGGAGGCAGAAGCAGGTGGATCTCTGTAAGTTTGAGGCCAGCCTGGTCTGCAGAGCTAGTTCCAGAACAGCCAAGACTGTTACACAGTGATACCCTGTATCAAAAAACAAAAACAAAACAAAAATTAAAGAGAAGCTGGAGAGATGGCCCATCAGTCAGTTAATCAGTGCTTGTTGCTCTTGTAGAGGACACAGGTTCTGCTCCCAGCATCCACATGGCAGCTCATAACTGTCTGTAGGGCCAGTTCCAGGGGACCCAATGCCATCTTCTGGCCTCTGGAGGCAGGGGCATCAGGCACACATACAATGAACATACGTACATGCAAATGCCTGATTCTGAATCTTTCCTAACTTCGTTAACTTTAGACAAGATTTTTTGCCTCTCTGTTATATTATACATATGAAATGTTCCTCCAAAGGCTTACATACCGAAGCCTTGGTCCCCAGGTGGTAATGCTATTGAGAAGTGTTTGGGGCATGAGGGCTGTGCTGGCTAACTTTTTGTGTTTTGTTCTTGATTTTTATTTTGTTTTTTTTTTTTTTGGAAAGGGGAACATAATTGAGAAAAGCATCTCTACCAGCATTTTCTTAATTGATGTGGGAGGGTTCTACTGTGGGCTGTGCCCCTTCTGGACAGGCAGTCATGGGTGATATATATATATATATATATATATATATATATATATATATATATATATATATATATATATATATATATATATAGTAGGCTGAGAAAGTTAGGGAGAGCAAGCCAGCACGGAGCATCCCTCCATGGCTTCTGCTTCAGTTCCTGCCGTGGCTTCCCTCAATGATAGACTGATAGGGACATGTAAGCCAAATAAATCCTTTTGTCACCAGTTGCTTTTGCTCAGCATTTTACCACAGCAATAGAAAGCAGACTATGACAAGAACACTAACTCCTTCCGTGGACTTATTCATTGGTGAGTTCTTACTGGGAGAGCTGTGAGGGGATGGGACCTCATTAGAGGAATGCATGCTTGAAGAATATAACATTTCCTGACCTTCTCTCGTTTTCTATCTGCTTTCTGGCTGTGATGAGGTGATTAGCTTTGTTCCACCATGTACTTCCCACCATGATGTTCTGTCTCCACACCAGCTCTTATCAAAGTGGCCAATTGGCAATGGACTAAAAACCTCTGAAACTGAACCACAAGCCTTTCCTTCCTTACATTGTTCCTCTCGTTATTTTATCACAGTGACAAATTGCTAATACTGAAAATTGCTACCAAGAAGCGAGGTCATTGCTGTGACCTTTCCTGACCATGTGATTCAGATGCCTTTGGACTGATTGGTGGGAGGAATTTGGAAATGCTTAGAGATGTTTACAATACTGTAAGTGAAGCTTAATGAGTGGTTCCGGTGTGAGCTCAGGAGACCTAAATTCGGATAAGATGTAGGCAATGAGGTGTTGCACAGAAAATGAGGACTGTATTAGGAACAGATGTAGGGACTAATCATGTTACAAAAAATTGTTCATGTTTTGCTCATGCTCTGAGAATTTGTGGGACATTGAGTTTAAAGCTGTGAACTAATTAACTGGTAAAGAAAATGTCAGGGCAGCATAGCATTCAGGATCTGGCATGGTTATTTCTTCCTTCAGCCAGACTTACAGCAAGAATCAGGAATAAAAAGTAGAGTGGGTGGATGTGAAAACTTGCAATTTGGCTGAAAAAGGCACACACAAAAAGTTAGGCCAGGGAAGGTAGAGTTTCTAGAGCTCAGCATCACTAAAACAGGCACACACTTTGTACAAACACTAAGAAAGATACCTAGAAGCCATCTTAGGAATTGCTTGGGCCTTGTGCATGATAGGCTCAAGAGTATACACGTGTAAACTCACTTGAAAGACACTGCTTTGAGAAGAAAGCTCTGGAGCACCCTCCTCACATGGGGGTGCCTAACAATGTGTTTCCCCACATCCAGCTGTGTAGGCACTCAGAGGCCACAGTAACCTTGGTACAAGGGATTTCATCTACTGTTGGATTTAGTAGCAGACCTTGGTGTCATCTGCGTGATAGAGATTGTGCAGGCATACAGAATCTGAGAGTTGGGGATTGCAGAGGTTGCCACCAAAAGTCCAGAGACAGGCCTTGGATGCCAGGCAGTGTGTGGCATGGTTGGAATGCCTTGTGGGCAGCACTTGAGATGGAAATGCATGAATCTATGAAAGTAAAATTGAAGCTGAATGGAGACCCCAAGAAATCTGAGATGCCAAGATTATGGGATGTTTATCAAGGAAAACCACAGGCAGCAAGGAAAGTCAGCCCAAGAGAGAAGCCATGTGGAAGAGAGCAAACAAGGCCTTAGTGGTGGGGCTCCCCAAACCCTTGGAGGCTGATATCACACTATCATGTGACTTGTGTGAGCTGGATCTGCAGGATTTAATGTTTGGTTTCAGTCTTGATTTGATTCTTCCTCGGTTGTCTCCTATGCGTTCTTTTTGAAATGGGATTTACTCTAGGTCTGTTCCATCATTGTATGCATATGTCATTTTTTGTTTTGTTTTTTTACAAAGGATCACATCTGAAAATTTATCTTGGGTCTCAGAGGAGACTTTGAATTTGGAACTTGAGAAACACTGGACCTGGAAACTCTTGGAGATGAACTAAATATAGTTTGCATTATGGAAGAGGGAGATGTCAAGATTCAGGGTCCAAGAGCAGATGGTCACTGGATAGGAAGTTTCCCCACCCCCAAGCCTTGCCATCCTGCATGCAGACTCCTGTGTTGACCATCATCACCAGTTGGTAGTGCTCTTGGTAAGTGTTTGGATGGGTTCCTGTTAGAGGGTAGGGCCTAGTTGGAGGAAGTAGGTCTCTGAGGGGTGCATTTGAAGAACATGCCCATGACTGCCTCTTTTTCTCTCTGCTTCCTGGTTCAATAAGGTGAATGGCTTTGTTCTGTCACATGCTCCCCACCATGGCTTTGTCTGCTCTGAATGAAGGCAGTACGGGAGTAAACTCTAAGTATGTTGTTGGAGCCCACCTAGGTTTCCTAGGGGCTTTACCCAGCAGGACTGCATAAGAGGTTGTTTGGACCACGGGCCTGAGTACCAGGTGTTTGTAAGGGTCTACACTTGGCTGTATCTAGCAAGGGGGAGGTCTTTTGCCCGCCCCCCCTTGGCATTGTTATAAACAGACCTTTGGAATAAAGTTCTGGGCCGGTGGATAAGGATCCAGGCCCACCCGAGTCTATCCTGCTTTTCTCTCTGTTTCTCTCCCCTCTATTTCTATCTAAATCTCTTATCCCTCACTCCTCAAGAGTCCCTGGGGTAAATAAATGTGGGAGCTGCTCTCCCACAGTATATAAGTATAGGAACTACAAAAACAGCAATAAAAATGACTAAAGGTAGATACGGGTTTTTAAAAAGATTTATCTTTATTACATGTATAGTAGTACTTTGCCTGTATGCATGTATGCGTGTATGTATGTACGTATATATATATGAATGTGTACCACATGCATGCCTGATACCCACAAAGGCCAGAGGAGGGCATTGGATCACCTGGAACTGGAGTTACAGGCAGTTTTAAGCCACTATGTGAGTGCTAAGAACTGAATCCAGGTCCTCTGCAAGAGCAGCCAGTGTTCTTAACTGCCGAGCCCTCTTATTAACACCATCTACCAGTAATTTAAAAATACACCAGTGACAAAATATGCATCTTCCCAGATATTCTGTTGGCTTAAGTTTTAGATAATTTTGCAGTGCATTATGAGCTGTAACATATACATAAACGTCCAATTAGCCCCCTTTTATTATTTAAACAATATATTCTACATAGAAATAATTGAGTCAGGCTCCAACACAATCATACCAAGCTGCACATTTGTTTTGAGTAAGTTCATAATGGTTCAGAATAGTCTGCATTCATTACAGACACTCTAATTCCCTGTCTCTAATGACTATGGGGCTATATTTTTCCACATTTGAATGGTAAACTTGATACAAATAATGACAATAGACATAATGAAGAAGAAATAGAACTTCAGTTACTTTAATTTTACAATTTCTATGAACATACAAAATTATTTGTGTTTCACAGTTGAAATTTAAGACAGGGCTGGGGTGTAGCTAAGTGGTAGCATACTTGCTTAGTAGACAGGATGCCTCGGGTTTGATCTGCAGCACTGCAGGTAAGTAAGAAGATAAAAATCAAACACAGAGATGTATGCGGGGTCTGCTGTTCTCTTCTGCACGGAGATGGCCCATGCGTGCTGCCGCACCCGGCTCTGGTGGGTGCTGGGGATTTAAGCTCAGGCCTCAGGCTTGCATAGAGAGCACTATTGAGCCATTTTCCCAACACAACAACTTAATGTTTTTAAAAGAACATTAAAATTCAGCTCTGGGGTTAGAGGCATGGTTCAATGATAAAGCACAATCTTGATTGACATGTATAAGCCCTTAGGTTTGGTCCCAAGCAACACAAAGACATACACACTGGGGCCAGTGGTATGGCACAGTAGATAAAGAGGATTGCCTCCAAGCCTAACGACCTGAATTTGACCCCGAGGACCTACGGGGTGGAAAGAGAAAACCCATGTCCACAAGTTGTCCTCTGACCTCCACACATGTGCCCACACACATACACATGTGTATACACAAAATGAATAAAAATGAAAAATAGAGATGAAGGTCCAATCATATGCTGCTTATAAGAATCTAATTTCACCAGTAAACACACATATAAACTGAAAGTGAAGGATAATACAAGATACTTTATTACAAATGGAAACTGAAGTGATCAGAAATATTACAATCACACCATATAAAATGGACAAAGTGAAAAACTATGAAAATAGACAAAGGAGGTCATTATATACTGGTAAAAGAATCCATTCAGCATTGAATATAGAATATAAACCAATACCAGAATAAATATATAAAGCAAATGCTATCACATCAAAAGGCAGAAGTAGATACACATACGATAACTGGGACAACAAGCAGCTTGTCCTGATGAGAAAGTTAGCAGGGAGCCAGTGGAGTTAAACGGCACCCCAAACTAAAGGGCTGTGAGGGACATGTGTACAACATTTCTCTTATCCAACAGCTTCAGAAAATACAACCTCGCCGACTAGTGGAGCCTTCATCACAGCAGGCTGTATGTTAGGCAATAAAACCATCTGAATAAATGGTACGAAATCAGATCATACCATGGATCTTCTCTGACTAGCCACAAAAAATAAAGGCAGCTAACAATAAGAACAATGAAAATTATACAAAAGCATGAAAATTAAACAAAATGCATCTGAACAAACAACACACCAAGGAAGATATGTAAAGGAAAGTAAAACTTCCATGGAACAAATGAAATTGAAAACAACTATTATGGGTTCAGTGGGGAAATGGTCCCCCCGACAAGGGCTCATGTGTTCAACACTTGGTTCTCATCAGGTGGTGCTGTTAAGGAAGATTAGAGAACCTTCTAGAGGTGGAACTTAGCTGGAGGAAGTGGGGTGGGGGATCCTGGGAAACCGCTTGGTAGAAGAGAAAAATGGCCTTCAGCATGTATGTATGTCCTTTGTCTCTCACACAATGCTGAATGAAGTACACACACACACACACACACACACACACACATGCCCATGCACACACACATTTAGAGAGTATGGTGGCTATTAGCCGTTCTTGGTTGTCCACTTGACACATCTGGGAAGAGGGAACCTCAGCTGAGGAATTGCCTCAATCAGATTGCTCTATAGGCATGTCTGTGGAACACTTTCTTGATTGCTAATTGATGGAGGAGGGCCTAGCCTACCATCTCTTGGTAGTCCTGGCTTAGATATGGAAGCTAGTGGAGTGCAAGCAGGAAGCAAGTCAGTAGGCAAGGTTCCTCCGTGGTCTCTACTTCAGCTCCTGGCTTCAGGTTCCTGCTTGTGCTCTGGATCTGGCTTCCCTTGATGATGATGGACTCTAACCTGTAAAATATAATAAATCCACATCCCTTTGTTTTTGGTCCAGGTTTTATCACAGCAACAGGGAAACAAAATAATACAATGGAAACTCTCATAACCCCAGCACTTGGGAAGGGCAGAAGGATCAATCAGGAGTTGAAGGCCACTCCAGGTTATATAGAGAGTTTGAAGACAGCCTGGGCTACAAACAGAAAACTCATATCTCAAAAAGCAAATACCAAATAAGCCAAAAAGAAAGAAACTGTAATGATATAATGTGTTAAAAATAAAACATTGCAATGGAACCCATTATTTTATATGCAAAGTAATGTAATTTTTAACAAATTATAAAAAGTTATAGTACTACAGTAACCAAAACAACATGGTAGTAGCATAAAAACAGACACACAATAAAACAGCATAAAGAACATTGAAACTATGGGGCTGGAGAGAGATGACACAGATGTTAAAAACATGCACTGCTCTTGCAGAGGACGGGGGTTAGTTCTCAGCATCCATGTCAGACAGCTCACTGACCACTTGTAATTCCACTCCAGGGGATCCAATGCCCTCTTCTGGCCTTTGAGGGCACCTGCATTCTCTCTCTCTCTCTCTCTCTCTCTCTCTCTCTCTCACACACACACACACACACACACACACACACACACACGTGCACGCATACACACATGCATAATTTAAAAATAAAACATTAAAAAGAATGCCATAGCAATCCACATACTTTCAGCCAACTGATAATTGACAAAGATGCCAAGGACACACATCGAAGAAAAGACAGTCTTCTCAATAGATGGTGCTGGGGAAACTGGGCATGTGTGCAGTGGCAGAAAAACAAACCTCTTATCATATATACAAGTCAATTCAAAGTGGATCAAAGGCATAAATATAAGACAAGACAATGTAAAATTACTTTAAGAAGGCAGTGGAAACACACACACATGCACATATGTACGATGATTTGTGTGTGTGACACCAAAATCACAGGCATCAAAACTAAAAATAGACAGTAGAATTATATGAAAGCAAAGGCAGCAGTCAGTGGAGGGCAAAGACAACCTACATAATGGGAGAGACATGATAACCATCAATCCAACGACGGATTGATATCCAGAATATGTAAGGAACTAAAAACATCTCAATATCAGAAAAACAAACTGAAAAATGAGTAAGCTAATCAAGCAAATAATCCTCAAAGGACATACAAATAGTTGCTGAATATATGAAAAGATGATCAATATCTCTAGTCATCAAAAATAATTTACAAAGAATTACAGGAATTAAGTACCAAGGAAATAAAACTGTCGTTCAACAAATGGACAAATGGATTGACAGTTTTCAAAAAAAGGAAAAAGACACACAAATGGCCAATAACTATTTTTAAATATTAAATATTCATAGGCATCAGACAAATGCAAATTAAAACTACTTTGTGAGATACACCTCACCCCAGACAGAATGTCTAGCATCAAAAATCTGACAAGGTCAGGTGGTGGTGGTGGAGCACTCCTTTAATCCCAGCACTTGGGAGACAGAGGCAGGCAGATCTCTGAGTTCCAGTCCAGCCTGGTCTACAGTGTGAATTTCAGGACAGCTAGGGCTACAGAGAGAAACCCTGTCTGGAAAAAACAAAAACAAACAAAAAATCTGACAACAAATATTGGAGAGGACATAGATTGGAGGAACCTTTATCCAGTGCTGGTAGGAATACAAATTAATGCAGCCATTATGGAAACTGATTTGGAAATTCCTCAAAAAATTTAAGATGGAACTATGATATGAGCCAGCCATGTCAATCTCAGGCATGAACCCAGAGAACTCCATAACCCACCATGGAGGTGTTTGCACCCCTTGTTTACCACTCTTTAATTCACGACAGCAAGGGAATTAGAATCAACCTGGTTTGTTTATCGTAGATGAATAATGAAAATATGACACATGAATCAAATGGAGCACTATTCAGCCCTAAAGAAAAATGAAATCACAAAATTTTCAGGAAAATGGATGAACTTAGAATGTATAATTTTTTTTTTAATTTTTTTGGTTTTTTGAGACAGGGTTTCTCTGTGTAGCTTTGCGCCTTTCCTGGAACTCACTTGGTAGCCCAGGCTGGCCTCGAACTCACAGAGATCTGCCTGGCTCTGCCTCCCGAGTCCTGGGATTAAAGGCATGCGCCACCACCGCCTGGCAGAATGTATAATATTAAGTGAGGTCAAACAATCAGAAAGAAAAAAAACCTCACGCTTTCCTTCATGCATGGATCCTAGCCTATAATGCATACATACATACATACATACATACATAAACACAAATTTACATGTGGATCCAGTGTGATATGTAGAAATGAGAACAAGAAAGGGTAAATATTAGGTGATGAGGAAGAACTGAATGCAGGTGGTGTCATGAAAGAGGATATAAATCTAAGTATTTTTCTAGTTTTAACTGTAAAGGATTGTTTATGCTCTGGTAGTGGGTAAGTGTAAAAAATATATTTGATAATGAACTTGTAAAATCTAACACGAAGCTCCACAGCCTCACAATGACTATTCTAACCATACAGAAGTTCACTGAGATGTGTAGACTTTGGGTCTGACTAATCTTATTGCATAATGTTTTTTACTTGCAAGGGCTTTTTTGGTTTGTTTGTTTGTCTTGTTTTGTTTTTGTAAGTAATATATTTAATCAGCAACATTACAAAGTGTTCACAACAGTGTCCTACCACCCAGATATATGAAGACAGGGGAGCCCACAAATAGGCAACGTGAGGGCTCATATGTACTAGTTCCATTGTCTGGCCTCAGCTCTAGTGAGGACCATGGGTCCCACTTGCATAGTCCTGGCTGCAAGTTCCTGGGTGCTAATGAAGATCACAGAAATCCCAGGCTTTGTACTGCTCTGCAACTAAATGTAAGCCTGTTGGTAAATGGGGGCTAACATGTCAAGTGGGTATAGGTACAGCACCATGAGAGATGGCTGATCTAGGGCCTGGCCAGATTCAAGTAAATAGGTCTTGTTCCTCATGGTACTCCATGTATAGCTGAGGGATGGAAGAGGGAATGGGGAAGTTTTATGATAAAGTTTTAATAAAAAAGTGCAAGTCAAAACCACAGTGTGATATCATATCACCATATTTAGAATAATTATTGACAAAATGTAATGTTACCAAGCAAAGGAAACCCCTATACTATTGATAGGGGTATAAATTAGTAAGCCATTATGGAAAAACAGTATGGAGGTTTTTCAAAAAAACTGAACAAAAGCCAGGTGGTAGTGGTGTGTGTCTTTAATTCCAGCACTTGTGAGGCAGAGCCAGGCAGACCTCTGAGTTTGAGGCCAGCCTGGTCTACAGAGTGAGTTCCAGGACAGCCAGGGCTACACAGAGAAACCTCGTCTCAAAACAAAAACAAAAAAACAACAACAAAAACAAAAACTGAGCATAGATCTACCTATGTAATGATAATGTAACAATCCCACTGCTGGCTTCACATTTAGTGCTATTCATAATATTTAAGATACAGAATCAACCTAGATGTCCATCAATGGATTTACAGATCAAGACAACAGTACATATTATATGCATAATGAAATATTTAGCCACAGAAACAAAAGTAATTCTGTTGTTTGTGGGAACATGATGAAAAAGTATATTATGGTAAATTGTAGCTGCAAGTTTTCTCCAGGCCCCTGCAGTCCCATGGCCCGCTTATAAAATAATCACTCAGAAGTTTATATTAATTATAACTGCTTGGCCATTAGCTCAGGCTTATTACTGACTAGCTCTTACACTTAAAATAACTCATAATTATTAATCTGTATATTACCACATGTTCTGTGGCATTACCTGTGTCCCATTACATATTGCTCTTTGGGTGGCTGGCTCACATCTCTTCCCTTCTGCCTTTCTTCTTCCTGTCTTTCTGCTTGTATTTCCTGCCTGCCTCTAGGCTGCTTTGCCATAGGCCAAATGGCTTTATTTGTCAACCAATCAGAGCAACACGTATTCACAGTGTACAGAAAGACATCCCACAGCAGTAAATGAAAGAGCTTACTATACACAGCAAGACAACCGCTGTATTTCCTGATATGTCAACCTCAGAAGTTAATAACCTAGCAGCAGAGAGTAGACTAGTGTGTGCTTAAAGTTAGGAATGATGGGGAGTATAAAGAGAGGTTAGATTATGAATATCAAAATAAAATTAGGAAATAGCTATCTTTTGTCTTCTATAACACAATAAAGCTAAATGTAGTCTACAATAATTTGCTACACATCTCAAAGTAAAAGAGTTTGAAATTTACCATCACAAAGAAATGAACATTTGAGGAAGAGGAAATGCTTACTATTTTGATTTGATCCTTACATAATATGTTCATGTTTGGGATTATCATAATATAGCCCATAAATATGAATGTTATTTTTAAAGATATCTAAGATCTTCTCCATCTTTAATTAGATCAAAAAGCTATCCATAAGTAAAGACAAAACTTTCTCGGTATTGAGGGAGATGGTTCAGCCAGTGAAGCTCTTTGCTTGCAAGCACCAGGATTTGAATTCAGTTCCCAGAACTCACATATCTGAAAATGCTGGACACAGTGGTGAGTGTTTGTAATCTCAGTGTTGGGGAGGCAGAAACAGGAGGATCCTTTGGGGTTTGCTGGCCAGGCAGTCTAGCCTAACTGGTGGGCTTCAAGCCAACGAGCTACTTTTCTCAAAGGAGGTGTTCCTGAGGATGCACATGAGGGTGTCCTATAACCTCATCACACAGGTGCACATATGAGCATGCACACACACTTCCACAAAAATACACTTTCTTTTTCAAGATAAGGTCTTACTATGTTGGCCAGGTTGGTCTTGAACTCTGATGTTCCAGTGATCCTCTCCCTCAGCCTGCAGAGTACTGGGTCTGTAGCTGTCCACCACTGTGCTCTAAAAAAACACTTGAATATTTTTTGAAGTTTTTTTTTCCTAGAAGTTTGACATCACTGAACTTATGGCGTTTTTTCCCCATTTTATTCTGAATCATTCTCCAGTTTGTACATTTAACAAAACTGTAAGTTGTCTCATCTCTCCAAATAAATTCCATAAAAAATTAATGTAATCAAAATGCAGTAAATAGAGTAATAAAAATTCACATCATATCGTAACTAGAAGAAACTGAATTTGTTTTTGAGTCGGAAAAATAGCGAGCACTGAAATGTACTGATTCCAGATTTAACTGTTCTCATTCTTAGACAGCACCACGCTTAACATAACAATTACTACACAGGCACCCCATCTCTGGTGTCTCCGGCACCCACATCATGTATTCACAACCCATCTTTGACTTCTGCCACATCTCTAACTCATCTCACATTGTCTGCATTCTTTCCGTGGATTCCTCTCGATACCTCGAGAGTGTGCTCAGCCCAACCAGCCATCACAGCCGAGAGTCAGAGGAGGAAAGAAGTGAGGGGAGGAGAAGTCAGGGACTCCGAGGCACTGAAAGTGTAAAGGAATGAAAAAGTTTCTAACGGAGTGGAAGTGGAAACATTAGGCAATGTGGAATGAACTCAGAATACCACTAAGGGCCCATTGGAGATTTGTGATCCTAAGTTAAAGGTGAAAAGTAGCAATACAGTGGTGTGTTCCCCAGCCACATTTAGTTCTGTGAGTATAATGAGAACTGGGTTTAACTAGTTTTGCCATAGGGGTATGACAAAGCCACAGAAAGGGGAAAGGGGCCGGGCGGTGGTGACGCATGCCTTTAATCCCAGCACTCGGGAGGCAGAGCCAGGCGGATCTTTGTGAGTTCGAGGCCAGCCTGGGCTACCAAGTGAGTTCCAGGAAAAGGCGCAAAGCTACACAGAGAAACCCTGTCTTGAAAAACCAAAAAAAAAAAAAAAAAAAAAAAAAAAAAGAAAAAAGAAAAAGAAAAAGAAAGGGGAAAGGGTTCCTGTGGTAGTTGGGAAATTCTTGCCATCGGCCATAGAGTTAAAATTAGCTAAGGGCGGCACAGAGTCATCATAAACCGATGGAAGACAACTAAGACATCCTTGTACTAAGCCTTTTCTTTTTGGCCACCAACCAGCTCCCAAATCATGACACAGAGACTTATTAGTTTTGAATACTCGGCCAAGCTTAGGCACATTTCTGGTTAGCTCTTTTAACTTAAATTAGTCTGTTTCTCCTTATCTACCTTTCGCCTCGGGTCTTGTTACCTTTCTTACTTCTGTATATCTTACTTTCACTGCTTCCCTATGTCTGTCTGTCTGGCATCTGTCTGGCTTCTTGCCCCGGGTGCACCCCTTATTCTCTCCTCCTTCTCTTGTTCTTTTTGAGCCTAGATTTCTCCTTCTAGTTATTCTCTCTCCCTAGCAGCTCTGCCTATCCTTTCTCTGCCTAGCTATTGGCCAGTCAGCTCTTTATTAGACCAATCAGGTGTCTTAGGCAGGCAAGGTGAAACAGATGCAACACATCTTTACATAATTAAACACATATCCTTACATGGTTAAACAAATGCAGCATAAACAAAAGTAACACACCTTTACACAGTTACAGTGATATTCTGCAGCATAAACAAATGTAACACATCTTTGCCCAGTTAAAACAATATTCCACAATGCATTTCAGCACGACTAAGAGAGTTGATGATACTTTCAAGTTGGCTCCATCCAGTGCTTCCACTTGGATGGTCCATAGTGAAAGGCAGGAGATGATGGTTAGAGTCAACACTTGAAATTATGATGGTGGAGAGGTTGAACTACACGTAAAACAAGATGTAGGCTGTTACAATAGAAAAGTGTCAGAGGTAGGTGGGAAACAAGACCTGGGGGCTCTGAGCTCTGTTTGTTTTTGTTTTTATTTTCAGACAGGGTCTATTGTAGCCCAGGCTGCCCTCATACTCACTGTGTAGCCAAGGATGACTACTTCAAACTTCTGATGCTTGACCCTTGCCTTCTCTTCTCAAGTCCTGGGATTCCAGGTGTATGTTACCATGTCTGGCTTAAGGTATGTCGTGACAAGATTATTTTTGAAGGTACCAAGGAATATTTTGGTGATAAAGTAGTACAAGAGTGGAAGTCTTGTCAAAACAGAGTTCTGTGCTACTCCTTGACTTCTGTGAAAGTTTGTGTTGTTTTGTTTTTGTTTTTCAAGACAGGGTTTCTCTGTGTAGCTTTGGAGTCTGTCCTGGAACTTGTTCTATAGACCAGGCTGGCCTCGAACTTACAGCGATCTTCCTGCCTCTATCTCCAGAGTGATGTATTTATCTAAGTTGTTTCAGAGTCAAATATTGGGGTCAAAACCTGAGAGAAGTGGCAGAGAATCTACCAGCGACCTCCTCTCCTTCCCTGAGCCAAAAGTCTCAAAAAGCTTTCTTAGTTCCTCCCTACTAATTCCTGTGTCTTTCTATCTGTATCCTCCAAAACCTCTATGGCTGATTCCAGCCATATTGCTGAGTCTGCTCTCTGATTCAAGGTAAACTTTACTGGCAGTCTCAGAGAGTCAGTGTGCACAAACATCCTGCAACACTGAGTGATGGGATTAAAGGCATGTACCACCACTGCCCTGCTGAAAGTTTCAGTACGTATTAAATTCCAAGGCAGTATGTTTAGAGCAAAGACCACACACATACACACACACACACACACACACACACACACACACACACCAATCCTCTTGTGGTCAAATTATTGCAGTCTGTTTTCTGTCCCACCACTGTCGTACAATGATGGTAGATTAAGTTTCCTTGAAAGGGACTCCACAAAAAAAAAAAAAAAAAGTTTGGATGAGGTGACTGTAAGAGATGTGTGGACTCCCAGAAACTGAGCTTCAATAATTTTTAACTACAGAGAATTTTTTTTAATGTTAAAGGAAGTTGTACTTGGTAGGCTGGGAGAGACACTGAGGATTATAGTGTATCTCCAGGAATCAGAAAGGAGTCTAAAGGAAGCCACAGACCTGGTTTTTTGAAAATGTAACCCAACTGTACAATTACCATGGAGAAGATTCCCCTCCCCCAAGGCAGACTTTCACTGTATCAATCAAGTGCGTCTTTCCCTCCCTCTTTCTCTCCTGTTCCAAATCAAACCAGCATTGTGAATGAGGGAGGAGAAATAGCAGACTAGAGACAAGTCAGTTATCCGACTTTCACTAACAAAGACTTCTAACCCTGAATTAGAATTCCAACCTGGGTGGAAGAGAAGATTAACCTGTATAAACGTTTGAAGTAGGAGTGTTGAGATTTGACTTTTCTAGTTTCAAAAGAGATGCATCATTTATTTAAGTAAGAGAGTTTTGAGTTTTTATTTCATTTGAGTGTAGGTGTGTGGGTGTGTGTGTACATGTTCATGTAGGTGTGTTTGGTATGACTACGGAGGCAGTCATTTGTGCCTTCTTCCATTGTTCTCCACTTTGTTTGAGACAGGGTCTCACACTCAACTTGAGGCTACTGATGCAGCTGGGCTGGGTGGCCAGTGAGCTCCAGAGATTCTCCTGCCAGAGCACTGGGGTCATAGACACAAGCCACGGCACCCAGCTTTATACCTGGGTGCTGGGTATCCAAACGCAGGTCTTCATGCTTACTCAGCAGGTACTTTACGGACTGAGTGCCCATCCCAGCCCTCTGAAGGTGGTTTTTTTTTTTTTTTTTTTTTTTTAACAATTACTAAGCACAGTTGTAAAGCTATGGAATCTGCCTGTGACAACAGCCAGGAATAGGGAATAAAAATTGGGCAGAATGACCTTGAAAGAATCAGGAGAAAGGATGAAATAACTTTCTGGAGCACTGTGCTGGGCCCAGTTTGTCTTGTGAAGAGGTGGTAATTACGTGAGTGAAAACAGTAAGCATCATGGGTAAGAAAGAGGAAAGGTTCCATTAGAGCTGAGTGAAAAACAACCCAGGAGCTAAAATGGAAAAGGACCCATTGAGCAGGACCTGTCAAAATATGTACAATTTGGAGATGGAAAGACAGTGGGAGAGCAGATAAAACGCAAAGGCAGAAAGATGGTCTACTAATTATTATGTTCCTGGAAGAATGAGCAAATTCTCCTCTCTGTCTCTGTCTCTGTCTCTGTCTCTCTCTCTCTCCTTCTCCCTCTCTCCCTCCCTCCCTCCCTCCCTCCCTTGCTGTGTTGTCCCCGTTTGCTTCTCACAGACATAATTATTCTTTAATTCCCAGTCATCTGGCCTCTTGTTCTTCATCTAATCCTAGAATTTGTGGAAGGAGTCAAGACTCTAAGATTCAGTTGTGAAGCTACTTGTTCCCATAGAGTCTATAGAATTGGTCAATGAGGTAACTGATGCTGAGCAAGTAACCGACATCAGGCTAGGAGGGCTAGTGGAGAATCCGACACAGTGATTCTGAGAGTCCGTGCACATCCCCAAATTTTCATCTGTGGTCAATATACTCTCACTTGGATGGTCAACAAACATCTCAATCTCATCATGCCTATAAATTTTTTGAATCTTATTTAGTATGATATATATATTCATAGAAAAGTTCATAAAAATTATAGAATGGGGGAAATATTTTCAATATGAAATGATTACAATGAGCTATTCTTGAGCTGGAGTGACAGTTCATCCCCTAAAGGCTTATAACCAAAAGGATAGATAACCCATTCTAGAAAGATAGATTAAAAACTTCTTCAAATCAATGAAAAGTAAGCAACCTGTAAGAGGCAAAAATGACATATATTTCATAAAAAGGAAACCCAAATCCCTAATACCTAAATGAAAATAGCTCAATTAATTTACTAATTTAAAAAATTCACTCAAAGTCATAGTGATAATTTGACTTGTGAATAGGATATAGGAGGAAGGATAGGTAACATTCTGCTGCAACAACAAAAAAATACATTACCAAAGTTATACATTTTTCTAGAATGATACATTGTAAAGAAACTGGAAAACAATTAAAATTTTAGACTTAAAATAACAAAAATTGAATAACAAACAATTTGTGCAAATAAGTTATAAAATCTGTATTGCTTAGTATTTGATACAAGTATCGTGACATTTATAGTTATATTAAAGTTGATAGTTTGCTGCAACAAAATGACCAGCAGGACAAGGTGCCCATGAGTGCAAGAGTGGCATGAATGTCATGGGGTTAACCACTTGCTTTCAGATTAGATTTTTTTTTTTTTTTTTTTTTTTTTTTTTTTGGTTTTTCGAGACAGGGTTTCTCTGTGTAGCTTTGCGCCTCTCCTGGAACTCACTTGGTAGCCCAGGCTGGCCTCGAACTCACAGAGATCCGCCTGGCTCTGCCTCCCGAGTGCTGGGATTAAAGGCGTGCGCCACCACCGCCCGGCTTCAGATTAGATTTAAGGCCTGCTCCACAGGAGGAAACACATGCCTGGTACTGTAAACCTGGACAAGAACCCATGGTTGGGGAACTCATTAGCCTCGGGGGTGACACTATTATTGCACCAAGTGGACATAGTATCAAACTGCCCTATACGTTCATCTCTCTCTACCCACAAGCTAGTTCAGTTCTCAGTCCTCACAAAAGATGCTTCTTTGTACCGTGAACAGTGGTTAAAGCAGGAACTCACAACTGGTCAAAGTGCAGAGAGCAAGTGTCACTGAGGTGCTCAGCTTCAAATAGGACATTTATGTCATACCTCTTCCAAAGACTCAGAGACCACCACGGAAGAGGGGGAGGAAAGACTGTATGAGCCAGAGGTTGCATAAAACCAGAATACAATCACGACAGGGCTGCTGCACTCTCGAGCTCACAGCTGCGGTGGGTGTCTACACAGATCACTGGGCACTCTAGCATGGAGCAGGAAGGAGTTCATTAGCCCACCTCTAACTGAGGGCAGCTGATGGCTTCTGAGGGAAGAAGAGTCCATTTTCTTGAGGGTGTGGCTCCTCGTAGGTGAACCTCACTCCAGTGGATGGCCCCACACCCAGAAGTATATGGGCAGCACAAATGGGAACTCATAGGTTCTTAAAAAATGGAAGGACACAAAATTTGGGGTGGGTAGGGAGATGGGATAAATCTGGGAGGGGTTAGAGGGGAAAACTGAGGATAAATATGATCAAAATACATTGTATGAAATATCAAAGAATTAATAAATTAATTTGCTTTTTCCAGAAAAATTACAATTTTAATTATACTTTTTATGTTTGTGAGCAAAGAGGTGGGTTTCATTGTGACTTTTTTTTCCTACATATAAATTGCTAAACTTTGCTCTCATTTGCCCCACCACTGCCTTCTCCATCCCCCTTCTCTCCCTTTTGTTGGTCCCCTTTCAACCCCCAACACTCTCCCATTTTGCTATTATGACACATACATTCCGATTCCTTCTCTTGTTCCTCTTCCCTTTCCTTTGGATCTCCTTCTTTCTCATAGTCCCCTTTTCACTTCGTGTTTTATACATACACACACAACCAAGGTTCCGCATATGAGAGAAAACACATGATCTTTGTCTTTCTGAATCTGGTTTGTTTCATTTAATGTACTGATCAGTTTAACTGTGTGGAACTGTCCCACACTGTTCCATACATTTTCCTACAGACTTCATAATCTCATTCTTTTTTAGTATCTGAAAAAATTCCATTGTGCATATATTCCACATTTCCTTCAAACATCTGTCTGAAAGATGGCCAACTCTATATTTTGGCTATTGTTAATAGTGTAGCAATAAACACAGAGATACACACATGTATCTCTCTAGCATGCTGACTTAGAGTCCTTTGTATATATGCCCAGGACTGTTGTCGCTGAATCATATTTATGAATATTCTATTTTCAGATTTTTGAGGAACCTCTATACTGATTTCCATAGTGGCTGCACTAGTTTATACTCCTACCAGCCAGTTATGAGGGCTCCTCTTTGTTCACACCCTGGCAAGTATTTGCTGTCCTTTATTTTCTTGATGATAACTGGGGTGAAATGAAATTCCAAGGCTGTTTTAATTTGTATTTCCCTTGGCAGTTAAGTATGTTGAACACTTTTGCAAATATTTATTGGCTATTTGAATTTCTTCCTTTGAGAGCTGTCTATTCAATTTAATTAGTCAACTCTCTGATTGGATGATTTGCTTTATTGGTATTTCATTTTTTGAGTTCTATGCAGATATTAATCCCCTGTCACATATGTGCTTGGTAAATGTCTCCCACTCTTCAGGCTGTCTCTTCGTTTTACTGATTCGTTCATCTGCTGTGCAGAAGCCTTTTAATTTCACTCAATTTCACTTGCCAATTCTTGGGGTTACTTCCTGTGTTACTGGAGTCCATTTTCAGTAAGTCCTTACCTGTGTCTGTATCATGGAGTGCTTTACCTATACTTTCCTCTAGCAGTTTCGGGTCTAATTTAAGGTCTTTGATACATTTTGAATTAGAATGTGGGGTTGGGGAGCAGATACATGCCAAAGTGGATGTAAAGATCAGTTCTCACCTCCCGCCTTATTGAGGCAGAATCTCTCTTATTGCTGCCGCTATGTGGCACACACACTCCAGGCTAGCTGGCCCATAAACTTCTTCTGCCTCTGCTTTCCCTCCTGCCTCAGAAGTGTTGGGACTGCAGATGTGTGCCATGCCATCCTGGTTTTTATGTGGGTTCCAGGTTTTAAGTTGAACTCGGTTAATCAGATCTGTGTGACAAGCGCTTTTAGTCACTGAGACATGTCCCCAAACCTTGAGTAGGATTTGTGTGTGTGTGTGTGTGTGTGTGTGTGTGTGTGTGTGTGTGTGTTGTGGAATATTACTTTAACTGTGTAAAGGTGTGTTACATTTGCATATGCTGTGTTTGTTTAACCACGTAAGGATGTGTGCTTAACTATGTAAAGATGTGTTGCATCTGTTCTACCTTGCCTGCCCAAGGCACCTGATAGGTCTAGTAAAGAGCTGAACAGCCGATAGCTATGCAGAGAAAGGATAGGTGGGGCTGGCGCACAGAGAATAAGTAGAAGAACTCTGGAGAAAGGAGGGGAGAACAAGGGAGACAGAGATGGACACATGTGGGGCCAGAAACCAGGCAGCTGCCAGACAGACAGACACCTGAGGAAGCAGGAAAGAAAGACATACAAAAAGAAAGAAAGAAAAAAAAAAAACAAAGGCAAAAGGTAGATAAAGAGAAACATTTAAGTTAAAGAGAGCTAGCCAGAAAGGATCCTAAGCTAGGTTGAACATTTATAATTAATAAGAAGTCTCTGTGTCATGATTTGGGAGCTGGTTGGGAGCTGGTACATTGTGTGTGTGTGTGTGTGTGTGTGTGTGTGTGTGTGTGTGTGTGTGTGTGTGGTCATATGGGCTTATTTCTGGAACCTCTATTCTATTCTGCTGATGCACATGTCTGTTTTGTGTGATGAACACGCTGTTTTTGCTGCTGTGCTGTGTAGTGCAGTTTCAAGGGGGTAAAGTGATGCTTCAGCTTTGCTCTTTTGTTTACCATAGCTGGGATTCTTTGGAGCCTTTTGTGCTTCTATATACATTTATGTTGTTTTTTGTGGTTGTTGTTTTCTGATTATGTAAAGTATGTCAGTAGAATTTTCACGAGGATTGTGTTAAGTCTGTGTATTACTTAGAGTAATATAGATATCTCCACACAATTAGTTCTGCGAATCCATGAGCATAGGAGGCCTGTGCATATTCTAACATCTGCCTCAATTTCTTTTTTCATTGTAGAGATTGTCTACCTCTTTGGTTGGGAATCTTCTTCTTTTCTTTCTTTCTTTTTTTTTTTAAAGCAATTGTGCATGGGATTTTTTTTCCTGGTTTATTTATTGGCAAGTTTGTTATTGACATAATATAGAAAAGCTACTAATTTTGTATTCTACTTTGATGAAAGTGTTTATAGGATTTAAGAACTTTCTAGTGGAGTCATTAGGGTATTCTAAATATTGTATCATGTCTCCAGCAAACAGGAAACATTTGACTTCTTTCTTTACTACTCTATCCACTTTCTTTCTTTCTCTTGTTTTATTGCTCTGGCTAAGATCTCAATCACTATGTTGAATAAGGGCAGAGAGTGGGGCACCGTTATCTTGTGCCTGGCTTTAGAGAAAATTCTTTGACTTTTCACTCATTTGAAATAATGTTGGCAACAGATTAATTGCACATTAGCCTTCATTATGTTGAAATGTGTTCCTTCTATTCCTACTTTCTTTAGGGCTTTTATCAGGCCTCACAAATACTGACAAGGGTGCTCCCACTAATCAGGAGACCTCCTGCTAGGCCCCACCCCTTACCATTTGTACCACTTTCCAAAGGCACCAAGCCAGAGAATAAATCTTAACATGTGGCCTTTGGAGAAATTTAAAATACAAACTGTAGTATTTCTCCTTGCTCCCCTCCAAGCTGGTGTCCCTCTCACAACGCAAAATGCATTTAGCTCATTTCTAAATTATTCTAGAGTTGTTAAACAAACAAACACAAAGAGTTACAGCCTTCAATCTTCTCCAGCACTCAAAATAAACTTAACTGTGAGCCTTTGTGAAAATACAAAAGAAAGTTAGGTACTTCTAAGAGACAGTAATAGCACAGGTTAAATATTCCTATTTCAGAAGGAAGGAATAATGAAATAATGAAAGATGGGACCAAAGCAAGACTGCATCTCCACAGGCTAAGACGGCATAAAAGCCCATGACCTGGGGCACACTGTGGTGGACAGAGGCTCCCAAGAGCTTAGCGAGGCCAGGCTCTATGGACTTGCTGTTGGCTGCACACACAGTGTCTCTCAGGCTATGGCCTGCCACTTGAGTTTCCATGTATTCAAGAGTAATTAGAAGCCGGGCAGTGGTGGCGCACGCCTTTAATGCCAGCATTCGGGAGGCAGAGCCAGGAGGATCTCTGTGAGTTTGAGACCAGCCTGGTCTACAGTGTGAGATCCAGGACAGGCACCAAAACTACACAGAGAAACTCTGTCTCGAAAAACAAAACAAAAACAAAAAGAATAATTAGAAAACAAAGATATATAAAGGAAAATGGATTTATTTATAGTTTGGCCAAACTGGAGAGAGAAAGAATCCAAAGAATCCAAACTCTCTCCATCATACCTGAGGGAAAACCATCAGGCAAAGGCTGGAAGATACTTAGATGAAGGTGTGAGGCAGCTTACCCTCCTTTTCTGGAAGGAGATTTGGCCCCAGCTTTTCTCCATTGTCTCTTCTCAGCAGGCTGCCTCCATCCTCAGCAGGGAGGCTCTGTTATACATCTATAAATTATGCCACCAAGACGGTTTTTTGTTTAAGTCCAGGCCTGAGGAAAAAAAGATTTTCTATCTCAAATATTTCCCATTTTCATTTTTTCAAAGTGAAAATAACCTCCAGCAGGAGGTGGGGTGTATGCATGATATAATCATACTATAACCTCAGAAATTTTTTTAAAAAAAAGAAAAGAAAGGATATTTTGAAAAACATACATTTCAAGCTTTGTTTAATTTGTAAAAATCTAAATGAATGAAAGATAATTTTTCCCTGCACAAATAACTTACAAGTACAGTTACATCATGTAGATGTTTTTCTGTTCTGGCTTTTTTTTTTTTTTCATTGCAAGGTGTTCATTCATTCACTTAATAAATAAAATTTAATTATGGATGATAATAAGAGAGAAGAAAGGAAAGAATCCCCTCACCTTTTTTTAAATGATATGGTGGGTGGAAGACCCCCTCCCATTCTAGGCCTGGCTCAGTTCTTTGTCTCTAGGGCCATCCCTTGATACATGTAGATGAAAGTCCCTGTGGCCTTGTCTTTCTTTCTCTTTCTTTCTTTCTTCCTTTCTTCCTTCCTTTCTTTCTTTCTTTCTTTCTTTCTTTCTTTCTTTCTTTCTTTTTTTGAGGTCCGATTCCAGTTCAAATTCCTGCAGGCTGATTAAATACATTAATTTTCCAAATGGAAGGAAAAAAAAGGTGCTAATCTCATAGCTAAAGGAAGCATTGGTGTCTCTCTAGAATTTAGAACAGCTACTTGAAGACCCGGGATATTCTCTCTCAGCATCATTACAACCCAGTTCACCTACCCAGAGTGCCATGCTGGAGCCTGAGCGTTTTCCGCGAAGGTCTTTGTAGAGAATCTAAAACTATAGCACCACCTTATTTACTAATGACCACAGTAGAGCAAGAATAGAGAAGTCTCTAGAGCATTGCTCAATGTGTCAGCCACAGGCTGTATATACTGTAGCTTTAGTGTGAAATGTCCTCACAGGTTCACGTGTTTAACACTTGCTTTCCGGCTGGTGAGGCCATTTTGGGAAGTTTTGAACTGGAACATCACTGAAGGAAGTGGTCACTATGGAGTGGCCACTGATTATAGCCTGGCCCTGGTTCTTCCCCAAGCTTTCCACTCTGACCTCTGACGTGACATAACTAGCCATCCACACTCCCATTGCTACGGTCATGAACTGCTTCTGTGGTCAAGCCTTCTCCACCTCTGTGGGCTGTGTCTTCTGAACTGTAATCTCAAACCAGCCCTTCCTCCTAAGTTGTTTCTGTCACGGCCGTGATAAAAATCACAAGCTAACATGGTGTCTTGCCCTCAGGGCACCGTTCCTATGGCCCCCGCACAACACACTCCTCCTTACTAGCAACAGTTAACAACTATTTCCTCCCCACCTGTGCTGTCTGCAACTCCAAAGATTCACACCTCTTTCCAAAGGCACCAAACTGTGCCTTTCCTGCATCTTTCTGCTGTCTCTCACTGTAAACCAAGCTAAATCCAGCAAGTGATATCAACACCACAGCCTTAATGCCATGCTGTCTGAGAATTTCCTCTGCCAAAAACATTAGTTCACTACTTGGAAATTCAGCCTAACTCACGATTTCCAGGGCATGAGTTTAACACAGCCAGATTCTTTACCAGAATTAATGTGAATGGCGTCTAACCCAATCCTAAATAAACATCCTCACCCCACCTGACCCCCACAAAATACTTAAGAGCACAGTCCTTCCTGAGTCTCTGTCAGCATTCTGTTGTGCTCAGGCCAGAAGGGCCAGTAGCTCTGTTTGCACACTGTAGGGATCTCTTAGCCCAAACTTTGCCACATTTCCCCCACAAACCAATTGCAAAGGCCTGTAAACCACATGGTCAGGTTTATCACAGCAGCAGCCCCATGGATTGATACCAGCTTCTTGTGTCTGATCTTCCTGTTTTGGTCATCACTGTGACAAATAACTGACAGCCATTTAAAAAGTGAAAGGAGGGCGGTGGTGGCGCACGCCTTTAATCCCAGCACTCGGAAGGCAGAGCCAGGCGGATCTCTGTGAGTTCGAGGCCAGCCTGGTCTACCAAGTGAGTTCCAGGAAAGGTGCAAAGCTACACAGAGAAACCCTGTCTTGAAAAAGAAAAAAAAAAAGAAAAGGTGAAAGGAATTATTTAAGCTCATGGTTTGAAAAATATAGTCAGTCTACCAAGGCGAAGAAAAGCCTAACGGTGGGGGCAGCTTGTGGCAATGGCAGCCTCGGTGGAAGGTGATTGGTTATGTCATGGCTGAGCTCCGGAAGCAGACAGTTGGCTTGGAAGTAGGACTAGGCTGTAATCCTGGATGCCTACTTCCCAGCAAGCTCCTTCCTCCAGTTAGCCAACATCTCCCAAAGGTTTCAAAACCTTCCAGAACAGCACCACCAGCTGAAGACTAGCTGTTCAAATGCACAAGCCTGTGGCTGCTTCCTCTGCTCAGTTCAGAGGGAGACATACTGTGAGAATGGAAACACACACAGAATTTCCAAGTCATAATGAGAAAAGAAGATAAAAGATAATACTTTTACATTGATTACATACTGAAGTGGTAACTACTTGGCTAGACCTGCTCAAAAAGAAACATTGTTTTAATTAATTTTACTTTCGTGCTTTTACTTTTTAATGTAAATTACATTACGGATACCATTTGCCTTGTGTAGCTAATGTGAGAGCCAAAGTTACGTTTTAAATTTTAATTACTGTGCCTAAGAGATCCATGAAAGAAAAATGCCTCTGACCTGTAAGCCCCTTGCCCAAGGACAGGTATTTCCTGAAATGCTGGAGGCTACTGTTTATAGGAGACAACAAACCACATGTTTTTACTCCCCTAAACAAGTTTCTTTGACCCAACTACAGTCACGTACTTGATCACATATGGGCAGGAGGGACATGGCAGGAAATGCATCAGGATACATGCTTGGCCCTGATCGGACCTGATGGGAATACGGTGGCTTTATGGGGGTTGCCTCTTCAAGCCTCTGCAGGATGTGACTTGTGTCCATCTCCTGGGAACCCAGAGATGGACCTGGTCAGAGTCTATCAACCTGGCAGTCTTTAATTCAAGCTTGCTTCAAGTTTGGCTTTAAACGGTGGTGGTGATGGTCCTATTCTCGACCGGTGGGATTAACACTATCAGACAATACTCTGGAGCAGGGGTTCTTAAACATGGTTGATTTGGCTAGTTCAGGCACTCTGTGGCAATATCTGGAGATAGTTTGCACAACAGGAAGGGAAGGAGGACACTGCTACTGGGCAGAGGCCCAGGGTGCTGCTCAAGGCCCTGCAATGCAAAGGACGTCTTGTCACAGAAGGAATGGCTGCCCCAGAGCGTCAAAGGGCTGAGGTTGAGAAATTTGGCTGTGAAGTGATCTTTATGAGAACAATACCAAAAAGATGTGCAACTAAAAACCCTCAGCTCGGCAAGAAGAGGGGAAGGGAGAGGATAAATAAAGAAAGATTAACACACACACACACACACACACACACACACACACACACACACAAAATCAGCTAGGTAGTAGATTAACTCCATGTATGTCGGTACTGATGTTAGATAAATATGATCCAGATGACTGCGAAACAGGAAGTAATTGTGTGCTGTTTTCAGGACTCATATAGAGATGAGAAAAGAGAGCTGAAAATAAATCCCAACCCAAAGAAAACTATCAGGGCTGTGTGAATATGGGGAAAAAGAGACTTTAAAGCAAAAGGTATTATTAATAGATATAGAGCGGTAGTTTATGATGATTAAAGTGTCAATCCAGAAGGAGCACCGAGAATCCTAAATTTATATCCATTCAATAGCATAGTTCCAAAATATATAATGGGAAAGAGCTGAATGGTCTCATTTTGGGTAAAGAAATTATATTCACAATTAAAGCCCTCCTGACAAAGAAATCTCCAGGCCTGCAATGCCTTTCTAGAAAGCCATTCCAAACACTGAGAGAGGAAAAATTACATCAACACAACTTCTTCCAAACTACAGCGAAATAATGAGCACCTCCCAACTTAGCCTCGGTAGACAGTAGACAATATAACCATAATCCTAACCATGGCAAAAGATAATACATGAAAATAATATCGCTCGTCATTTTTCTTCCATGAACCTTGAAGCTGAAATTCTAAATAAGGTATCAACAAATGAAGCAATGTGACACTTAAAAATTATAATACATAATGGTCCGCTTAGATGTATTCCAGGAAGCAAAGTGGATTCAACATTTGAAAAACTATTGATTAACCGAGTAAGAAGAAAACCATTTTTGCTCTCTTCTTATATTGGTGTTTTTCTTCATATTAGTCAGCAAGAGTGACAGCAAAAACATCATGATAAAGTTCAAGGCTCATCTAAGACAAAAACTCACCAAATGAGAGGGGAGCCAGGAGGGAGGAACTAAACCTGAACTGTGTCAGGTGTGGTTAAACACACTCACAACACCAGTACTTCAGGAGCTGAAGGAGGAGGACTACCAGGAGCTCAAGACAAGCAGTGAGTTCCAGGCCAGCCTGAGCCACACAATGAAACTATGTCTCAAGAAAACTAAAGAGATAAAGGTGACTGCGGCCAAGCCTCACAACCTGAATTTGGTCTTGGGTACTCAGGCCTGCAGCTAAGTTATAGGGGTAACACTTTCCTCCTGCATTTACAGACATACTATGTCTGTGATTCACTACTCAACATTATGATAAAATGAAGTTTTTTTAAGGTATGGAAGTAGGAAAGGACGTAAAATGTTATTTACAGATAATGATGCATACAGTGAAAATCTAAACAATAAATTAGGAAGGCAGATATAGACAAGGTTAACACACAAAAATTAATTGTATTTCTGCAAATCACAGAAAAGTGAAATTTACAAAACAGTAGCACTGACAATGACATTTAAAAGGTCATTGTTTATTAACAAATCTAATAAAAAGTGAAACAGAGCTCAACATGGAAAACTACAAACTGTTGATGAGAGAAATTAAAGACCTTAATTGAAATGTTCCTGGACAGCCCATTGTGGTGGTTTGAATAAAAATGGCCCCCATAGGTTCATAGAGAATGACACTATTAGGAAGTATGGCTTTGTCGGAGGAAGTGTGTCACTGGGGGAGGGCTTTGAGGTTTCAAGTACTCAAGCCTGGCCCAGGGTTGATTTCTTTTCCGGCTGCCTGCCAGATACAGATGTAGAACTCTCAGCTCCTTCTCCAGCACCATGTGTGCCTGTGGGCCACCATGCTTCCCGCCATGATGATAATGGACTAAACTTCTGAACAGTAAGCCAGCCCCAATTAAATGTTTTCTTTTATGAAAATTAATGTGGTCATGGTGTCTCTTCACAGCAATAGAAACCCAAACTAAGATGTTAGTGGTTCCAGTGGGAAAAGGAGGAAGCAGGGGACAGAAAAGGAGGAAGCAGGGGACAAGGGCGGCTGGGACAAGGACCCCACCAGGAGTGGCCTGCTGCCCACAGCTACTGCCTCTGTGTACTGGCCCAAGTCTTGGGCAGCAGCTCAGGGAACATCTACTGTGGACAGGAAATGTAGCAGGGTCCTTGCTGTTGTTCCCTTTGGGGGTGGGGGCCAAGTAGGCGCAGAGTCAAACCACACAGACTCAGGGAGAATGTCAATAACAACAATAAGCTCAGTTTATTCAGGAAGAGGCAAGCCTTATATACCCTCCACCCCACCCTGGGGGGAGGTCTGATGAATATGCACCTGCTGGTGTGACATGGCTGCCTCTCATTGGTCCAGGTCATCTCCAGCTCATGTTTCAGCTGCTGTTGCTAAGGCCATCACGCAGACCCAGGCTGACTCTCAGAAAGTATCTTTTTTACTTGTTTGAGCTGTCTGGCCCTCAAGCCCGTTAGGGATGAGTCATCCCACAAGGAAAGGGCAGACACCGGCAAACACAGCATCACTGAAGAGGTGAGAGGGTTGGAGCCTATGAGATGGTTCAGCACCTGTTGTCAAGCCCAGGAGATCTGAGTTAAATCCCTGGGACCCCCATACTGGAAAGACAAAACCTAACTCCCACAATCTACCCTACATCCTCCACATGCATGACACGGCATACACACACACACACACACACACACACACACACACACACACACACACTATATATATATATATATATATATATATATATATATATATATATATATATATATAATTTTAAAACATTTTTAAAAGAAGTGAGAGAGTTCAAGCCAGGTAAGACTGTTCCACTACAGAAGAATGAAATCTGAGGACTGTGGTTAAAAGTCTCAGGAGGTTTTTCTCAGTTTGCCTTTCTCACTGGAACTTGGCTTCCCTCCAGAAAGCACTATGTTTCTGGGAGACTATGGGGACAAAGTAGAAAATCTCTGGAGACTGCCTCTTACTAGCTGACAACATCAAATATCCAGAGAGTCTGTTCTTCCCAAAGCCATGGCTATGCTACATAGAATCTATGGATTTCACGATGAATGGAAAAGAAGATACAACTATGGGAAGATTTAATGGTGGGAAAAGTTCACGGCAGCCATCATGGATGAGAAAATAGTCTGCTGTGGGTGTATAGCACCAGATTGTCAATCTATGGACCAGTCTGGGTGAACAGTGCAACCAGCTGATGCACCACATCCGAGTTTGGTTGTGCTATCTTGTGGTCTGATCCCTATAAGGACATCTTAGGTAGGGATGGAAATGAAAGGAAGTGACTTTCCCTTCTGGTTCGCAAATGGTGGTAGTGGGGGGGATTTCTCCATAAGCACGATTTGCATATTATTAGCAGATCCCATCAGGTGGCTGAAGATGAATATGAAATGTTTGCAAAGAGGCAGTGGGTCCCTCTATTTCCTGCAACCAATTATTGTGGAGAGTTTGACAGTGGAGGTGCTGTGGTGTGTGCGGCTGAAACACTGATCCGTTTCAGACTTTAAAGATGCAGAGGAAAAAAAGAGCTCAATGTCTCAAAGCCTGTAACACCTCCAAGAGCTGTGATGACCCAGGAGGCAGAGAAGCAGGCTCCATTTGACACTGCCTACTTGGGACTCCTAGCGTAGAGCCCACAATCTTTATTTTTAAAACAATAGTGTGTATCGGTCAGTTTGCTCAAGTATATCTGTGTTTGGGGCTACACATTCCATTTTTCATTTTCTGAATGGCAAATGTTGGTTGTAACAGGAAGTGAAAGCTGTTCCACTCTCAAGAAAGAGCATTTCTGTAATTTGCAAACCACTCTAATAATGGTGTTAAAAGTGTATGCCCCAGAATAATTGATCTTGTCTGAGGAGTAAGAGTATAAACAGATTGGGTTTTTAAAAAGTTAATATAAATTAGAAATCATGTAATTGTTTGTTTTCTCATAAAGAGAGCCCTGGGGTGTTCTAAATATGTACATGTTGTTATGACATGTATACAGTTACTACAAACTACTGAGTACACTTTTAATTTAAAATTGTTGTTTCTAAGAGATTGCCTTTTCCTCTCATCTTGTCATGTATGAACCAGTTTTTATAGTTCTCAATGGGAAGAGCTGGAGAGATAGTTAAGAATACTTACTGCTCTTGCAGAGGACCCAGGTTTGGTTCCCAACACCAACACAGTGGCTAACTGTGGCTCTGAGGCCCTCTTTCGGTCTCCTTGGGCACCAAACAAACACGTGGTGTACATACACACATGCAGGCAAAACATTCCCACACATAAACATAAATAAATCTTTTAAACATAAATATATATATATATGTGTGTGTATATATAATTTTCAACAGAAGTGACTTCTACCCTGCCAGCATCAGTACTACAATATATATTTAATTAAAGCATATGGTATTCTTCAAAAAATGTACTAAAGTACATTTATTCATCAAAAATGATATATTTTAGAATTGTGACATACAGCGTAAAAAGCAAGTTTCTCAGCATTTTCAAATTCTTTGCATGTTACTCTTCAAGATCCAGGAATAATAAATCAGTGTCCCCAGGAACTCTCAAAAATTTCAAAATTGTGATGATTTTAAACATTCAGGAATCTTCACCTTTGTTATTCTTAAAATGACAACTAAAGCTGTCTTTTAAAATTTCTGTGACTCATTTATAAGGCAAAATTTTCCACTGAAGTAGTCCATGACACCCACCCCCAAGTACAGGGTGACAAGGTGATGTACACATACCACCTCCTGGTGGACTCAGAAACAGGTTTTAAATTTTGGGTAACAATGAGTCTGTTCAAGATATTGATGATTAAAATTAATACTATATCATATAATTTCAATGTAGCATATTCATTATGTAATCCTCTTTAACAGTTGAATGGGGCCCAAACACATCTATTCCGAAAACCCCAAGTGATAGAAGCCATACAGTTCCAGATGAGTGACTGGTTACGCCTTCCTTGGCCTATGCTCTTTATTTTGTGGTGAAGTTGAGGATTATCAGTTAAAACAAAGGAACTAACTCCAGTTTGTTCAGAATTCATAGTGTCGACGGTGTTTAAAAACTAAGACCTGTACAAAGAAATCTGTTTCAACAGATGACCACATACGATAGATAGCGTGTATGGAAAACAAATCCAGGCGTCGAGTGATGGGCTTGTTCCATCTCGGTCTATTTGTCAGCACAGTTCACACAGGAAGACTCTTCATAGCTGACTGAATAGATTTGAATGAACAAATTTCTATGGAAAACAAAAAAAAATGTTCATAGAGAAAAAAATCAGTATTACAAAAACACCAGTTGGCTATCCTATTACAATATCACTCAAAATCCTAGAAGATTTTGGGGGTTTATGGAAATTGCCAGGCTGATTCTAAAATTTACATACAAATGCATAAGTACTAAGACAGCTAAAATCATTATGAAAAATAAGACTTCAAGATTTTCCATAAAGTTCTTATGTGTTGCATATCAATATATCAATTTTGATGATATATGACCTTATACCATAAGTTCAGGAAGCAATTGATATATTACAGTTTAGGTGTAGTAGAGATATAGGCCTCTAATGATGCAGAACAGAATTTCGAAACAGGTTCCCCTATCTCTAGTCACCAAATTTACAACATAGTTATAGCTTCAATTGAGAAGCATGGATTTCTCTCAAGTGCTAGACTAGCTGACTCTCTGTAGGAGAGATGATGAAGCTTCATCCCTAACTCATACATACATAATATTTGAGATGAAAAAGAATAAAGAAAATGTGATGTATGTACACAACAGAGTTTTATTCAGCTATAAAGAATACTGAAATTATGTTATTTGCAAGAAAAATGGAACTAGAGATCATCATAGTAAGCAAAATAAGCCAGATTGAGATTTACATATGAAAGAAAACAAGCAACATTTGTCCTCCTGAGGAGGGGCCAGAAGAGGATCTGCTGGAGCTGCAGGAACTTGTGAACCACTTGTCATGGGTGCTAGGAACTGAGCTCCAGTTCTCTGTAAATGCAGCAAGTACTCTCAACTGCTGAGCCATCTGTCCAGGCCTGATAAAGTCATTTTAAAATTTCAATATGGTTGAAAGAAGTGGACAGGTCGTCCTACAAGAAGATATCCAAACTGACAGTAATTTTCAATATTCTCATCATGGAAATACAATTTATAACTATCAAGAGACAATAATTCACATGTACCAGAATAGCTACTGTGATAGCTGACTTTAATTGACAGCTTGACATGGTCTAGGACAGTGGTTCTCAACTTTCCTAATGCGTGACCCTTTAATACAGTTCTTTATGTTGTGGTGACCCCAAACCATAAAATTATTTCCGTTGTTTCTTCATAACTATAACTTTGCCACTGTTATGAATTGTAATGTAAATATCTGTATTTTCCTATGGTCTTTGGTGACCCCTGTGAAAGGTTCGCTCTAATCCCCCAAAGAGGCCGCGACCCACAGGCTGAGAGCCACTGGTCTAGGATCACCTGGTAAGGGAGTCTCAAAGAAAGATTATTTATATTAGGTTGGCCTATGGACATGCCTGTGGAGGATTATCTTGATTACATTAATTGATATGGGAAGACCTGTCCACTGTGGGTAACGCCCTGAGCCTGAGCATCCTGGATTGTATAAGAATGGAGACTGCAAAGCTGAGTGCTGGTAGGGACACATGCATTTATTTCTCTGTGCTCTTGACTGTGGCTGTAATACGAATAGCTGCTTCAAGTTCAGGCTGCCTTGACTTCCCTGCAGTGATGGACTGTAGCCTAGAATTAATGAGCTAAAAAAAGAAATGCCTTCTCTCTGAAGTTGCTTTTGTCAGGGTATTTTAATCACAGCAGCAAGAAATAAAACTAGGAGAACCTACTGATGGAGAAGGACTAAGAATACCGGGCAGAAGGTGGACAAAAGCTGTAGTGAAGTCATAAGCACAGCTCCCAGACAACAGGAGCAAGAGCCAGTGGGACAGTGCATGAATACGGATGGATCTCATGAATCCATGCTGAATACAGAAACAAGTGTTTTATTTCGTTATTTATGTGTGTATCTCTCTCTCTCTCTCTCTCTCTCTCTCTCTCTCTCTCTCTCTCTCTCTCTCTCTGTGTGTGTGTGTGTGTGTGTGTGTGTGTGTGTGTGTGTGTGTGTGTGTGTGTGATGGTCTTTGTGTGGAGGTCAGAGGTAACTTGTAATAGTTGGCTCTCTCATTTCACCATGTAGATCCAAGGGATCAAACCCAGGTCCCTCAGGCTTGGCAGCAGGTGCCTTGACTTGCTCATCCACTTCACCAGCCTAAGAACTTTTTAGTTTTAAGTCCAAAAGAAAAGAATACATGACTAGGCAAAACCAACCCATGGCAATCTAAAGTCAGAATAGTGGTTGTCTGGGTGAGGGGTGGCTGTAGATAAGAAAAGGGCATGAAGAGTGGAGAAAGAGTCCAGCAGTTAAGAGCATGTACTGCTGTGCCAAAGGACCTGGGTTCCGTTCCCAGAACTCACATCAGGTGGCTTACATCACCTGTGACATCAATCCCAGAGGACCTGATGCCTCCATGGGTACCAACACACATGTGGTACACGTGCAGCTTTCCAGACACAGGAATACACATAAAACAAATAAATAAATAAATATTTAAAAAGACAAGAAAGAAAGAGCCAAGAGAATCCATACTGCCCCAAAATCATCTGGATCTAAATCTGGTAGCTGCAGGGGTGTTCACACGCTTCAGTTTGTGGAGGTGGGAAGTTAAAGCATCTTGCTCTATTTTTCTCAACAGAAAGTGGTAATGTGACTAACAGTTAGAAAATGGCTCCTATTCAGAATAAAACTGTAAATTATAGGACTTCATTGAAGACACTTCTTGATGGGACCTTGTCTTTTCAGGGCTCTTCTTCATTCTAAGAATAGCACAAAAACACTTGCTGTTCTTTATAGTATTCCACATGCTTGGAATACTTATCCTCTTACCTTACCCTCAACTTTCCTTAGAAATTTCTACAAAATTTTACATCTTATTTCAATCATTACTGCATCCAGAAAAATTTTCCAGGATATCCCAGACACAATTAAGTACTTCTTTGTGTTCTTTTGGTAACCTAGGTGACATCCATAAACTATAAGATGTGTGTGTGTGTATGTGTGTGTGTGTGTGTGTGTTTTTCATAGGCTCAAAAAACACAACTTCAAGTCTCCTGCTTTCTGCTTTGAATACTGAAAAGAGGGAGCTTCATTTACTTTGTCAGTTACAGGAATACATTCAAATATAGAAAATTATTCATAGCCCCAGAAATCATTTTAGCAGCCAACTGATTTAAATGATGAATAAATAATTCTGTATAAGATAAGGCCAGATCTAAGCTCTGTCCTTAAGGGTAGCCATGAAAACAGTGAAATGTGCAAGTATTTTAAGCTAGCACTGATTATTCATTTGATCAGCTGACAAGAACATGATGGCATTTGTCTTAGTTTGGGTTTCTATTGCTGTGAAGAGACACCATGACCATGGCAACGCTTATAAAGGAAAACATTTAATTGGGGCTGGCTTATAGTTCAGAAGTTCAGTCCATTATTGTCATGGTGGGAAGCATGACATTATGCAGGCAGACATGGTGCTGGAGAGGTATCTGAGAGTTCTACATCTGGATCCACAGGCAGCAGGAAAAGAGAGACACACTAGACCTGGCTTGAGCATCCGAGACCTCAGAGCCCACCTCCAGTGACATACTTCCTCCAACAAGGCCACACCACCTAATAGTGCTACTTCCCATGGTTCTATGGAGGCCATATTCGTTCAAACCACCACAGCAGCATTGAAATTCAAAAATACAGAATTTTTATTTTATTTTATTTATTTACTTATTTATTTATTTTACATTCTGACCACAGTTTCGCATCCCTCCTCTCCTCCCAGTCCTCCTCCCACCTCCCCTACACCTTCCTCCCATCCGCTTCTCCTCCATTTCTATTCAGAAAAGGGCAGGTCTCCCATGGATACCGACAAAGCACCTCATGCATATTTAAAGTTCATTTATCACAGTTAAAACTTGGAAAACAACCATTTTCATCTAACCATTATAAAACGTTTCCCTGAGATGTCACAATAGGGTTTATAAAATTAACTACTGTTTACTTAAACAGTGGGTGTTTGATTGATGATCTATGCAGGTGTACTGAACTTCAGCTCCCTTTTGTTACTGTCATGTAACATATGCTTGTTTTAAATCAAAAGATGTTTTCAGTATCATTCCAAAGCTATCTGAATCTGTAAGTGCTTGGTTTTTGCATTAATTTTAAAGTAAAATTTAAACCAGCAAAGAATGGACAAGGTTTTAAAGATATGATTGCCACAGTATGCGTTTCATTTTAAACTTTTCTTTTCCCAAAAATTAGAATCAAAGGCTGTAAATTGCCTGCCAGTTGGTTTCTCAGAAGTCAGAGCACATCTTAGAACCTCTAGTAGTGGATGAGAGATGGCTGAGTGGCTAAGAGCACTGGTTGCTCTTGCAGAGGACCTGGGTTTGGTTTCCAGCACCCACATGGTGGCCCATAACCACCTGTAACTCCAGTTCCAGGGGATCTGACCCCCTCTTTTGACCTCTAAGGGCACCAAACATGCATGTGGTGCACGTATATACAGGCAAAAGACTCACATACATAAAGTAAAATAAATCTTTAAAAATTAGAAACTTACAGTAGCTGCTCATTCTGATATAATTTACATTTGAGTTCCCCTCACTTATTACATTCCTTTTGGTTTTGCTGGTGATCAAATGTACTTTTTTTTTAAAAAAAACCAGATGATTTCTAGAATATGTAATCAAATCTGGTACAGTTTAGTCTAAGTAGCATATGATGTTTTTAATAGGAGGAACTCATTTTGTTGAAATTTAAAATATTCACCTACTTTTATTAGGATTTAAATGGTAAATTTGTTCTTGTGTATATGAAACCAAATTTGGAAGAGAATGAACTGCAGTAAACTTTTAACAGAAAAGCAAGTTGAGAATTTAGAAGTTCATCATGTTAATGACAGGAGAAATAAGCATTTCTCCTAAGAAGCCACCTGTAACACATTAAGTATAAATCATGGTTTCTCAAGTGTTGTTTGGGGACTTTTATGTTGCAATTCCAGATGCACAAGCTGGTTAAGCAAGGGCATTGCTGCATTAGGGAAAGCTAGAAGAAAGTGATGAAAGATGAGTCTTAAAATAGGGGAGAAATACTTTGGAATTTAAACTTGATGCAGAGTAAATGTGGAGGGCAATAACCTAATATAGCCTAACTAAAATTTTGGTGTGTCAGCGTGTCCATACCCTTGATCAGCAATTCACTGATGTTATTGTTCAGTTTTAAATTGTGGCAAGACTTTAAAAATAAGAAAACTCTAAATTAGAATTAAAAACTGTGTTTCAACATCTAAGCATACTTTATAACATAGAGAATCCAGTCCTGAAAAGTTCCTTAAAAATTTTAAAGTCCTTATTGTTCATTACTTTAAAAATATTTATTTATGCTGGGCAGTGGTGGTGCATGCCTTTAATCCTAGCACTCGGGAGGCAGAAGTAGGCCGATCTCTGTGAGTTCGAGGCCAGCCTGAGCTACAAAGTGAGTTCCAGGAAAGGTACAAAGCTACACAGAGAAACCCTGTCTCGAAAACCCAAGAAAAAAATTTTATTTATGTGTATGTGTGTCTTGCCTGCATGTATGTCTGTGTACCACCTGTGTACCTGGTTGCCTCAGAGGCCAGAAGAGGGCACCAGATGCCCTACTGGAGTTATGGATGGTTGTGAGCCACCATGTGGGTTCTGGGAATCAAACCTGAGTCCTTTGGAAGAGCAGCCAGTGCTCTTAACTGCTGAGCTATCTCTCCAATCCTAATATCCTCATTGTTTTTGAGAATACTTGTATGGTGTTTACAATATGTCAGTCACTGTTCTAAGAACTGTATAAATATTAAGTCATCAAATTCTTATAATTATCTCAAAGGTAAGCACTATTATCCTCATTTGACAAATGAAGAAACATGTTTTGGCTAAGTCAAGTCTTCACGTGGAATTAAACAGTTTGCCAAGGTCACAGAGCTATTAAGTGGTAGAGTGGGGCCTGAACCCCATGCTGCAGGGTCTGTGATCTTCCCCACTCTGCTCCTTTCCAGAGTCCAATATTAAGACTTCAGACACGGGGGAGGTGTAGCTAGAGTTTTCTTGCCTGGCCCACGGTCAGGGCAAATCTCTCTCACCTGCCAGTCCCACAGCCTCAGACCCAACCAAGTAAACACAAAGACTTATATTGCTTACAAACTGTATGGCCGTGGCAGGCTTCTTGCTAACTGTTCTTACAGCTTAAATTAATCCATTTCCATTAATCTATACCTTGCCACGTGGCTTGTGGCTTACCGACATCTTCACATGCTTTTTGTCATCGTGGCGGCTGGCAGTGTCTCTCTGACTCAGCCTTCCACTTCCCAGCTTTATTCTCCTCCTTGTCCCGCCTACACTTCCTGCCTAGCCGATGGCCAATCAGTGTTTTATTTATTGACTAATTAGCAACATTTTTGCCATACAGAACATCCCACAGCAGGGAGGGGGTGCACACCTTTAATCTAAGCACTCTTGGGAGGCAGAGGCAGGGGGGTCTCTGTGAGTTTGAGGCCAGCCTGGTCTATAGAGTGAGTTCTGGGACAGCCAAGGCTACACAGAGAAACCCTGTCTGGGGTGTTGGGGGGCAGGGGTAAAAAGACTTCAGAAAGTTATCTATTGTCAGAATACATTTGAAACTTTTTAATTGAGTGAAATTTCAAAGTATCTAAGGGTTTAAATGGTTGGCTACATGCTCAACATTCCAGTGACAGGGAATGCATATGAACTTCATTTCAGAAATTTTTTTTTCTGAAAGTTGTTCCTTCAAGCTTTAAAAGTATCTCCATCCTTTTTTACATCACCACACAAAATTGTTCTTAATTTCCTCTCACAGAGCTGTCCTTCTAACGTGAAGAAGGCCCTTATGGTCTAATTGCTGTCCCCTCACTCCAAGCCAACATTATATTGCTTTCAAAATCTTCTTTATAGGTAGGCCGGAATTTCCTTAATTTTTAACCTTTCCTTTTCATGTCATGCTCCAATTTGTCCTATCTCTTAAAGTAAACCAATCCTAATGGAATTCTACATTCAAGGAGTATTTTTTAACCGTTCTATCATACACACACACACACACACACACACACACACACACACACACACGATTTGTTTTGACCCACTCCACCTCCAGCTCTCCCTCTAAGCCCCCACTTTTCCCTCCCCCCTTCATGTGTTCTCACACCTTTTTAACCCACCAGATCCACTCAGTGCTAACTCTGTGTGTATGGGTATAGGACCACTTTCTGGTGCAAGGAGTGGTTTTACCACAATAGAGAATATTATACTTTCACTGCTAAATACTTTAATGTGGATGAGCATTGACTCTTAGATAACAAAAACTTGGAGACTCACACCAAGTTCATCATAAAATGAAGTTTCTAATATTGTTCTATATCATATACCACAGCTGATAACTGTAATTTACTGGTAGAATTGATTTTTGGACATAAATTCAAAATTATTTAACTTAATTAATTATTATGAAACTGCATCTTATCAGAAGTCAGCCCACCATCATTCCAGTCTGTTGATAGCTTTTAAATTTTTTTTTTTTTTTTTTTTTTTTTTTTTTTTTTTGGTTTTTCGAGACAGGGTTTCTCTGTATAGCTTTGCGCCTTTTCCTGGAACTCACTCGGTAGCCCAGGCTGGCCTCGAACTCACAGAGATCCGCCTGGCTCTGCCTCCCGAGTGCTGGGATTAAAGGCGTGCGCCACCACCGCCCGGCAGCTTTTAAATTTTTGATTCTCTTATTTGAGTAAATTAACTACCCTTTCTAGTTTGACACAGTAATAATTGATTGGGACACTTAGTGTTTGTCCAAAAAAGTCATTTAAACACCTAACATGACAGAAACAGAGCTTTACGGGTAGCTTTTAAATGTTTATTTAAGTCTACTTTTAACAGTAGTTTTCTAAGAACCCCAGCCCAGTTAAAGGTTGAGATACCATCTTACTAAACACAGGCTGCGTGCAAATGTGGCTGAGAAATATGGAAAGAACAAAGTCTACAACCTGAAAAAATAAGTCTAAGTCAGTAAAGATGTTAAAATGCAAACAAGAATCTAGAAAGCTTATAGTGACAAAAACAATGAGCAGGTGAAGAGAGACGGTTGGGGGTAATGGAAAAGACAAGCATGCCAGTGTTCGTGAAGACTGAGATACTGTAGAGCCTAAAAGATTCAGTAGTGCACATGGAGATTCAAACACTTATTCCAGGGCCTGAAAGGAATTCAGACGTCACTGAAAGCATTACAATCATTTGAAATAACTGTGGCAGCCCACAGAGGTTTCCTGGTGAGGTCTGAGCTTGCTTTTTTACCCAGCAGGGCTGCATAAGGGGATGGATTGACCACTGTGTGTGTTTGGAAGGGTCTGCACTTGGCTGTGCTGGGGGAGGTCTTTTGCTCCACCCCTTGGCATTCCTTTAAAAAGCCCTTGAGAAGAGACAGAAGGTGCTGGTGGATTAGAATCCATCTTACTCCTAAAGAGTACCCTGGGGGAAGAGGTGGGGGCGAGTCCCCCACAAATAATATACTTTATAAGGCTAGTCCAGGAAGCCATTTTGACATGCTACTGTGGTTTGGACCTGCTGTGTCTCCTTGCAGGTTCATGTTTGAGCTCCTGGTACCCAGTTGGTGGTGCTGTTGCGGTAGTTTGTTGGGCTTTGCTGGTGGAGGTAAGTCACTGCGAGTGAGCTTTAAAGGTCAGAGCCAGGCCCTGCTTTGGTTCCTTTCTCTGCTTTCTGATCCTCCAAAATTGGTCTGCTTCTGGACAGACTCCAGCCGCCATGATGGACTCTGGGCCTGGAAACTTTGAGCCGAAACAAATCCTTCATCCTTATGCTGTTTGTCTCAGGCATTTTGTTCCAGCCATAAAAAAAAAAAAAAAAAAAAAAAAAAAAAAAAAAAAAAAAAAAAACAAGTCCCCAGCGCAAGCTGTGTATGAAGAGTAGCTGAATCAGTGAGTGCTGGGTGTGACTGAGAGACTCTGCCTCAAAGTATGAGATGCACAGTGGTGAAGGAAGATCCTTAGTATCAACATTGGGCTTCTACACACATGCATCCATGTACGCCCACACACATAGGAACATATACAGAAAAAAAGCATTCACAACACACACACACACACACACAAAGAAGAAAATTAAGTAAACTATAAATATCTCACAGGCCAATTTCACTTGCGAAAATACATGTAAAATTCTGAATATTTGCTAATCAAATCCAATGATATACTTTAAAAATGCAACTAAACTTAGTAATATAAAGAAATTTCCATTGAAATTGTTCACATTAAAGGGTTATGATACATTATTTGGATTGATTTTTCTCACACTGTATATTAGAAGATTTTGGGAAATTTAAGAATTACGTCTCTGTCTTTCTGGTCTTGCTTGCACTGTTGGAACCCAGGTGTTGTGGGAATTCGTTCCATTCAACCAATGACCTTTGTGCTATCTGGCCTGATGGGCATGGCCCTTTCTGGGTATGTGACCAGTTAAAACTGAGGAGGGGGTATGCTCACTCTCTCGCTTGGGTGGTTGGACCTGCCGGTGGGTTCCCATCACCCTTCGGCAGAACAGAGGACAACAGCTGGGTAAGCCGTGGTGTTTATTTTGTTCTGTATCTGTGAGTGTATTCTCCCCATTTTATACCTTAATTCTTGAGCTCCTTTAACAGACTCTCATGTACGCCACACAAATGTTCTACCACTAAGATTCCCTCAACCACTGTGTGACCTAAAGCACAGGTGCTGTGGTGACCTTCATGTCCCCAGTGTATCACTTCAGGCTTAGGCTAATCATCATTCCAAGACACCCCATGACCTTCCAGACATTTTCCAAGTGCCTCGTTCCCGGTATTAAATCTCTTCATGTTTAGCACTCTAGCCACTGAAGCAGGTCAGGGTCTTGCTCAGCCATCATCAGAGAAGCTGCCTCCTGCAGCTGATGGGAACAAATGCAGAGACCCACCAGACATTATACAGAGAGTGAGAGACCTTGGAACACTCAGCCTGAAACAGGATGTCTCCATCAAATCCCTCCCCTCAGAGCTCAAGGAACCCTATGGAGGAGGAAACAGAAGAAATGTAAAAGCCAGAGGGGATGGAGTGCACCAGGAAAACAAGGCCTTCTAAATCAGCAGAACAACACACATATGAACTCAGAGACTGAGGTGGCATGCAGAGAGCCTGCATGGGTCTTCACCAGGTCTTTGCGTGTATATTATGGCTTCCAGTCAAGTGTTTTTATGGAATTCCTGAGTGTGAACGTGTGCCTTCTCTTGGCATCTTTCCCTTCTGTTTGTTTTGTTCAATTCTGATGTGTTAGTTTTTGTTTTATCTTATTATAGTATGTTATTTTATTATTATCCCTTAAAAGCCTGTTGGTTATCTAATGAGAGACATAGAGTGGATCCGTATGGGAGGGGAGGTGAGGAGGAACTGGAAGGAGTAGAGGGAGAGGAAACTGTAATTAGGATATATTGTCTGAAAAACAAATCTGTCTTCAATAAAAGGAAAAAATACCACCAAACAAACAAAAATCTTTTCGTGTTTAAAATGTTGCATGTCATTTGTGTGTTATGGATGAACTTGATTGATGGAGTCTTCAGTATTAAAAAGAGATGATGCTATAACAAAAATACTCAAATACTGAGTATTGTCTTAGTAGCCTGGCACCTTATAGAAGCATACAACTCCATGAGGGAAAGCTGATTGTCATCACATGTGGAAAAATGCTTCAGAAAACCGTTGCCTCTAAAATCTTGGGAGTGAATTGATGTACCCGTAGACATGGAGATCAACGTCTTTTAAAGGGGTTAACAAACGCCAGTGTGTAATGTGCGTTGGTGGTTGCTTGGTGTTTGCAGCAGGACAGTGAAAGAGAGGGATGGGTACCGGCAAGAACTGGCCAGCTGTTGAGCCAAGATGAAAGGGAATTCCACTCGTCTCTGGCTATAGACCGCAATCCAAACTCCTACAGAGGAGTTTAAAAACAAACTGAAATATGTGTGTTCCTCTAAGACGGTTAACTCTCCAAGCTTTCCTCTAACCTCCCTCGGGAAGATTTCTCTGCCAGGGGAAAAAAAGGCAGCTAATCCAAAGATGAGTTAGGGTTGGTGCCTTCCATCCAAGTCACTTATTAACGTAAATGGACTCTGGGCTGGGGTATGGGTGAGTGGTAGAGTGCTTGAGCATGTGCAAACCCTTGAGTTTGATCCCCAGCATAGGAAAAAATAAATAAAATAAAAAAAGAACCTAAAATACCTGCCATTCGGCAAGGGATGTCTTACACACAAAATATGCAGACGATACACTCTTCAGAAAGCAACCTTGGGTGTAATTAGTAGCAAACACACAGTCATCTGGAAACAAATGTTTAGAAATATTTTAGAAAATCATCTTACCAAAAAACCCTCTAAGCCTGAATTGCAGAAGCCTATGACTCTGGATGTCTCTGAGTACATATATCCTCAATGGAGTTTCCTGAGTTGCTGAACTTTTTTGATGTAGACATTAATATTTTTAATCAAACATGAAAAACTTGACCATTAATTTAAAAATATTTTTCTGCCTTCTCTCTCTTTCTGGGACTACAATTATGTAATAATTTATGGCCCATATCTAGTTATCCCTTGGTATCCACAGGAAATTGGTACTAGGACCCACATGGTGATCAAATCCACAGTTGGTCAAGTCTCTCTCTCTCTCTCTCTCTCTCTCTCTCTCTCTCTCTCTCTCTCTCTCTCTCTCTCTCTCTCTCTCAAGATTTGTTTATTTATTATGTATACAATGTTCTGCCTGCATGTATGCCTGCAGGCCAGAAGAGGGCATCAGATCTCATTATAGATGGTTGTGAACCATCATGTGGTTGCTGGGAGTTGAACTCAGGACCTCTGAAAGAGCAGCCAGTGCTTTTAACTGCTGAGCCATCTCTCCAGCCCTGGCCAAGTCTCTTATATAACATGACAAAGTGTTGGTAGATATCCTCTGCACTTCCTCTTGTACATTTTAAATCACTTCCAGGCTACTTGTAGCAACTGATACAATGTAAATACTTTGTAAATGATCACTATACCATTGTTGTTTAGAGATTAAACAAACAAACAAAAAAAACTGCCAAGGAGATACAGTACAAGTGACATCAGTCTGCAGATGAATGAGAACACAGAACCCAAAAGCATAGATTTGGAGGCTCAGTTGCATTCAATTATGCATATGAAAATGCTCAATTGAAAGTCTTCTTTTGAAAAACAGAAAGAAAAAGACGTTGAACAAAAATAAACAAGAGTCTCACAGCCCTGAGAGATGAGAAAATCAATACATATGCTATGGGAATTCCTGAGGGTTAGAAAGAAAAGGAAGGAAGAGATGGATATTGGAGAAATGATTGCTTACTTATAATCCCAGAACACTGAAAACAACTACACACCAGTACATAGATCAGCTGGATAAATTATGGTTCACACACACAGGCAAGTGAACAACCACAAAAAAGAATGAGAAGGACACATAGGAAATAGAAGGGTTTCCAGAACATAAAATGGAAGTTGTAAGAAAAGTAAGTATGGTCACTTTGTGTATGAAAAGAGAAACGAGAATATATGAATATGATTATTTTTTAAAAGAGAACGTAAGGCCTGAAGAGATGGTTCAATGGTTAAGAGCATGTACTGCTCTTCAAGGGGCCCTGAGTTCAACTCCCAGAACCTACCCCCGCATTTCACAATCACCTATAACTCCAGCCTCAGAGGGATCCCACGTGCTGTCCTCAGCTGGTACCTGCATTGAGATGCACACACACACACACACACACAGAGAGAGTCAGACAGACACAAACACACAGGTACACATGCACATACACACACATACACACAATTTAGAATAATAAAATAGCCGGGCGGTGGTGGCGCACGCCTTTAATCCCAGCACTCGGGAGGCAGAGCCAGGCGGATCTCTGTGAGTTCGAGGCCAGCCTGGGCTACCAAGTGAGTTCCAGGAGAGGCGCAAAGCTACACAGAGAAACCCTGTCTCGAAAAACCAAAAAAAAAAAAAAAAAAAAAAAAAAGAATAATAAAATAAATCTTAAAGAAGCACAGGAGCTGTTCCTCACACAGCTCCAGGAATGGACCTGACTGGGGAAGGGAGGGAATGAAGAAATGGCAGACACACAGAACCCATGGGATCAAGTGGATTGGGTTCTCTGATGGAGAAACTGCAGCACCCTGGAAGCACCGATTGTTTATTATACAGAGTTGAACAGAAAGGCAGGGTTCTTGCATATAGCTGAACAAGGAGGTGGCGCTATTACATACAGATAAAAAAGGAGACAGAGTTACTACATACAGATAAACAAGGAGGCAAGGTTATTAAATACAGATAAAAAAGGAGGTGGGATTACCACATACAGATAAACAAGGAGGCAGGCCTATGATACATAGTTAAACAAGGAGGCAGGTTTAGCTAATCTCTGGAGAAGTAGTGTCTACAGGGGACCAGTCTCCAGGCTGTAAATTTCCAAGGCTATGGTGGACATTTTCTGCAAACACTGTCAACATCTGCACAAAAACCAAGAAAGGTTTTGTCATCCCTCTGAGCCTCACTCCGCAGGAAAACTTGCCATTTTCCCATGGGCCTGAGGCATTAGAGTTTTGACATGGCCTTGCCCATGCCAACAGTACACATTCACTCAGGACTTCCCTAGCCCCGGGCTTCTTCTACTCCCCACTCATAGAAAGAATAAGTCAATAACTAATGAAATCTACTTAGAGTTGGTGAGAGAAAATAAGGTAGACTTGTCTTCAACGTTGACAGACCCCATGATGTCTTAATGTTCATGCTTTTTTTTTTTTTTGTCTGTCACTATGAGTAAGGCTAGTCAATGTAACCATAGAATACGCTGGAAGTAACATCTGTGTGACTTCCCATTCTCAGAAATAAAAGGTATGGTAGCTTCTCTTTGGGATTTGCTTTGAACTTTTACTTCAAGAGAAACAACCCAACATGCTCTGAAAATTCTCAGGCAACCCCAGGTAAAAGTTGATGTACAGAGATCAGAAACCAGCTCTAACCAGCTGACCATGTAAGTGGGCACTGAGAAGACACTGTTGATCTAGTCAAATCTGCAGATAACTGGTGTCTCAACAGAACTCTGGAAGAAATCCCAGGCCAGAACTACAAGCTTCCCCCAAATCCTTGACCTTCTGAAAGTGTGTGGTGCCCTCTAAAAGCCCATGTGTCAGAGGTTCGGTTCCTACAGTAATGATATTGAGATAATTGTGGAAACTTTGAAAAATTTTAATTAACATATATTAATTAATACATAATAACTGAATTCATTGGACAGTTTCATACATGTATGTAATATATTTTGACCATATTTACCACCCCCACCCACAATGACCTCTCTTGTTCCCCTCCCTTTCCCATGAAGCCCTTCTTATCAACTAGACCCCTTCTTTCTGCTTTCACATTGTGTGTGTGTGTGTGTGTGTGTGTGTGTGTGTGTGTGTGAGAGAGAGAGAGGGGGGGGGGCTGGAGGGGGAGAGAGACCCGATGACTTTAATTAGGGTTATTTATAGGAGTATGGGCACCTTACCAATGGCCACACCACTGAAGAAAATGTCTCTCTCCCCCATCAATCATTAACTGCCAAGAGCTGATCTGGAAGGTGTGGGAAACCATGAGTGCCTCTCCCTTCCGTGACAGAGTGCTGTTGGGTTGACCTTGTGGAGACCTTGAGCAGGTTATCACAGTTGCTGTGGGTTCAAAAGCTGCTATTTCATGCCTGGAAGTCAGTTGTGATGGTAGGAGAAGTTGTAATAGGGTGACCAGGTAAAGTGGGGATGTACCCTCAGATGGGTTATAGGAGTCACTGTCTCCTCCCTGTTTCCATGATTGATTTCTTCTTGCAATGCTCTGCTATCTGTCATAGGACCTTTGCCAGGGTTGGCACTATCTGGACTTCCAGTTCCCGAAACTGTGAGTTAAATAAACCTCAGGTGTTCCATTAGCAACAAAAGTGCACTAGAAGAATAAGTCAAACCCACTCTTCCCATAACAACTCAATTTTGTAGAACTAACTTGGTCTCATGGGAAATGAATTAATCCCTTCCTAGGGTATTGGTTCCAAAGACCAAAACACGTTCCACTAGCCTCCACCTCCTAACGATGCTACTGTCATGGATTAATCTTTTTGTACACTCTGAAGATGTGTCTTTGCCAAGGCACCTTCTTATTGGTTTAATAAAAAGCTAAATGGCCATTAGCTAGGCAGAAGGTACAGGTGGGACAGCCAGACACAGAGGACACCGAGAAGAAGAAAATCGGCATCGCCAGGAGACACAGAGGGAGCAAGGCATGCTGGAGGACAGTAAAGCCATGAGCCACTTGGCAATATGTAGATTAATAGACATGGGTTAATTTAAGTTATGAGCTGGCTAAAAACAAGCCCAAGTTATAAGCCAAGCTTTCATAAATAATGTCTCTATGTCATTATTGGGGAACCAGCAGTACCAAGGGAAAGGTCCAACTACAAATGGCACCCAGCATCCGGCCACATATATCCACATAAGACCTAAGAAAGCTTTAAAAGGGGTTCTAAACACACAAAAATGGAGCCAAACATGGCTTTCTAGTCTCATGTCTCTCATACTGGCTGCAGTACGAAGACACGTCTCCCGTCAGCTGCCTGCACGCTTGAGCCACCTGTGTGCCATGAGCTAAGCCATGTGGCAGGTTTAAGGTTTTGCTCATGGAGACAGAAAAGGTTACAGATACACAGTAAAGCAGATGGGAAAAACCTCTAAACAGGATACAGTGTGTTTAACAACGTGCATAGGCTTAAGAAAAAAATGATTATAGATAGTCATAGAAAAAATAGTTTACAAACCATAAAGTCTTTAAAGAGAAAGTAAAGTAACAAAACAAAAAAAAAAGCCATGTAAGGATGAAAAATACACAGGGAGTCTGGATCCTTTATGGTGTCTTGTTAACTTTGAAATTTTTAAATGCTAATATACAAAAAACAATAGCTGCTAAAAAGACATTGGATTATGGAAATTGTTGTTGGTTATTTTTTCTACTCTTTTGCTCTTTGGTCTTTTGGGGACCCACCACCTAACTCCCAAATAAATCACACATGGAGGCTTATTTTTTTTCTTATGAATACCTGGCCTTAGCTTGGCTTGTTGCTAGCCAGCTTTTCTTAAATTATCCCATCTACCTTTTTCCCTCTGGGCTTTTACCCTTCTCTTACTTCTGTATATCTTACTTTCACTCTTACTCTGTGGCTGGCTGGGTGGCTCCCCCCCCCCCAGCATTCTCCTCTCCTTGTTTTCATGCTCCTTCTCGCCTTCCATTGGTTCTCTCTGCCTGCCAGCCACCTGTCTCTCTCTCCTGCCCAGCTATTGGCTGTTCAACTCTTTATTAGACCAATCAGGTGTTTTAGACAGGCTCCTTCTCGCCTTCCATTGGTTCTCTCTGCCTGCCAGCCACCTGTCTCTCTCTCCTGCCCAGCTATTGGCTGTTCAACTCTTTATTAGACCAATCAGGTGTTTTAGACAGGCTCCTTCTCGCCTTCCATTGGTTCTCTCTGTCTGCCAGCTACCTGTCTCTCTCTCCTGCCCAGCTATTGGCTGTTCAACTCTTTATTAGACCAATCAGCTGTTTTAGACAGGCAAAATAACACAACTTCACAGAGTTAAGCAAATGCAACATAAAGGAATGCAACACATCTTTACATCATTAAACAAATATTCCACAGCATAAATATATGTAACACATCTTAAAATAATACTCTATAACAGGAAACTTCTAAATTAAACCAACCTATATATTTTAAAAATGTCTTAACTTCAAAATAGAAGTCAGACAAGTTGCATTGGGGGAGAGGTTATGCTTTTGTTTCCACAGGAAACAAAAGGCTGTGGATTCCTTCCAGATTAATAGAGATCATATTTAACTGGGGGAGACCACTGGAATATCTTGGCTACAGACATGGGGAAGGAAGCCAAAAAAGACTACAGGACAGGTGACCTTTTAGCTGATCCTTTGACATGGGAACAGCTATGAGATGAGATGAGACATGATAAACCTTGTTGGTTACAGAGCCCTCATGACATATTATTACACACCACCCTTTCATATGGCCTGGATAGAGATTTATAGTACAGTTTCATTATACAATCCAAATGGACTTATAAAGTTGACAGATGCCGTTTACCTGCTCAAACATAAAACAAAAAAATCATCTTTAACTGACTTGTGCACACAACACATTCCATACTTGTGTTAAAGCAGACATATATATAACCTTTGAAAGTTTATGTGTTTTCAGAGCAAGGAAAGCAGACACCAATGAAAACAGGTGGCCCAGGTGATCCAGCCTCTCAGAGTGCCTCTGTTGCAGTTTCCTCAGGGTTCTGTATCCAGAACAGCTTCAAGGCTGCTGGCTGAGATGGTCCAGCCTCACAGACTACTCTAGCCAGGACTTGAGACAAGCCCTGCAATTTCCCATTGCACAGAAACTAGGCAGCAGATAATACAGCTAACTCTCCCAGGACTTGACCATTATCCCAATTTTCTCAGGGTCTCCTAAAGATGCCAGCAACCCCAGACAACAGGCTCGCATTCCCAGGAGGTGGGATGAATGGCTTTTGGCCATTCAATGGCTTATAGATGTTTGTCATCATTTAGGGGGGTTGGTCACAAGTTGATATTGGTCATGTTCAAAAAAAAAAAACAACTAAACAAAGGAGTTAGAATCAAGAATCCCTTTCTGAAGAAAAAAAGGGGTATATAGTATAGAAATGATGAGATAAAAGGGTGGATTGTTGAGTTTACTTTTAAACAGCCTCTAGTCTCAAATATTTTACACTGGTATGGATTTTTGTATATTGATACAAATTTAAGGTTATTTTTGTTATACTGTACATATGTTTCTATTCTTGTTTAAGATATTGTACCTAAGCAGCTCATTTAAAAAGGTTATGTAGCCGGGCGGTGGCTACACGCCTTTAATCCCAGCACTCGGGAGGCAGAGGCAGGCGGATCTCTGTGAGTTCGAGGCCAGCCTGGTCTACAAAGTGAGTTCCAGGAAAGGCACAAAGCTACACAGAGAAACCCTGTCTCGAAAAACAAAAACAAACAAACAAAAAACAACAACAACAACAACAACAAAAACTATTGGCCAGAAGGACTGGCAAAAATCTTATGATGGATGTGCCACACAGGTGAAAAACTGAGGAACCAAAGAACGCCTGCAGATTTCAAGCAGAGTTAACTAATAATGACTATACCCTAATGGGAATATGTGGAGTGATAGTTTTCTAAAATAATGACTTTCAAATGACTGTAGGAAATCCAGAGACATTTTCGCGCTTCTTCATCATAGTCAGAATTTTCATTTCACTTCCGCCCACTTCCTCACTTTTCTCGTCAGCTGCCTTCCTAAATTTTAATTTATTTCCCCTGCACACCACTGGCTTGTTTTGAAAATGACCCCTGATTATCCATCAGAATCCCCTCCAAATTTTCCCTCAAGTAAATGCTCTTAAAATGATTATATTATCTGGGTAGTGGTGGCGCACACCTTTAATTCCAGCACTTGGGAGGCAGAGGTAGGTAGATCTCTGTGAGTTTGAGGCCAGCCTAGTCTACTGCCTGGGAGTGAGTTTCAGAACAGGTAGAGTGATTACACAGAGAAACCTTGTCTGGAAAAACAAACAAAATGTGATTATATTAGGAGCTGAAGAGATGGCCCAATAGTTAAGAGCCCAGACCGCTCTTCAAGAAGACCTAGGTTCAGTTCCCAACACCCACAAAGTGGCTAATAACCTTTTGTAACTCCAATTCCAAGAGACCTGATGTCCTCTTCTGGCCTCTGTGGGCACTGAATACACATGATACAGACATATATGCAGGCATAACATTCATACACATAAAATATAAATAAATCTAATAAATAATTACATAAGGTGTTTCACTAACATCACCATCCTTACAGCTATGTTAACCTACACTGACAACAGTTCAGTAAGATTAATAATTATATATCATTAGTCATAAATAATAGTTAATAGCTAAACACTATTAACTACACCAGTTCTATCTATTCTATAATGCTGGTTAGTGTTTTTCAAGTTGACACAAACTGAGGTCACACGGGAAGAGGAAAACTCAACTGGAGAATTATCTCCATCAGATTGACCTATGGGGCATTCTCTGGATTAATGATTAGAGTGAAAGGGCCTAGCCCACTGTGGGTGGTGCTACCCTGGGCAGGTTGTCCTAGGCTATATAAGAAGTCAAACCGAGGGGCTGGAAATGTGGCTCAGGGTTTAAGAACACTTACTGCTCTTACAGAGGATGCAGGTTTGATTCTCAGCACCCACATGGTAGCTCACAACTGTCTGTAACTCCAGTTCCAGGGGACCTGACACCGTCTTCTGGCCTCCATGGGCACCAAGAATGCACATGGTACATATAATTACATGCAGGCAAAACACTCATTAACATAAAATTAAATCTTAAAAATATTTTAAAGAAAAAGAAAGCCGAGCAAGCCAGCAAGCAGCTCCCCACTCCCCTCAGCTTCTGCTCCTGCTTGAGTTCCTGCCTTGACTTCCCTCAATGACAGACTGTGGTCAAGACACATAAGCCAAAGAAACCCTTTCCTTCCAGCTTGCTTTTGGTCAGTGTTTTATTAGACCTATAGAAAGCAAACTGCTACACAGGTCTTCTAAAAAATTGCTTTCTGAAATTTTACTTTTTTTTTTTTTTTTTTTTTTTTGCTAAAGTTGTCTGTGGATGGGATCTGTAGCTCAGTGAATAAGTTATTTCGTGGTAGTCATGAGCCTTTGGGTATCCCCAGCATGTATAGAGAGGAGGTAGAGCAGTAGGAGGGAGAGGAGGAGGAGGGGGAGGAGGAAGGGGAGGAGAGAAAAGAGGTCTGCTTGAATTTCTAAAACAAAATACCATAGACTACAGGACGAAAGAAGCAGACATATATTTTTCCATAGTTACAGGCTGTAAGAGTCTGAGATCAGGGTAACAGCACAGTCAGGCTTACAGGTGGCTATCTTCTGGTGATGTCCTCACCTGGTGGAAAGAGAGAGTTAATAAGATCCTTTGTGTGTTTCCTTTTTAAACGCAGCAAGCCCACTAATAAAAGTCTCACTCTTAAGATCTCATCTACCCCTAATCATCGCTCTGAAAACTCATCTCCACAGATCTTCACATTGGAGCTGAGAGCTTCAACTATGGATTTGGGGGAACTCACTTCCATCCATAGCAAAGGCCTTGCTCATATCTAGGTTTAACTTATACTAGTTAGAGGGATCTAGTTGGATATTATTTTTAATCCTGACATTAAAGATTGAGCAAGAGATCATTAAAATATATGTCGTTACTTAACAGGCCCGATGGAGAAATTTGATTACAAAGAACAAAACCCACTGGTAGGAAATGCATTCATCTGAGTGCCTACGTGCACTAGTGGGTAGTATCGTAGTAGAGTCGTGAAGGTATGACGGCAGTCTTCCGTATAATGATGTGTTGGTGTGCCCCCATTTAATTCTCAAATTCCTATGCCAACATGTTGACCACGGCACCATCTTGTGGATGTTTCATCAAATGGCTGGGGCTACACAAACATTTATAGGGAGACATATAAATGTAGGTTATTTGTTTTTTTTAAAAGTAAAGCTTTAAAATGACATTTAACTTATCCTAATGCTGCAAGCAATCTTCCTTATTCTCCTTCCAAGAGCCTCAGCTAAATAAGGAACCGATCCAGCCAGCTTCAGCACAGGTATGTTTCTTTTTAAAAGTATTTTCTGTATTAACTGTTTATATAAAATCTCAAACTGGTCAGTTGGCGATGAAAACGTCAAATGGATACTTTAATCTGTGGCATTTTAGTGTGTAGAGTAGATGTAAGTTTACACATGAAATTATGTGTGTGTGCTATTGTTATTTTCATGACTTAACTTTAGGATCTGTTAAGCAAAGGGAACTGATACATGGTTAAAAAAAAAACTTCAAGAGATAAAGAAAAACCCTTGAGAAATAATCTTTAAAAAACCTTTAATAGCTCACCATCAATGAATATAATATTGGTCAATTTTGTGTTGTTCTAATGAAATGCCTGAGGCTAGGTAACACTTCAGAAAGATTTATCCAGTTCAAAGACCCATTTCTGTGGCTTCTCATGGTAGCCTTGCTGAGCAGGTCCTGAGGGGAATTGTCACTGATATTTATAAGATTTTATAAAACTGTGACCTTTATCCTTGAAATTTCCCTAAGGTCTCTTTAAAATACTTTCTTTTTAAAAAAAAGTGAATTTGGGGCTGGAGAGATGGCTCAATGGTTAGGAGCCCTGCCTGCTCTTCCAGAGGTCCTCAGTTCAATTCCCAGCAACCACATGGTGGCTCACAACCATCTGTAACGTGATCTGGAACCCTCTTCTGGCATGCAGACAGAACACTGTGTATATAATAAAGAAATAAATCTTTAAAAAAAAAGTGAATTTGAATAATAAAAATATTTTACTGTCTGTGACATTTTTTAAAATGCCTTGAAACTCTTTTTTCTCTTCAAAAAGTCTTCAAGTGCCGGGTGGTGGTGGTGCACACCTTTAATCTCAGCACTTAGGATTAGGCAGAGGCAGGCAAATCTCTGAGTTCAAGACCAGCCTGATCTACAGAGAAAGTTCCAGGATGGCTAGGGCTACACAGAGAAACCCTGTCTCAAAAAAAAAAACCAAAAAAAAAAAAAAACCAAAAAAACAACAAAAAAGTTTTCAAGCAGCAGATAGCTCACAGGAAGAATATAGAAATATTTCAAATACATTAAAAAACAATCTTCCTGGGAGCTCGAGAGATGGCTCAGCAGTTAAGAGCACTGGCTGCTCTTCCAGAGGACTGGAGTTCAATTCTCAGCAACTACATGGTAGCTCACAACTGTCTATAACTCCAGTTCCAGGGGCTCCAAGGAACACACATGCATGCAGATTAGAAAAACATGCACATTAGAAAAATCTTCCTTAAATGAGAAACAATCATCAGAACCACACCGTGATGAGAATTTTCTTCTAAACTAGCAAAGGAAAAAGTTGACTATTCTACCAGGGTGGCAAAGATGTGAAGATGTTTATTTCCTTACAGTGTTGATGTTAGCCCATAATAAATGGCCATTTGGTGAAACCTATCAAAATTACAAACACACATATTTTTAACCTAAATTTCCACCACACATACAATTTACATGTGTTAGAAATGACATATGTAAAAGATCATTCAGAGTTTGTATTGGCAAAATTTGGAAATGACTTGATCTTCATGAATTGGAAGCTGTTAGGTTACAACCACTAATATGACAGAAAACTGCAGCCATACTATGAAATTACTAACACTGAGTGTGTGAGAAGGGACCTGAAGTAGAAGGCAGACTTTCACTGTTCACACATTTGAATCTGTTGAAAGTTAGCCATCTCAATTTATAGCCCCTTAAATATAAATAACAAGTTGCGCTCTGCTTCCCAAGCCCACTCTGTCTCCCAGCTCTGGTTTACCAAAGGTTGCAGACCTGAGTTGGGATGTCTAAGGTCACTGTGTCCCCAGCAGGTTCCAGTTGTGTGCTGCGAGTGATCTCTGCAGAGTAGTTGCCCTGGTCCCTGGTTTCCCTCTGACCCAACTCTTTTTAATACTGCTTCTCCAAGCTCTGGGTGTTCCAGGATACTAGGTCAGGGGTTAATTTTCAAAATGTTGATTCAAGTCTAGGGCAGGCCCACAGGAGACCTTACTTTCATAAGGTCACATAACCAACCAGGATTTCCCCTTGCCTCTCAACCTGTGGATCTTTTTTCTGCACACCCTCCCATGGATGCCATTTCTTTTTAGGCATACACTACATGAAAACACACTAATGGACAAAGAACCCAAGGGTCCCATGCTTTCGCCACATCTCCTTTTTATTACTTCAGCCAGATCTCTCTTTCAACTCTTGACCTATTTATCTAATAGCCTCCTTGGCATCACCACTCAGATACTTAATGTTATTAAATTTATGCATTAAAAAATTGACCTGGGGGGCTGGAGAGATGGCTCAGCAGTTAAGAGCACTGACTGCTCTTCCAGAGGACCTAGGTTCAATTCCCACACCCACATAGCAGCTCACACCTGTCTGGAGTGCAGGGGACCTGGCATTCTCACACAGACACACATGCAGGCAAAACACTGAAGCTCATAAAAAAAAAAAAAAATTGGCCTGATGTCAGCTTCAAAACAACTTCTCCAGTCAACTCGAGCAATTCAGAGCAAAATACTTGCTGTCTTCTTCTGGCTCCTTTAAAATAGTAACAACACAACCCCTGTGAGCTGAGAACCCAGTAGTTATTTGGTCTTGAGGCCAGTGCCTCAGCAATTGGAGTAGTTCCACAGTGGCTGTCCTCAGTGGGTGGGCAGCCAGACAACTGGTGGTTGCTTTGTCCACATGCTGATGCCTCAGCAGTTCCAACCTGGTGCCCAAAGGCTGAAAGGTACCTGGAGAGTTGCTGGTCCCTAGTCTACGATGAGAGTTTGGAAACTCTATGTCCGGCATCAGCAGCAACAGGGGAAATCTGCTCATTGGCAGGAGGGAAGGCCAAGGAGCAAAAGGTGAGATGCTCTTCCTTCTGTTGACCCTTTCTATCCCGGACACTACCAGAAGATGCTGCCCACATTCAGGGTGGGTCTTTCCACATCCATCAGGGCAATCAGGATACTTCTTCAGGTGAAGTTCCCTGCTTAGGTGTTTATAATTTGTGGCAAATTGACATTAAAACCAACCATATTAATAACTGACTCCCAAAAGTTGTTCTCTGACTTCCGAGTAGACACATCATCATCATCATCATCATAATTATTATTATTAAATGTATAATTTATTTTTATTTTATGTTCATTGGTGTTTTGTGTGGTGATATTTTGTTTGTGCGATAACAAATAAAGCTTGCCTGGAGATCAGAGTGCGGAGGTAGCCACTAGTTAACCATAGAAGCCAGGCAGTGGTGGCTCACACCTTTAATCCCAGCACTTGGGATCTCATGCCTTTGATCTCTAGTGCTTGGGAGGCACAAGCCTTTAATCCCAGCACTTGGGAGGAGGAAATAGGAAGTGATATGGCTGGGTGGAGAGAGGAATATAAAGCGGGCAGAGACAAGAGCTTGGCCTCCTTTTCAAACTGAGAAGTCCTAGAGGTAAGAGGTGGCTGTGGCTTGCTCCTTTATCTCTCTGATCTTTCATCATTTACCCCAATATCTGGCTCTGGGTTTTTATTATTAAGACCAATTACTATTTGTGCTACAGTTTTGCCTACATATATGTCTGTATGAGGGAGTCAGAAGCCCTGGAACTGGATTTTCAGACAGGTGTGAGCTGCCATGTAGGTGCTGAGAATTGAACCTGGGTCCTCTAGAAGAGCAGCCAGTGCTCTTAACTGATGAGCCATCTTTCCAGCCTGATAGTCTAATTTTACTTTTACTTTTTTACTTGTTTAAATGCTTCAGTAAATTGATACTTCTCTGCATCTATTATTTGGTCTCCCAATGGTGTAGTATATGTAGGAAAGAAACTATAAATTCTTGACCTTTCAAAGCAATACAAATGTCCCCTATCATTAAATGTGGGCAATGTTTTATCATTTTCAATTCACAAATTTTTGATGGGTTCGAGATTTTTGTGATTATAAACCTCGCTGAAACTCAGTTCATCATATCTGGGAAAGTGAAAGCCATGTCACATTTGGGTGTGTGTCCTTTTAACTCTGGAACTCATTGCTAGTTTCCTTGCTAAATAGACTGGCAGGGCTGCCCAGCTATGGACCATGGGTTGAACACTTAGAAGCCCTGGTTTCTTTAGGCAGTACGTGTTAGTTCAAGACCACAGTCTGAGTATCTGGCTGTGACGGTTGCCAATGTGCTTATTCTTTTTTTTGAAGGGCAGAGCTAAGATACACATATACACACACGTGATATTTCAAAAGTTCAAATTGAGTACCACATATGCCCACCTTGTTAAAACCATTGGAAGTTGGCAAAACATACTTAATCCAGTTCACCAAACCCCATAGCTTAGCACCATAGTACACTATAGAGTATTAGCTGACAGAAAGCTGCAGTTTTGTGGCTGCTGCCCAATGCATGAGGATAGCGCATCTCCTGTCACCAGCCTGGCAAAGATCAAAATATAGTTCCTGATGAATGCAATCAGTTTTGGGGCATTGTAGTAAAACAAAAAAATCATTGAGTCAAACCATTTCAAGTCAGGGATACTCTTTATGGGCTTTTTGTAAGGCCCTTCTGTCTTCTGTATTATTTCTCTAGTTCCTTTCTTTCTTATTGAGAATCCTGGTTTCTAAAAATACAGCAGATGTTACCAATAGTAACAGGAAACTTTAATGTAATATGTCAGTAACTGATAAATCAGATTTTAAAATACAATAATATCAAATATTTATATATGGATTGACTAAATTAGCAAAGTTGACTTAATAGGTGTACGTAAAGCATTGATTGCATCTTAAACTAAAAATTTGATTTTATTAGTCAGGGTCTCAATAGGAAACAGATGGTACATTTGAAAGATGATAACTCAACAGGGCTTATTATAAAGGAATACTTAGAAGCTGTAAGAATAAGAAAACCACAAGAGATGGTTCTGGGTTTAATAGCAGGAAAACTGTCATCATCCTGTGCCCAAGGACACAGGGGGAGGAGAGAGGTAATTTGAAAAGACAGAAATAGATGGAATTAGTGACACTGAGGGGGGGAATAATGACCTTTGGATGAAGAGATGCAGCCAGGTGAGGAAACAGGGCGATCTAGGGCAATTCTTAGCATGAACTGAGTCTCCCTCTAATCTCTTGTCAGATCTCTACCCAGCCTCCCTGCTGCAGTAACCTCCTAATGGGGTCTGTGCTTCTTCCCATGCTGTTTTTCAATAGCCTGAAAACAGTGGCCGCGCTGATACTCTTATAACACAGGGAAGATCAGGCCATCATCCTCTCAACATCTTCCAATGACTTCCATTTTACTCATACTGAAAGTCTATAGGAGAAAATGTAGGTGTGATTCGGCCACCAGTCTACTAGGCACACTGCACTTCCAAATAAGAAGCGTGGCACACCATGCCACAGAAGTCAGAACGCTGAATTCTGAAGTAGCCTGAGTAGCCAGTTGCTGGTAGCAGGCCTGAGCTCAGGTCTGCACTCTACATGTCTCCTCTCCTGCACTGAGGGAGACCCTGGTGGTAAGAGTGCTCACTATCCAATCCGAGGTGATGTGCTAACCAGTCCCAGTCGACAGGTTTCCACTACACAAGTGGTCGCTCATGCAATAAAGCAGATGCTGTTCCCTGAAACAGTCTTTGCAATGGTTTATCTCCATGCCCTTTATGGACCCATGGGTATTTCGATCTTGTGGAATGGGGGGGGGGACACCAGTAAAGACAGCAAAAGTCAAAGCCCTTAAGATTCTCAAGGCTCTTCAACATAGGGACATTCTCATTATCACTTGACCTTATTATACTAGCCACTCTCCCTTCCCAGATAATTCTTTCTTAAAAGAGTTTTGGGTGAAGATCTTCTTTTGCAGATGGAGCAGAAATTCTTTCCCAGCCACAATGGCCCTAAAGCCTCTGCTCTCTGCATCTCATCTACTGGATTGTACTTCCTACAACGTCTGCTGGGCTCTGTCTCCAACTTCTCTCAGGTACGCCTTCTCTTGCCACCCTTTTTTAAATTGCAGAAATACCCACACCCTTTCTACTCCCATTCACCAGTTTACTTTTCTACCCAGCACTGACCAACCAAGGTGCAACATATCTTACCAGTTGTTATTTATCTTACCATTTCCATTTCCAACAAGAATGTAAACTTCACAACTAGAACTTTTGTTCACAAAAATAAGGAATTGACAAACATTTCTTGGATTCATGAATGAAAGGCTGTGCTTTAATAAGTAATGAAGTTAATGTATCTTCCATATTCATTCATAATGTTCATTTGTTTTCTGTTTGTACGTTTTTCTAACAGTGTGGATATTCATGGCAGCCTCGTCTTGCTAATTATAACTTAAAACTCAGTCTGTTCTACTACATATTGTCTGGGGCTAAATAAACTTGGAGGCAAAGGTCAAAAACAAAGAAAAGGGACACAGGCTTAGGCCCACAAAATCAGACCTGGGTTTGTATCTCAGATATTCCACTTGATAGTGTAGGGAAAGGGGGCCAGCCAAAGAAACACATCCTGGCCCTGAAACCAGAGCTAGTAAAAGAAACACTTTAGCCCTGAACCCAGAACCTAAGAAACACACCTTGACTGTGAAACCAGAGCCAAAGAAACACACTTTGGCCCTAGAACCAGAGCCAGTGAAAGAAATACACCCTGGCCCTGAAACTAGAGCCAAAAGGCTAAAAAGGGCTGTGAAAGAAACACACTTTGGCCCTGAAACCAGAGCCAACTCTACCCTTGACCAACAGAACATGAAACCAACCAATCCTTGAGCAGGAAAACTAACCAATCCCTGAGCAGAAAATCTTCTTCCTGGTAACACTCCACCCCTGAGAAGCACTATATAAGCCCCTCTGCCTATTCGCTTATGGGCTGTCCTTCTCCACCCTGGCAGAGGCAGCCACTCTCCAGGATTCTTCCTTCCCAGATAAATCTCTTTCTTAGAAGAGTTTTGGGTGAAGATCTTTTGCAGACAGAGCAGAACCTTTGCTGAGATATTCCCTTAGAGGGGCTGAGCAAAAAAAATGTAATAACTTATCGCAGGAGCTGGAGGAGATTGCTACATTTCTGCTGCGGGTTTCTCACCTCTAGCAGAGTGAAGCAGAAGCAGCAACATCTTGGGCTGGAGAGAAGAAAAGGATACCTCTGCTAGGAAACCCCCCTTAAGGGAGGGGATAGAGCAGAGCTCAGCTGTAATGGCTCTCTCTAGGAGAGGAGTGGGATTGCTACATCCCGTGGGAAGACCATCCCCCACCACACCCCAGCTCCAGGTATAGCCTGACTAACCAATAAGTCAGGATACCTTTCCCTCCAGAACTCTCCCTTTGCAGCTCCAGGTATAGCCTGACTTCCTGACAAGTCAGGATCCCTTTCCCTCCAGAGCTGTGCATGTAATTTAACCACCATGTGTTTCCACTATTGGAAACACTGTTACCCAGTGGAAAGAACACACTGGCTCAGGATGCTGATCTAGTTAGGACTTTGGGCAAGCTATTTATTGTTCAGTCTCAATTTCCTCACCTATAAAGGAGAATATTCCCTTCACAGGATTCCTGTAAAATGTGCAGTAAAGCAGCTGAATGTGCTGTAAAGCACTTGAAACAGAGTTAATCAGTGTCCGTTGCTGTCCCCAATACAGAGCAGTCATGAATTCTCTGTCTAAGATAACCTGTTATTTGCTAGGGTCCCTAGCTGAGAAATAACTTTTTCTCATGACTACTGCCCTCTTAGCGATGCTAGGGTAGTTGTGTTTGAATAGTACTGATGATCCATATCACCAGACGACAAAACCAGAAGCCTACTCCTACGAGCAAGCTTTCACCCGTAGCTACACATTCCTGAGGAAATGGAAGGCAACAGCAAGGATGGCCAGCTCACAGCATTCCTCTTGCATCCACGTTGTTCTGCTTCCTATTACAGGTGGAATCTCATTTTGATGAGTTGAACTTTAAACATCTGTTTCTACATACTGAGGTTATTTTTTCTAGCAGATGGGGCCACAGTACTTTGTCGACTTGGCTAAAACAAAATCGTAAAAGTGAAAATTCTTTTTTTTTTTTTCCTAATAAAGATCAGCTCTCTTTTGTAAGTGCAATACCTTGGCCGAGGCTACTTCCAAGAAAATAAACCAAGGGCGGGTTGGGTTGGTAGGTGGATGACAAAGCCAACTGGGCAGCAGTAGAAAATAAAAGATAAAGAGCATAAAAGTCTCTCAACTAAGGCCTGCGAGGAAATCCAAAACGGGGGCCAGAGTTCTACCTGAAAATCCATCCATTCCCTTGAGATCTACTTCACATGCTGCCTCCTCCACAAAGCCTTTCCAAGTCCCTTCAATCGTAATAACTCTGTACCTTGTGTTTCTGCTTGTGCTGAACCTGGGCAGCAGCATTTAACAGCATCTGTCCTGAACTTTGAAAGATCATGGTTGTCTGCTTTACCCTGTCCTGTCCCTCACCCAAGACCGTGAGCTCAGACATTAGGACAAGGAATGATTCCATTTTTATGCCCAGTATCCAGCCTAGAACCTAAGACATGACTGATGTTTAATAAATGCTCATGGAATTTAATATATATGTGAACTGACATGCTCAGATTGAGTATTTTACTAATTTGAGTGCTCCTTGAGGGCAAAAAGCATTATTTAATTTTGTCAAGATTTGGTACATGGATGTTCACTGTTACATGTTGGTTGAAAAAAAAATTACTTACCAAAATTAATGTCAAAGTTAATGAGACCAAAGCCAGCTGTTTAACCCTTAATTTCCCCCAGGACTTTAATACACACACACAAATCGATTGCATGCGACCAAAATACACTGCATGTGAATAGTAAGTGACTAAAATACGCCTTGTGCTCCAGGGACCCAGTCTAGGGTTCCTCTGGCCATTAATTACCTAGGAGGGGCAAGAGTGAAGTTCCCCAGGGCGGGGCCTTGGAAGGACTGGACAATTCCTGGGTCTGATGAGCTGCCAAGGAAGATTATCCGGAACCTGAGTCCAGACAGCGAACTGTGAAAATGGGCTAAGAGAAGAGGCTTGATCCCCTCCCTTCTACATCAGCCAAGGGACAGTGGCCAACCATTCCCCAGAAACAAGAGTTTCCGATCTGAACCCCAGGTTTCGGCTCACAAGAACTGGCTTTAGCCTCTTGCTAGCCCTGGCATTTCCTCCCTGGAATTCTTCTTTACCCCTTGAGCCAGCTTCCGGTGCAAGGCTCTGGCTGATTTTCAGCTGGTCTTCGAGGTGCTGCCAAGTTTCAAAAGTGCTCAACTCAACTCTAAAGCCCTTTTGGTTGTCCGGGTTATCTTCCCAGCGCTCCTGCCCCGCCCCAGCCTGCAGCCTGGCCCCCTCTCTCCATTTCTGCCGCCACAGCAAGCTTCAAACTCTCTGTGGGGAAAAAGACTCGGTCCCCTTTTCTTTGTTGGAGACAAACCAGGGATCTCCTTTTGACAGGTCAAAGATAACCGCAGGGCACCCTTTGGCACTCTGGCTTTCTCGTCCCCCTTTCCGTGGAGTCCACTGGGTTGGCGAGTTTTGAAATCAGTGGCTTTCCTCTTGCTTGAATTCCTGGAAGAACGAACAAATCTCTCTCTCTCTCTCTCTCTCTCTCTCTCTCTCTCTCTCTCTCTCTCTCTCTCTCTCTCTCTGTCTCCCTCTCTCTCTTTCTCTCTCTCCCTCTCTCCCTCCCTCCCTCTCTCCTTCCCTCCATTCTTTCCTCCCTCCCTCCCTCCCTCCCTTCCTCTCCTCTCTCCTTTCTTTCCCTTGTGTGTAGGGATGTGCATGCATGTGTGTGGGTCTCTCCCTCAGTTGCTATGCACTTTATTTATTGAAGCAGGATCTTTTCCTGAACCCAAAGCTTGACACTTCTGGCTAATCTGGTTAGCTGGCTTGCCCCGGGATTCTCTGTCTCTGAATGTTGAGTTGTAGGATTACATGCAGCCTGACTTTCTATGTAAGTTCTGGGGATCTGAACCCCGATCCTCAGGTTTGTTCAGCCAGCACCTTGTCCACTGAGCGATAACCCTAGACCCCTGTGGGATTTTTTATGGGTTTCCAATAGACCATAGTAAGACATTATTCTTTAAAAAAAAAATCTGTAAAGCACTCTGACAAACTGGGATATAAAGACTGGCAAGAAATCTCCCATTTGGAATACTCACAATTGAGGCTAGGTGTAAGTAAAATATTAAACACCTAAAATTCGGCCTTGGCTACTTTTTCTCATTGCTGTGAGAGAATAAAGAAGCCACTTAAGGCAACAGAAGTTCGTTTTGCATCACAGAGCCAGAGGATACAGTCCGCCCTGGTGAGGGAGGCGCCGCATTGAGAGCTCTCTGGTAGCAGTGGGTGCACAGTGTGGCAGCTCTCACATCTTAGCAGATGAAGAAGCAGAACGCTGGAACCAGAAGCAGTGGGGCTTTCAAAGGCCACCCCAGGAACTCGTTTCTGCCAGGCCGCAGTCCCAAAGGTGTCTGCACCCTTCTGAAAACAGAACCACCAGGTAGGGGTTGAATTTCAAACCTGTGAGACTGGGGGTGGGGTACATTCAAACCGTAACAAATATATTCTGATATGGTGATAGAGGTGGCCCAAGGTCTGGTGGAAGTAATGGAAGGTGAAAACTACTACTGACCATGACAGTCCGAGAACACTTCAGGGGGAAATGATACCTAAGCTTAGGGGTGACTGATAAAGTGAATCTGTGTAGAAGAATGCAAAGCAAGGGTTGGGGGTTTGGCTCAGTGGTAGAGTGCTTGCCTAGTAAGCACAAGGTCCTGGGTTTGGTCCTCAGCTCTGGGAAAAAAAGATGTAGAGCAGACCGTCAACAGTGGAGAAGGAAGTGTGTGTGTGTGTGTGTGTGTGTGTGTGTGTGTGTGTGAACAATTTGGGGAGAGATAACTTTTTACTTTATTTTTTATTACATAGATGTTTTAAGAGGAAAATGCAAAGAAAAGAAAATTATAGGCCGGGAGGTGGTAGTGTACACCTTTAATCCCAGCACTTGGGAGGCAGAGGCAGGTGGATCTCTGTGAGTTTAAGGCCAGCCTAGTCTACAAAGCAAGTTCTAGGACAGCCAGAGCTGTTACACAGAGAAACCGTGTCTCAAAAAACCAAAAAGAAACATGTAATCATTTGTGCCACTTAAGAAAAGTAAGTTATTTAAGTTATTTTATTTAAGTCTAATGTATACCACTGTATGTGGTAAATGCTTTGTACACTACATTATTGCATTCAATTCCAAGAATCATTATGGATATGAAATCAAGATAGGCTAAAACATCCTGTTTAGTTCTCAAAGTTAATTAAGTTCTGAGCCTAATTTGAACCCCAAAGTTTTTTGGTTTTGTGTTTTGTTGTTGTTGTTGTTGTTGTTTTCTTCAGATCCTAAGACTGATGTACTTTTAGTGTTTAATGAAACCCAAAGTCATACTATTATGTTTATGGACTGTAAAGTTTTATGCTGACAGGCGTGGGTGTGGGGGGCGGAGATAGATCTGGAGTTGGAGCCAGAGAGTAATAGCAAATTAAGGAGGAGAAAGATAAGGGTGAGAGTTTGAAAATATCACAAAAAAAGTGTAGTTAGATTTAAGTGGTAAAACCTGAAGTAAGAATCAGAGAAACATGTAAAACAAATAAATGAAAAATGTTAATTAAATAAAATTAAAATTTAAATTTCTCAAACAATAAAATATTATTTTTTAAAAAAGAATCAGAGAAAAACACACTTTAGTCAGAGAGTGCAGAAGTTAAATTTTCATCGATGTCAGTTTGCTGTGAGGTACAGTGAGGCTAGAGCAGCACCGGAAGTGGGCGGGGCTAACGGTTTCAGGGTACCATCATGCACTTTGATCAGTTCCTCATGCACACAGTCCCACAGACTCCTCATACTCTTTAGCAAGGGACTCACATGACTTTCATTTGAGGAGGTGATTTTTTAAAACCTTTCCCAAGTTAAGCTAATAGAATCAGACTTTCATAAAAGAGCTACATTTTACATGTAGTTAATCTCCTTGTACATTGTTTAGAATATTTTCCCCAATATTTTTACTATTCCTTCAGATTTAAGAAAAATAATCATAACTGGACATGGTGGTGCACACCTTTAGTCCCAGCACCCAGGAGGCAGAGGCAAGCGGCTTGTCTGAGTTCAAGGCCAGCTGTCTACATAGTAAGTTCCGGGCTAGCCAGGGCTACATAGTGAGACTGTATCTAAAAATAAAAATTCTTTTCCTAAAAGAGGGATGGAGAGATGGCTCAGCAGTTAAGAACATATGCTCTTCCATAGGACCAGAGTTCAGTTCCTGGTGTTCACAAGGTTGCTCACAACCATCTGTAACTCCAGCTCCAGGAGATCTGACTCTTCTGGCCTCTGTTGGCCTGTGCCACAAATACATATATGCACACAAAACATCCGTATATAATAAAATAAATTTTTAAAATAATTTTTAACTTAGAATAAATAAATAATTTTTAAAGGGAAGAGGGCTGGAGAGATGGTTCAATGGTTAAGATCACTGACTGCTCTTTTGTAAGATCCAGGTGCAAGACACAGCACCCACTGCTGTGACTCACAAGTCTGTAACTCCAGTTCTGGGGTATCTAACGCCCTCTTCTGGCCTCCTCAAGCACCAGGTACACTTGTGGTACACAGATTTACAGTCAGGCAAAAACACCCAGACACATACAACAAAATAAAAAACAAATTTAAAATTTTCAAATCAAAACAGTATCATAATAATTACCTAATATTGAAAGTGAGGTGATTTAAAACATCAGCTCTTTTATGTTCTGGTTCTGTTTTATAATGCTTTTCATAACAAATGAAGGAGACTGATGATCAGAGGTAAGCTGAATTACTTGTAGGTTGGTGAACTACTATTTTCATATTCAAAGCAGACCACTCTTCGAAGATTAAATTATTTAAAGGTTGGGAGGTGATTTTATTAGAACAGGTGGGGATTTCAACACAAAATATGAGATAAAGTAAAGAACTGTTATCAAAACCTTTCCCTAGAAATAGTTTAGAAATTGTAAAGCAAACAAAAGAAAATACCGCCGGGCGGTGGTGGTGCACGCCTTTAATCCCAGCACTCGGGAGGCAGAGACAAGTGGATCTTTGTGAGTTCGAGGCCAGCCTGGTCTACAAAGCAAGATCCAGGAAAAGACACAAAGCTACACAGAGAATCCCTGTCTCAAAAAACCAAAAAAAAAAAAAAAAAAAAGTAAAATACCAATTAAATTAAAATATCTTTTTACAGATCCAGATGGAGTGATGTACTCCTGTAATCCCATCTCTCAGGAGGCCGAGACAGGAAGATGAAAGGCAAGCCTGTGCTGTGTGGGAAGACCCGTCTCAAACAAGCAAAATGTATATTTGCTGAAAATAAACAATAAAAACACTCAGTTCTCCTTTAACCATCAAAAGGCGTTATAAAAAGTGAAGGAACATAAAGGCATCAGATTACACGTTACAAAGCTGAGTACAGCGGCATGTGCCTGTATCTTAGCACTCTTAAGGTGCAGGCAGGGTGATCCAGAGTTCAGGGCCCAGCCTGGCCAGACTACAGAGGGAGTTCCAGGAAAGCCAGGGCTATGTAGAGAGACCCTGTCTTTAAAAAAAAAAAAAGGGGGGGGGGGCTGGAGAGATGGCTCAGTGGTTAAGAGTACTGGCTGTTCTTGCGGAGGTCCTGAGTTCAATTCCCAGCAACCACATGGTGGCTCACAACTATATGTAATGAGATCTGGCGCCCTCTTCTGGCATGCAGGCAGAACACTGTATACACAATAAATAAATCTTTGAAAAAAAATAATAATGAATTTGTAAAAGAAGGTAGTTGACAAGAATATCTACTGAACATACTTTAATAGATACTGACCAATACTTGGTTCATAGATGCATTTAGAAAAGTCCTTAAAAATAAAAAGGAGCCAGGCGGTGGTAGTGCACGCCTTTAATCCCAGCACTTGGGAGGCAGAGCCAGGTAGATCTCTTATGAGTTCGAGGCCAGCCTGATCTACAGAGCAAGATCCAGGACAGGCACCAAAACTACACAGAGAAACCCTGTCTGGAAAAAAAAACAAAATAATAATAATAATAATAATAATAATAATAATAATAATAATAAAAATTAAATAAAAAGGAATCAGTAAATCCCTCCCTTGGCATTAAATTTAGCCGACTCTGTTCTTTATCACGTTTGTTTCTTTTCTCTGTGTCCAGGTGTGGGAGCACACCACAGCACACATGTGGAGGTCAGAGGACAACTTGTGTGGGGGGGAGTAGGGTCTCTCCTTCCACCACGTGGATTCTGAGGATTGAACTCAGGTCATCAGACTTGGCACCAAGTGTCTTTACCCACTGAGCCAATTATTTTCAGAATGTCAGAAACAGTTATTTCAAACCAACAATGAAAAATAGATTTCTTTTCAGCTAACATTTTTTAACTCAAATCCAGGGGAGTTTGAGAACATTAAAAGCTTGTGATCTACCCAATCACTTCATTCAAAATCATTTTATGTGTTAAATAAGGAAATAAAGGGGACTATCTCACAGTGTTTTATTTAAGCGTGTCATGGAGGGCTGTGGTCTATTGTTTGTGGTGATGGGAATCGTGCCCAAGGTCACCCACGGTCCCACCCTCACGAGTATGTGAGTCACAAAATGCATGAGAAATTTACTTGAAAGAAGAAAGACTTGCTTTGGCCTTCCACTTCAGAGATGTGGGTCTGTGGTTACTTCTGTCGCTTCTTAGCACTGTGGCTTATGGGCCCAAGCACCATGAGGCAGGCCATTGGGAAGCCACAGAAGAAGAAAGCTGCTCACCTCATGGTGGAAGGAGGCAGAGGGGTGGAGGAAGGTCAGGGGAACCCATGTACCATCAAGGCATGCACTGGTGACCCACTTCCTCCAACATAGTCCATTCAGCTATGAATTTGTCAACAGATCGTCAATGGGTTAATTATTGATGAAGACAGAAGCATAGTGACCCAATGACCTCTCAATAGCACCAAGAGCTGGGAACCCCTTCAACACACACACAGATTTGCAAGGGACACTTCTCAACCAGCACCAAGTCAAGCTCTCTGCCACTGAGTCCTGTAAGTAGCTTAATAAAAGAAACACTTGACAAATGGTCTCAGAAAAAAAAAATTTTGCCAAAGCTTACTCCCCAAATGCAAACATTACTGAATGTCCTTCAGTCTTCCTGGCCTCTACTGAACAAATATCAACAAAAACTCAAGAGTGAAATTATAGAGAGTGGAGACTTGCTTGTTAATAGGAAAAGGACTTGGGGATAAAGCAAGCATATTGGAATGGTTATTCAAATTATTTTAGAAATCGAAAGAAAGCAGCACCTTCAGAATTTATTCAGGAAACACTACAAGCCTTATGCCTTTTAACTTGACACTCTCAACTACCTGAAATGAGACTGCAATGCAGCCGTGTGATGACTCTTCAAACATTTCCTAAGAGTTCCACCCAGCTGTCTCACATAGCTGCTAAAGCCAAAATGCCCCCAAAGAATCAGAACTTGTCTATGAAATGTTGAAATTGATAAGTGACGGAGATGAGTTTCAAAAGAGACACCTGGAATTTTTTAATTAAAAAGGAAATAAAATACACAGGTATAAATTTGAAGTATGTCATATGCAGGTTATGAATATGATCTGCATCATATTCAGGTTATTACTTCATATTCAAATGATGTAAAATGGCATTACATTGATGTGAAAATACGCCCCCTCTTTCCCTCTCTCCCCACCTCACCCACCTGGCTCCCACCCATTGAACAGTTTCATTATGCCACATCCTCTGGCCTTGATCCTCTGGAATGGCGCAGGCTTACAGCAATGATCCCAGTTACTCATGGACTCTGAAACGGAGTGAAAATACCTTCCTCCTTCAAGTCCTTCCTCTCAAATATCTGTTACGGTGACTGTAACCAGTTGACACACCTAGGTTTCTAGAGAAAGTTTCTGAGGCATTATTTTCCCATTCCTAACGTAGAAGCACTGTGACGGTATGAACACTGGAGGTTTTTGTGTCTGTCTTGAGTGAAAAATGATGAAAGTATCCATCTCTGCCCAAACTCCTTTCTGTTACATTAACGACTCGGGACAGGGCTGTAAATGGTAGAGACTCCTTGAAGGAAGAGTTTGAGCAAGCAGCACTGGGAATCTCGCTGTGGGATTCGTACAGGTCTTCGTTTTTGGCATCATGCTGTGGAATATTCATAACTGCTTCTCCTTCACCACATTAAACTAACAGTTTCCACTACAAGTCCACTGCAGTTTCCTAGATACATCAAGCCGCAATCACTCGGTAGTGCCGTGTCTTTACCGACTCTCCTGCCCTAAGGAAGAAACAACTTCATTTTTTTTCTAGTCCCTTTTTGATTGTTTATTGGATGTTAAAAAAAAAAAACTCGTGAGTTGGCTAGTGAGATCGCTTATCGGATAAAAGCACTTGCTGCTGAGCCTGATGACTTAAATTTGATATCCAGGACCTTCCGGTGGAAACAGAGGACAGACCCATACCTGTGCTAAAGCATGCATGGATACCCCACCCTACCCACCACCACACAAATGTAATTTCAAGAAAAAAATTAAATCAGACATCTCTTACAATGAAGGTTAATCTTTTATCAATAACACTCATCTGCCATGTAAACGTATTCACGTTCTTCTCAGTAGTGGACATTTTTAGATTTTTTTTTCAGTGCTAAAATGGTATTTGTCTGTCTTGACCTTGAATTATATTGCAAACTTAATTTGCTGGCTTTGTTTTTGCATGCACATATCCACTAGCTTCCTCATGATGCTTGAGGGAATGTTGTTTTTTCCTTGAGCACAGCAAATAAGGATTGCAATCTGGACACCGCGGAGGACACTGAGCCCCACCTCTGAAAACCTTTACCATGTAGTGGGAAAGACCATCACAGTTGCGAAAACTCCCAATTTCCTCAAGGAAAGGGAGTGTAAAAGTAAACATTCTGGTTGGGTGTGAGGTTTGGTGGATTTTCCCCTGAAGCTGAGTTCACCAAGCAAGCTGTGTGGTGAGCTTAAGACTGTGTATTTATTTAGGAGGGCTTGGGTGGAAGCCAGCTGAAATTAAGGGAGAAGTGACCAGACAGCTTCTCATGCTGCCAGTGCCTTTCAGGTTCCAGTTCTGGTTTTATGTGACTTTGTGAGGAGATGTACTCAAGAGATAGGCTGATGGCGCCTTAGATAAACTGTGGAAATGAGGAGAGAAGAAGCTGAATTCACTCCAACTGCTAAAACTGGGGTAGCCTTGTTAGAGAAGGTAGCATTTGACCACAACCTTAAAAACAGGGGTGCTTGCAAGAAGTAGAACTGGGTGAAAAGCGCTTCAGAAGGATGCCATTTGGGAAATAGCAACCACACGCTGCAAAGCTGAGCCAGTTGGCCAGAGCATTTCGAGTTCAAGCTCAGCCTTGACTACATAGCCAGAGTCTGAAATATTGAAGTCACCCATTGCTGTGTTGGGGTTCATCTATAACTCTATATTTAGTAGTTGTCTTATAAAATTGGATGTACTGAGTACAGTGCATACACGTTTAGAATTGTAATATCCTCTTGATGGATTGTTCCCTTAATTGGTGTGACCTTTATCTCTTCTAACTACTTTTGGCTTGAAGTCTATGTTGCCGGATAGTAGAAAAGCGATGTCTGCTTATTTCCTAGTTTCATTTGCTTGGAATACCTTTTTCCATCTCTTTGCAGATATAGGGATGGTTCAACATTTGCAAATCAGTAAAGGTGATGCATCACATGAATGGACTCAGGGGTAGAAATCATACCATCATCTTAGTAGATGCAAGAAAGGCCTTTGACAAAATACACCATACCTTCATCATGATAAAAGTCCAGAAGAGGGCCGGGCGGTGGTGGCGCACGCCTTTAATCCCAGCACTCGGGAGGCAGAGCCAGGCGGATCTCTGTGAGTTCGAGGCCAGCCTGGACTACCAAGTGAGTTCCAGGAAAGGCACAAAGCTACACAGAGAAACCCTGTCTCGAAAAACCAAAAAAAAAAAAAAAAAAAAAAAAAAAGTCCAGAAGAGACCCAGAATATTGGGAAAATATCTCAACATAAGAAAGGCCATACACAACAAACCTGTAGACAACATCATGCTGAATAGGACCATATAGTTTGTATAACAACCAGTAATCAGTAATATCACGCCACTGAAACTATGTACCAGGATTTTCTTCTTTATTGTCCTCATGTACCTCTGTCACTGCAGAGACTTCTTTTGGGGATAAATCAACTATTATGCCACTCGCCCTCCATGTACAAAAATGCCTCCTATGGTACATAGCAGTAACCTTCCCTTTTCCTAAAGATTTACTTATTTTTATCTTATGTGTGTGGGAGTTTTGCCTGCATGTATGTCTGGGTGCCATGTGCATGCATGGTACCCACAGAAGCTAGAAGAGGGTTCCCTGGGACTGGAATTACAGGCAGTCGTGAGCCACCAAGTGGGTGCTAGGAATGGAACCCGGGTCCTCTGAAAGTCCTCTTAAGCACTGAGCCATGTCTCCAGCCCCAACCTTGGTTTCTTGAAGCAGTGGTGAGCTACCTCCATCTCTGCTCTCCACTCTCTGAAGTTAAAAGGTGAGCTGAGCTAGAGAGCAATCAGAAACGATGCACTTTCAAGGAGTTCTAAGTTACATTCTTTTTGCTTTCTTTATTTTTTATTTCTTGCCATCTCCCTTCTTAGACAGTATGTCTATTAAATAGTATACTGGTTATACATTCATGTAACATAGATTTTCACCTCATCACTTTGAATGTGCTTACCAGTCATCACTTTTCTAATTCTGAGGGGGAAATAAAATGGTAGACCATGGCACTAATGTTACTTTCATTTTGCTAAATTCTCACCACTAAAGATTCTATTCCTCTTGGAAATACGTGTTTTTAGTTAAAAAGATGTATTTGTTTTATTTTATGTGTATGAGTAGTTTTGCTTATAGGTATGTTGTCTGTGTACCATGTGTTCATAGAGGCCAGCAGAGGAGGGTGTTGGTTCCCTGGAACTGGAGTTATAGACAGTTGTGAGCTGCCGTGTTGGTGCTGGGAACTGAACCTAGGTTCTCTGAAAGAGCAGCAGGCGGTCTTAAGCACTGAGCCATCTCTCCAGCCTCTGCTTTAGAAATATCTTAATTGGTCTTTCTGTTTATTAGCATTTTAACACTAAGAAGTATTATATTCACCATCATACTTATTAATCACTTACTGTGATTACAGTAAAACAATCGATCATAAATAGGTACCTTATTGTCTTTGAACTCTGAGTGTTTGAGAAATTTTAGTTTAAGCAATGAACCTTAATAAAGTATTTTCTTACTAACATCAAGGTCCGGCTAGAAATAAATAGGAGTATATTGATAACTCCAGCACTTGAGAAGCTGAGGCAGAAAGATTGCAAGGCCACCTCAGCTGCAGAGCAAAACCCTGTCTTAGAAAAGCAAAAAGTGTATTGAGGCTGGAGACCGGCTCTGTCAGACAGAGAGAAAAGGACACTGTTCGGGGGATGGGAAATAGAATCTGACAGAAGCTGAGCAGGTGGCAGGCTCCAGCAGACCCAGAGAAAGAGGAGACCTTGAGGCTAGGAAAAGCTACTCCCAGTGCCCACCCCCAAACTGAGGACTGCCTCCAGAAGTGGTCCTACTCTACTGGTGAGTCTTTCCACTGAGTTTTTTTCAATTTGGTTTTCTTCAGTATTTCTATCTCTTTGCTGAATTGTAAATACTCTCTTATTTGGTTCAGCTGTTTGTATTCTCACAGAACGAATTCAGGAGTTTACTTGTGTGCTCTGGTCTCTTTGAATACATAACCATTCATTTAGATTTATTGTCAGGGATTTTGTTTATGTCATTCTCTTGGGAGCCATTGCTGCTGGGTGGTTCATTTTTGGAAGAGATTTCTTTTCTCATGCTTCTTCTGTTTTTGTGTTGAGATTTGTGCATCTGGAGTTCGGTCATTGATGCAGTTTGGTTTTTATTTAGATCACTTTTCTTCTTTCAGCAGAAGTGTTTGCAGTGTTCAGGAGGGACTAGGCTGAAGTAGGATCATGGTGGTGTTTTTTCTTTTAGACTGGTCTGCAGTTCACCAGGGTCCATCCTTAGCATTCCCCTGTCTGTGTATTGGTTACTTTTCTATTGCTGTGATTAAAAAAAAAAAAACAGCCACAATAATTATAAAAGAAAAGTTTGTTTGGACTTATCATCCCAGAAGGCTTTAGAATCCATAATGACAAAGACACCATGGTAGCAGGCAGCAGATACAGCAGCTGGAGCTGGAAGCTGAGATCTGAGCGTTCACATCTCTAACCATGAGCAGGAAACAGAGACAGCCAACTGGGAATGGTCCAAGGCTTTGAAACTTCAAATCCCCCTGTGTGGTCCTTTCCAAGTGATGTACTTCCCCCAGCAAGACCACACTTCCGAAACTTCCCCCAACAGTGCCACTGACTGGAGATCAAGTATTCAAGCACCAGAGCCCATGGGGGACATTCTCAGTCAAATCACTACAGCCTACAATGGCAGTCAAGAGTAGGTCCATTATGAAAATACAACTACAAATCGTCAACTACAAACCAATTACCCCCTAAGTGCCAATCATTTTATGGAGTAAAGAGCTACTGGTAACTGTGTTTTAATAAATTATTTACTATGGGTATGACTAGAAAGGAAAATAAAAGAAAAAATAGAATAAGGCTAGTGATTAGTACTGGGTTGATAAATTAGAGGAAAGAGGGGAATTCTAGGACCAAAAAGAGGCAGAGAGCTGAGGAAATTTGTACTAATGGTAGACTGTAGAGAAGGAGAAAGCTATGCAGTCAGATAATGTAAAAGAGTCCCATCTCTCAGGAGGCTGAGACACAGAGACCTTTAAAACCATGGCCAATCTGTGTCCTGTAGGAGGGGAAATGACAAGGGAGTGAGTAAGGAGGAAAGGACAGGTGATACAGGGCAAGAACAGAGCAGAACCAAACTGACTGCTAAGTCGGCATTGGGTATCAAATGAGGGAGGAACAGATATGGGGAGGGGGATCTGAGTGGAGATATACGTATGATGTGGCCTGACAGTGGGGGTTCGGTCTGGAGTCTGTCAGTACATCTTCCTCAGCTCACAGAAGCCTGCCTCACTCCTTATAGCTCTTCTGTGTTGGGTTCTCCCATCTGGGCCTTCCCTTGGCTGATTGCATTATAGATGCTGGTCGAGTCCCTTGGCGATAACTTCACCAGCGGAGTCTCAGATTCTGGACACACCTCTGTCATCCCTTCAAAGCTGGCCTCACCCCTGTGTGTCCTTTCCAATTATTTCCCACATACTGCTTAGAGTCTGTGTAAAGTTCCCCTGTATTCTGGTTCCATCAAGTTTTCAGCTCATGGAATGCTGCATGGTCCTGATCCAAGGTTTGTTTGCTTGTTTCCCCTGCAGTCTAATAGTAGTCTGCTAGCTAGATTTGAGTGTAGAGTCCCCGATACTCACTCTGAACTTCCTGAGTGTGGTTTATGAAGGGTCTCAGGACACCAAGATGCCAGGCAGCGGGGGTCTTTGTGAAGTAGCTTCAGGTGCCCAGTTGATGAGGAGAGTGGAGTTTTCCCCCAGCATTTTCTTCCACTGATGCTATTGTTGTCCTGGGTATGGCTTTTATTTCTAACTCTTTAGAGTGTTTGCTACTGTAAGTAGAGTAAAGATTGTCTGTTCTCTGGCTTCCAGTCTACAGCCAGATACATGAACTTCATCCCTAGAAAGGTTAGAAAAGAGTTAGAATACTTACAAAGTAGATGTTTAAAAATTATTCAAACTAAAGATGTTAATGATTAAATAAGAACAGAGAATGGGGGAAAAGGAAAAGAGAAGCAAGAAAGAGTTGGGGGTGGGGCAGCAAGATGGCTTAGTAGGTAAAGGTGCTTGCCGCCAAGCATGCCAACCTTGGTTCCAAACCCAGGAACCATGTGGTAGAAGGCAAGAACTGACTTCTGCAAGCTGTCCCCTGACGTCCACACGTACACCACAGCATGTGTCTGGACCCTTCCCCTAGCCCTCACAAATAAAATAAACAGATGTAGAGCTGGAGAATTGGTGCAGTGGTTAAGAGCACTTGTTCTTGCAGAGGACCCAAGAGTGATTCCCAGCATCCACATGGCAGCTCACAACCTCTGTTACTTCAGTCCCGGGGATTTAAAACCCTCTTTGGACCTTCCCTGGCACCTGATATGGACATGGTGCACATATATACATGTCGGCAAAACACTCACACATGTATAATAAATCTAAAAATAATTTTTAAATAAAACAAATGGATATCATAAAAAGATAGAGACAAGCACGTGGAATGATGGTAGAAATAATGAGGAAAAAAAACAAATTTAGGCAGAAAGAAAATGCAAAAGTCATTATTTCTTCTTTGCTGAAGAGAGAGAGAGTGGAAATGTTTTGTCCCCATCCCAGGCTTGTCCTTAAGCACTTTACTGGGGTGCTGGGCAGCTGTTTTCTCTCTGATGTCCAAATGGATTACAGCACTAAGGAATATTTGCAGGTCTTTACCTGCCCTGCCCTCCTGCAGGGTCATGCCACCATGCCAGTTTCTAGGCTGAATTCCTATGAGTGTTTTTCTGTGTGCAGACCTGCCAAAACAGGGCACAGAGCAGCTGCTCTCCACTGCTCCAACCAGCTGAGACTAAGGATCACATTACCCAGTCCCCTCCTGGATGCCCCCTCCTACCAGCCAGAGTGTGTTTGGCCCCAGAAATCCCAGAGCAGCAGCTACTTTCCACCAAGTCTCTCTGGCTCTCTGAGAATATAGAAAGTAGTAAGGCTGATCCATCTGCACCAGAGGGTCAAGAGTAATCCTGAGTGCCCTAGCCTCAAGCAGGACACACAGCCGTGATCTCTCCTTTTACCAGAATTTCAACAAAAGTTGCCCTGACATAATCACCCCCATATTCCCTCTTCAGAAAGACTCACATTTTCAACCGAAGCAGGATCTGTCTGTGTGTGTGTAAATCACAGTACTAGTTGCATCCAGGCTCTGAGTGGTCACTCGTTTAGCTGGGGGTCGGGGAGCTGTTGGTCTTCTGCTTTTCCTGAGTGAAAGGTATGAATGTAGGACCTCTCCTAGAATGCAGAATGTAGGATCCCCTTCCACAGCAGTAGTGGGCCAGCTGGGAGATGCAGGGCCTCCCTCTCCAGTGCTCGCTGTGCGTGGTAGGTGCTCCTTCCTGACCTGCATTTCTGCAGGGCTGTCAGCTTTTACCCCACGGAGCCTAGGGAGGTTTGTCTTCTCCCCTACACTTCCCTACTCCCCAGCCATTTTACCTAGTGCTTCAAGGGCCGATAGTTCTGGATTTTACCTCTTTTCTGTCTACTGTTTACTTCCTCCCTTCCTTGTCTTTCCATGCCATCCACACCTCACTGCAGTCATGTACCTGAGGTCTTATTTCAGATTTCTGGAGGCATAGGAAAGTTCTGGGCATCTCTAATCTACCATCTTCTATCCACCCCCCCCCCAGAGGCATTTCTTTAGAAAGAGAAATCGACTGTCATACTAATACACTTCCTAGAGGGTCACTTACTGCTTGTAATGTTTACTTATTGCGTAGTTAATATTTCAGATTTCATTTGCCCACACTGACTTCAAAGGGTTAGATAGCCATCAGTTTAAAACAAGGATCTGGCAAGGATACAAAGTCACTTATTTCTCAAAGGAACTCAGTATATTTTATATGGAACATGCGCAGGTAATAAAAGTGGGTGTTCTATTTTGAGAATTAAGAATGACTGGGTTTTATCCTCACAGGATTAGTAACAAATAGTTAATAGTTCTTTCAAGATTTAATTTTTTTTAAAAAATTCATTAGCTCCAAGCATCTTTCCTGTATCTCCCCAAGGTAGATGTCAAGATGCAGAATCAAAATGCAGCTCAGTACATTTTCCACCAATATTTCACTGGCTTCTGGATGGGGAAATGGGTCTCTAGAGGCGCTTCAATGAACGCTACATTTTCTTTTGACCAGAGGAATTTCTCTTTGTAGTTTTTGTTTATTACAGTTACTTTTTTGGTTATTGAATATGGAATATGTTGTCTTTGTCTGGACTTCCATTTTATGGCAAAGAGTTATTGTTTTGTCTTAGCATCTATTATGAAACTTGCTTGTACTGAAATGTAATGCCATGTCCAGATCGATGCCTTAGGATGAATTAGCTATACAGCTAATAATGGAAAACATAAATCTAAAGAAGGAAACTACTTACATTGTCCATTTGGAAAATGGGACGTATTTTTTGTAACTAGAAATATTGATTTGGGCATAATAAATATTAAGCTCTTCTTTCGGGTTTATGATGGTAAAGCCTGAACATTGTCTTTAATACATATGGTATTCTTTGCATGATTGTATGTGTGCATACATGTTCCTTTGTGTGCCTATGTGAGTACATGTGTCTGTGCGTGAGTGTGTGTGTGTGTGTGTGTGCGCGCGCGTGTGGCGGTCAGATGTTGATGTGGAGTGTCTTCCTCAATTACTGCCCACCTTAATTTCCAAAGTGGGGTCTCCCACTAAACCTGGAGTTTGCTTGTTGGCTAGACTACCTGGCCAGCAAGCTGCAGGGAGCCCCTGTCTCTGCCACCACAGTGCTGGAATTACAGGTGCAAGCTGCTGAACTCTGCTTTTTACATGGAGGCTGGACTCCAAACCCAGGTCTTTCTGCAGTAGGTGATGAACACCTTACTGACTAGGCCATCTCCCCAGTCACCGATATTCCTTATGTCTAGAATATAGCCAAACTTAAAGAAGACATTTAAAAATACAGTAAGACGTCAAAATGAATGACTGGCAAAATATTTTATAAAATAGAAAAATCTACACAATAGATATATTTAAAGTAAAACTTAACTCTCAGCCTCCTACAAGCCAAATGTAGAAGGAAATATGTCAACCACAGCTCCTCCTTCTCCTCCTCTCCCTTCTCCTTTGGAGACAGGGTCTCACTGTGTAGCCTTGGCTCACCTGGAACTCACTACATAGACAAGGCTGGCATTGAACTCACAGAGTTCTGACTAAGACTGCCTCCCAAGTACTGGGACTAAAGGCCTGAACCATCATGTCCAGCCAACACATTCTTCTTGATCAAAAAATTTTTTTCCCTCATTCCTCATGAAGAACTCTATTGAGGAACAACTTGGTGAACTGGAAAAATGCATGCCCAATAAAAATCTTAGTGTTACCTGTAAATTCATGCAGAAGTTGTCCCAAGTTATTGAAGAATCATTTTAAGAGGGAAGACTCAGATATCTCCTTGTATAATATGAGGTAAAATTTTACCCAGTCAATGTAACTATAAGGTTTATGGAATTGAGGGGTCTGGAGAAATACTCAGAGGTGAGAGCACTTGCTGCTCTGGTGGGAGGACCTGGATTTGGTTCACAGCGCCTACACCTTGTGGCCCACCACCTGTAACTCCAGCTCCAGGGAAATCTGATACCCTCTTCTGCCTTGTCAGCACCTGCATACATGGTACACATGTGTAAATTCTGGCCCACACGTATTCACATAATTTTTTAAAAATATTTCTAACCAGCCGGGCGGTGGTGGCGCACGCCTTTAATCCCAGCACTCGGGAGGCAGAGCCAGGCGGATCTCTGTGAGTTCGAGGCCAGCCTGGGCTACCAAGTGAGTCCCAGGAAAGGCGCAAAGCTACACAGAGAAACCCTGTCTCGAAAAACCAAAAAAAATATATATATATATTTCTAACCAGTCGTGATGGCAAACACCTTTAGTCCCAGCACTCTGGAGTCCAAGGCAAATGAATCTCTGTGATTTCGAGACCAGCCTGGTCTACATAGCAAGTTCCAGGCCAACTAGAGTTTCACAGTGAGACACTATCTCAAAAAGAAAAGAAGAGAAAAGGATGATAGCATTTTCAGATGGGAAAGGAGATGCATAATGTGAGAGCACGAGATAAAAGTTCTGAAATGGGAAATAGTAAGTAGATGGCATTGAACACTATGAAAAAAGAGGAGGTTTAGACTATTCACAGGGAATAGCAGAAGGAGCTCACTGAGTGTCTATGTAATTCATTTGAGTTCATTCACTTAACAGGCAAAGATGGCTGGAGAGATGGCTCAGTGGTTAAGAGCATCGACTGCTCTTCCAGAGAACCTGGGTTCAATTCCCAGCACCCACATGGCACCTCACAGCTGTCTGTAACTCCAAGATCTGACACCCTTACACAAACATACATGGAAACAAAACACCAATGCAAATAAAAAATAAATTAATTTAAAAAAACACACAGGCAAAGAAAGCCGGGCAGTGATGGTGCACGACTTTAATCCCAGCATTCTGGAGGCAGAGGCAGGCACATCTTTGCATTCGAGGTCAGCCTGGTCTACAAAGCAAGTTCCAGGATATCCAGGGCTGTTACAGAGAAATTCTGTCTTGAATAAAAAGGGAAGAAAACAAAACAAAACAAACAAACAAACAAAAACAGGCAAAGCAGAAATCACAAGAGAAATAATGGTTTATCTTTAGAGCATCTCTCACACTCTAGTTCTGTAATTCACTGAGAATAAAACTTTAATCTTTTTTTTCCCCTGTGAAATATACTTTTTATTTTTGTTTTTGTTTTTGATTTTTGGAGACAGGGTTTCTCTGTGTAACATCCCTGGTTGTACTGGAATACTCATTGTAGACAAGGCTGACACCAAATTTACAGAGACTCACCTGCCTCTGCCTCCTGAGTGATGGGATTAAAGGCCTGAGCCACCACCACCCGGCTTGACATCATATTTTCATTATACTCATTAAAATTTTTTCTCTGTCTCCTTGAGATTTCTTGTTGCCCATATGTTGTTTTAAAATGCATCGTTTCCAAGTTTTACTGGTTTTCAAGTGTTTCTTTCTATTCTATATTGGAGAATATAGAACACGCCCTTGCAAAGAATATGAGATCTTGTGAGGCTGAATTTTCTATGATGTCAGTCAGATCCAGTAGACTGATGGAGGGACTATCAACCTGTGACTTCCACAGTTCCCTTGGGGATCACCTCTGTCCCCCACAGTTGAGAAGAAAGAGCTGCAGAAGGTTTTTATGACATCATTGCCCTCAGATTCCACTGGTCAGAACTCTGTCACATTGCTTCATCTGATGGTATGGGAAGCTGAGACAGTCTAGCGGTTTGCCCACAAAGAAGAAAATGTGTTTGGAGGAACAGTCAGCAATGGCTCTCTGTTCTCTGGAAGAACTTGTATAAGATAAGAAATGCTAGCATCATGGGTATACAAGTAGAAATTGTAAACTTTTGGGGACCACCAATTACTTTGGGGGAAATTTGTAACTGCTGATTCAATGTAACGAATTTGTGTTCCCTTGGATTTTCTGTTACTTCTTTCTTTTTTATCCCCTTTCTTCTTATTTTGAGTAAAAGCTCATGATTTTATTGTCTTCCTAACAAAATCAGCTTAGAACCAAATTAGCGTCGGGTTCACAATGCTCGCATCTCTTGCTCGCCAGTGCCCTCGTAGACCTGCAGTCCGGCTCAGCACACTCAGGCCTCAGCACAATCTTCCGTGCAGTTTTAACCTTTTTTTTTTTGTGGAAAATAGTCTTAGTCTGTCCATCGTAGCCACTCGGCTTCCGGTCATGACGCCTTTCCCTGAGCATACAAAGAATCCTCACCCTTCTCGTACTGTGTCTCTTTGTGGGGCTGGTGCTAGCCGCGTTTCAATCAGAAACTCCCGCAGGTCTTAGGAACCTTCACTGTTGGAGCGCGGTCAGCACAGGAGGTTCTTCCTGCCTTGATTCACTTTTTAGAAATTTATTTTTTTAGGTATTCATTATTTTAATAATCTTTAAATTTATTAGTGTTCATTATTGATAGCATTTTCTTATTCCCACTTCTGCTGTGTCTGTAATTGTGTTCTTCATTTTTAATAGATTAATTTGTGCTTCAAATTTTTCACGTGGCTATAAGATTAATATAAATTTGTCGATTTTGTTCCTCTTTCCCTGAGTCTCAGTTTTTTTTCTATTGCTGGAGATTACCCCCAGGACCGTACTTACATTAAGGAAGTACTCTACCCCTGGAAGGAATGTGATAATGTAGAAAAGTTTCTAGAAGCCTGTGCCCAGTAACAGCCCATTGACATTTTTCCTTATGTAAATATTCTTTTTCCTTCTTTTTGTTTCAAAATTTAGAACATTCTATTTTTTACAATGTTTAAATAGTAGAGATAAGTCAAAAGAATGAAATAGAAAAAAAGGACAGTAACAAACACCCACACAATCTCCTAAATGAACATTTTTATCATATTAGCTGTGTATCATTTGAAGGATGGAACATTAAAAAGTCAGTTTGTATTTCTCTTGTTCACCCACAGATAATGGCCATCATAAATTTGATGTATTGCTTAAGTATTGAGTGCTGAGTTTGCTGAAGTCTCAATACACAATACATATTTCCCAAATGTTGGGCTACCTCAAATCACCCTGCTCTAAAGACTCAGCTACAAATTTCATTAACGTGTATGTGGACCTGAGCTGTGTGTGTTCTCATTGGTTGAATTGCTGAATTGTAGAGTGTGCATCTATTCAGCTTAATAATGCAGCCAGTTTCCCAGAGCTTCTCCTAAATTGTATTCCCTCCGTCAGTGAATGAGACTTTCAGATTCCTGTTCCCTTGTTAACAGTTTAAATTTTGTCTTTTTCGTTTTCCACATTATATATTGGGTGTAGTCTTCATAGCATTTTATTTGTGGTTTAATGTATACTACACTTATAATTAGTAAAGTTTTTACATGATTATTGGCCATTTCACCATTTTCTCTTAAGTTTCTAGTGTTATCTTCATTTTCAGCACATTAAAACTATTTCCTTTTCATTTTTTATTTTAATTTATTCTTTGAGATCCCATCACTAAATAAATACATGTAAAATTTACATTTTTTTTGTTTTTGTTTGTTTGTTTGTTTTTTGAGACAGGATTTCTCTTTGTAGCTTTGCGCCTTTCCTGGAACTCACTTGGTAGCCCAGGCTGGCCTCGAACTCACAGAGATCCACCTGGCTCTGCCTCCCGAGTGCTGGGATTAAAGGCGTGCGCCACCACCGCCCGGCTACATTATTTATTTTTATTTTATTTTAGAGACAGGGTTTCTCTGTATAACCCTGGCTGTCCTGGAACTCACTATGTAAACCAGACTGGCCTCGAACTCACAGCGATTGCCTTGTCTCTGCTTCCTGGGTTCTGGGATTAAAGGCATGTACCACCATGCCCAGCCCTAAAAGAAATAAGATGTTTAAAGGTTTCTGTTTCTTTTTCGCCTAGATGTGGATATGTGCAAGTGATACAGGTATCTTTGGAGGCAAGATGCATGGGACCCTTGTAGCTAGTTACAGATGGTGGTGAGCTGCCTGATGAGATGCTGGGAGATGTTTACTAGTGAAGAGAATAGAAAAAAATCAGAACACTGTGTCAATTGCTGTCCAGCTTTGGCTCAGCTACTTCTGTGGCATGGGCTCCAACTGTGCCATCTCTAAAGTGAGATCCCTGCATGCTTTCCCAATTCCATCCACGATGCATCCCATGCTGTTCTCTAACTCTGGGTCCTCCCGTTTATTTGGATTGTATAGGACTAGAATTCTGGTTCTCTGATTCCTTGGTCAGTCTTAATATAACGTGTTATATCATTGTAAATTTCACCTCACTTATTTACCTAATGAACTGAGACATGTGCATGAAATGATCTTTTATCATTTATTTGTACAGGTTTTATTAATTACTTAATCTATTTTCTGGCTGCTGGTGCCATTAGTCTGGGAATTGGTTTCTTCGCTTTGGCATCTGCTTTGTGGTTCCTGATTTGCAAACGAAGGTAAGGTTTATTAGAAAGTTTACCTGAAAACTCAATGAAGGGCTTTTTCCACAGCTATTAAATTTAAATCATTATGATGGGAGTGATTCTACAATCTGGGGTTTAGTTGGAGACCCTGTGGTTGGAAAAGACTGCGTGCATTAAATAGCCTGATAGAAGGATTGGAGCAATATAACAGCAATCTTTGTGCTCTGAAAAAATTTGAGGGATTAACAAGTCCTATTTTACTTACTGAAAGACTTGGTTCTGATTATAATCTAAAGCTAGAAATTAGGGGAGAACCTACCAGTTTGGAGGTTAGGACATGACTGAAGGGCAAGACCCCCTTTCTTTAGGAGCCAAGAGAACTGACAGAATGCTCTGATGTGGTCTGAAAATGCTCTCCCTCCAGAAACACACAAAAGATTACTACAAAAGCCTTCTTTTCAACTCTAAAATTTTGTGTTTCTACTTATTTAATCAGCTCAGAATTTGCATTCTGGTATCTAAAAAATATAAGCCAGGCGGTGGTGGCTCACACCTGTAATCCCAGCACTCGGGAGGCAGAGGCAGGTGGATCTTTGTGAGTTCGAGGCCAGCCTGGTCTACAGAGCTAGTCCAGGACAGGCTCCAAAGCTACAGAGAAACCCTGTCTCGAAAAACCAAATATATATATATATATATATATATATATATATATATATATATATATATATATGGTAAGATCGTCTTCCCACATTTTCTCCTAGTGATCTTACCTCAGCAACTGTCTCTGCGCCATGCACAAGTCAGAAAGTATTCATTTGTTCATTGTTTCAACAAATATTTCGTGAATGCACAATAAAACATAAATAATAAAGGAAATATCTGTTAACTGTCTTCCATTGTTGTTGGAATTAGGATGCAGCTGTGAACAAGACAGAAAGATTCTTGTTTCCTACACTGGACAGGAGACAGATAAATGAGCAAACATAAAAGGTGCACCAGGGGGACCTGTACAAGGAGTTTGTGTTTAATCTGAGACTTGAGTTCAAAGAATAAGATTTATTAAACACGCCCTGTGCAAAATTCCCTAAGGGCCAACAAGATGGCTTAGCACATAATAGCACATGTAGACCAGACTGGCTTCGAACTCACAGAGATCCACCTGCCTCCACCTCCCAAGTGCTGGGATTAAAGATGTGTGCCAACAATGCCCAGCACATGATTGCTTTTTAAGAGACTGCTGATAAAAATGAACATGTATTCTTAATAACAAGATATGACAGTTCTGGCTTATATTTTCAAATGACGTTGCTCTGTAGAGCCTGGAACCGACAGGAGCAACGAGAGAGTAGGCAGGCAAATGAGCAGCCTAGCTTTCATCTGTGAGAGCGGAGGCTGCTTTGAACTAATACGACTAGAGGAGACAAAAGAAGGGTCTGGACCTGAGATGTGTTTCCCAGGTGGAGTTGGGACTTGATAGAATGAGTGAAGTGAGGAAGAAGAGTGAGGCGGCAGTGTGAAGGCTGGATACCTGGGATTTTGTCTCAGGCAGCTGAGTGAGTCATGCCATTTTCTGGGATAGAGAAATTATCATAAAGGGTATCCATGGGCGGGGTGTGTGTGTGATAAACTAAGAGTTGTGTGTTCAACGTGAGTTTAAAATCCTATTTACAGTCCAGAACGGGAATACTGTGTTGCAATTGGGTGTGCTGGTAGAAACTGAGAAGCCACAATGGAAGATTAGGTATAGAGATTCCAAAGTCATAGAACTGGATGAGACCAACCAGGGTGTGGTTGTTGAAAAATGACTTATGGCAGCTGGGCCATGGAGCACACCTTTAGACCAGCACTCGGGAGACAGAGACAGGTAGATCTCTGTGAGTCTGAGGCCAACCTAGCCTACAGAGCGAGATCCAGGACAGCCAGGGTGGTTGCACAGAGAAACTCTGTTGTGAAAAAGAAGAAAGGAAGGAAGGAAAGAAGGAAGGAAGGAAGGAAGGAAGGAAGGAAGGAAGGAAGATGACCTGTGGCTGTGCCCTTCACACTACCTGCATTTGGAAACAATGCAACTAAGTAGAGAAAATCAGTATCTAAGAAGAACCCAGAGGGTGGATAGTCAAGGGAGTAGAAATTTAAAAATATTACAAGAAGGAGGTGTGAGCCAGTTACACTGAAATCCTGAAGCTGAGGATGATGAGGACAAAAAAGTGACTCTTTGATTTCGGGAGGTGGAGGTCATTGGTAACCTTGATGAAGTGTTAGTGCAATGATAGATTCTGAGGTTGATCCTTGAGGACAATGATATGTGAGAAAATTGAGAAAAGTATAGATGTCTCTTTCAAGAGGAGTGTGTGTGTGTGTGTGTGTGTGTGTGTGTGTGTGTTTAGAAAACTAATAAAGGGGACAGTAGCTGGAGACGCACATAGAATTGTATTAGGTGCTTTTGTATCACAGTAGCTGAAATACTTGATACAATAACTTAAGGGAAGAGAGGCTTATTTTGGCTCATGGTTTCAGGAGATTTCAGCCTGTCACAGTGGGAAAGGCACGGCCACATTCACAGATGCAGGAGTGTGTGGCATCTGTGGGCCAGAAAGTAGAAAGTTATCAAGCTCCACTTCCTAAAGGTCCCCCAGCCTCCCCCAAGCAGCGTCATCAAAGCATGAGTTTGTGGGTGACATTTCAGATGCAAACCGTAACAAGAGTCAAAGGAGAGATGCTTTTCTTCTCAAAGCAGAGGACACACCTGACAGGTCCCTCTTGTTTCCCACCCTAACACACTTGAACTATCGCCAAGTTCAGTTTTTCCCCCTCGTAAACGGCTCACATCCATTTCAATCCATCAGCCGCTGCACCCTCCACGCCTTCCTCGTCCTCCACACCGACAGCTGCACCGGGGTTTATAGCTGACCCTGCCTTCAATGTCAAGTTCATGTATTCTCCACACTTCAGCCATACGTTTTCCACATGCAAATCTCATCAGATCACTCGCTTCTTCTCTCCCATGCCCACTGTTTTTCAAAGGACTTCCCATCGGTTTGAAGAGAAACCCAAGTGGCCTGTCTTTTCAGGCCCCACGTGATCTGCCCCTTCACACTCCTCACTCTGTCTTCTATTTTCTGTCTTGCTTTTTGTGTTTCTCCTACATGGTAGAACTCTGGCCCTCATAGCTTTGTGTTTGATATTTCATCTGCCTAGAATAACATCTCTTCCACATCTCTCCCTTTCTACCAGATTTGACCTAACCACTAGGCTTACTCTTTAGCAGCCTAGTTCAATCACCCTTTCCTCGGGAAATCCTTCACTGACCGCCCTAGCCAGGTTGATTCCCTTTGTACAAACTCACACACAGCACCTGGTAACTTTCCTCAATGGCACTTCCCACAGCCATAATTTTTCATCTTCTCGTAGTGTCTATCTTCCTTATTAGTACATAAGCTATATAATAGGTCATGAAGGTGATGGTTACAGGTCCTGCCCCTAGCACACTCTTAAATATTTGACACTCAACATTTCTGACATATAGGTTAAATACCTGTTCAGTGGATCGAATTCAATGAGTGACTGGATCTTTTTTTTCTTTATTTTTTATGATTTATTTATTATGTATACAGTGTTCTGCCTGCAGGCCAGAAGAGGGAACTGGATCTCATTATAGATGATTATGAGCCACCATGTGGTTATGTATATAGTGTTCTGTCTACATGTATCCCTGCAGGCCAGAAGAGGGCATCAGATCTCATTACAGGTGGTTGAGAGCCACCATGTGGTTGCTGGGAATTGAACTCAGGACCTCTGGAAGAACAGCCAGTGCTCTTAACCGCTGAGCCATGTCTCCAGCCCCGAGTGACTGGGTCTTAGTTGTTTATATCTTATGAAGGAATCCAATATGATGATCTCTAGAACTAACTTGGAAACTTTCTAGTACCACTGGAAAAATAGATGGCCCCATTATTATTGTTTGGGGGGAGTTAAAACTGAAGAACTTATGTCAACAGGTTGTTAACATCCGTCTGACATGAAGATTTCCTCTTCATGTACATTCCACGGTTTTCACCAGTGTAGAGTGACTTGCACATACAGTTACAGTATCAGCCAGAGTTTTGTCATTGCCCTAAAATTCCTCTGTGCTTCATCTATCCGGCCCTCCCCCTCCCTAACCCCAGGTGACCACTTGTCTTCCCAGGCCTCAGAAGTTCAGTCTTTTCCAGAGTGAGTTCACAGAGTTGCTATCAGATGTCAAATCATACAGAATGTAGCCTTCTCAGACTTTTTCTTAGACAGGGCTTAACTATGTAACCTAACTGGCTTGAAACTCACTAGGTGGCACAGGTTGACCTTAACCTCACGACAATCCTCCTGCCTCGGCCTCCCAGGCTTTGGATTACTGGTGTTAAGTCACTATGTCCAGCTCTCCTCTATGTCTTTTTGTGGCTTGACAATTCCTTTCTTTGTATCATTCATTGTCTGACATCATTTTTTAAAATATTGTTACTAGTCAGGGTTATCAAGAGAAACAGAACTGATAGAATGAATATAGATGTATATTATAGACTATATATAATAATGTGTATGTATATATGTACATATATGTGGGGTTTATAACATACATTATATGTGTATATGTGTGCATATATGTATGTGTGTATGTGTATGTATGTGTGTATATGTGTATGTACATATGTGTGTATGTATGTATATATATGGGATTTATTAGAAAGGCTCACAGGTTAGGGTCTCACTAGTCCAACAATTGTTGTCTTCCAAAGGAAAGTTTAAGAACCCAGTAGCAAGCCGGGCGGTGGTGGCGCACGCCTTTAATCCCAGCACTTGGGAGGCAGAGGCAGGCGGATCTCTGTGAGTTCGAGGCCAGCCTGGGCTACCAAGTGAGTCCCAGGAAAGGCGCAAAGCTACACAGAGAAACCCTGTCTCGAAAAACCAAAAAAAAAAAAAAAAAAAAAAAGAACCCAGTAGCTTGCCGGGCGATGGTGGCGCATGCCTTTAGTCCCAGCACTCGAGAGGCAGAGCCAGGCGGATCTCTGTGGGTTCGAGGCCAGCCTGGTCTACAGGGCAAGATCCAGGAAAGGCGCAAAGCTACACAGAGAAACCCTGTCTTGAAAAACCAAAAAAAAAAAAAAAAAAAAAAAAAAAAAAAAAAAACCAAAAAACAAAAAACCCAGTAGCTGCTCAGTCCAGGAGGCTGGATGGCTACTTTTAAAGGTCTGCAACATGCTGACTTCAAACTCCCGTGTATAAGTGTTAGAGATGATTATCTCAATTGGCATATATAATCATATAATCTGATTCCTGTTTAATAATATTTTCTGTACAATGTTTTCCAGGGAAATATTTCAAGGTTCCCAAGTTAAATTAACTGATGAAAAGCTGAAGCAAAGACCATCCAAACCGAAGATTAAATCTCATTCTCAGTGTGTTTTCATTTCCCGAAACTTTCATGCTGGCCAACCTCAACCACAGGTAGTGTCATGTTTTAAAGCAGACTCCTTGGAGATCCCTAGACCATGTTACCAGCATGTTGTCTTTCCATTAGAAGGCTAATAGGTCCACTATTATGTTTTAGTTTAAGATACAAAAGCATGGAGCTAAAATTTAAATTATCCAAACCAAAGGTTCATACGATAGGAAAACTGGTTTTCTTTTATATTCTGGAGGGTGATAAAATTTTTAAAAGAACAGAAAAATTAAATGAAAATATATTCTATCTCCAGGTGCTTTTATATACCTTTCAGCAAAAAACAAACAAACAAAACCCTACACTCTCCATACTAGGCTTAGAAGAAGGATGAAGATAATGGCGGGTTGGGGGGTGCATGCAAAGACATTCTTGGGACTAGCAGAAAAAAAGAAATTTGGAGATAAGAAATGCTCAGATAACCAGATAGCCCTACCAAACCAGTGAAGTGTAATTTAATTCAGTTTGGCAAAGATCTACTAATCCATATTATGTTTGAAGATCTTGTCCCTCTCCTGCTGGGGAGATTAAGATATTGCCCCTACTTTCAAGATGCTTGTGTGGTACTGATGAGAAAAGCAGACCACAATTAACAATGTTCTGTGTCAAAACAGCATCAGAAGGACAAAGTAGAGCATGGCCAGGGAAAAATGGAAAGCTATGACAGAGCCGAGCTAAACAAATGAATTGATGGTCTAACGGCATTCAGATAAAGACTGATGACAGATAGGACGGCAGGCCTTGGCAACACAGCCTTCGCCTGGAATTCAAGCTGAACTCAGCAACCACGTGTCTAGTAACCATCTGGCAACACTGTTTTGCCACGGAGCCTACACAGACAAAAAGGAAACGGTCCCAGACCTAGATAGACTACAGTCAAGACAGAAGAAAAATGAACTATCAGCTCAATTTGTCCTTTCACCCACAGAAGGACATCCTGGTTGCTTCAAAGTTTGGGCCGTTATGAGCAAAGGTGCTTCAAACACTTTTGTGGAGGCTTTTTTTGGGCATGACTTTTCAACTCACTTGGGAAGATACCAGAGAGAATTGCTATTAATCATACTGTGTGTGTGGTTTTATGAGAAACTGTGTCTATTTCACATCCCCACTGGCCAGGAAGGAGAACCATTCTTTCACGGCGCATCCACATCAGCACTGGCTGCTGTCAGTGTTTTTAGCATTCACCATCAGAAGAGAAGCAGAGGAACTGCTCACAGTCGTCATAGTTCTCCAAGGACGTATGATGTTGAATATGTGTCTAGGGCTGGGGCCAGTTACACTGGGCTCTGAGCTCTGTTTACCGTGATTTATGCTGGTGCTGAGGGGTCAGTACTGTACGAATGTCTGATGTCAGCCAGGGCCGTCTGCACGTCAGGAGTGTTCCTTCTCTGTGTACCACGGGCCTCTGCTGGACACACTTAGCCTTTTCAGTCTGTGAGCTGGACAGAGTCTCTCACCATCCCAAGAGTTCCCAATTCATACCCTCTAGACGGTGAAAGTTCCAGTTGAGTGGTTTCTTTCTGCCTGTTTCACCAGAGGTAGGGGAAGCATCCATAGCACTGAGCTCCTTACAGGCAAACCTGTGTTCATCTTCTCAAAATCCACTTAGCAGGGCTGGAGAGATGGCTGGGTGCACATGAGATGCTATTGCAGAGGATCAGAGATCCAATGCCCTCTTCTGGCCCCTGTGAGTACTGCACACATACAGAGAGGCACACATACACAAAATTGTAAATTAAAATAAATCTTGATTTTTAGTTGTCTGTGTGCAGGCGCATATGTGTGTGGTCTTAGCCAGAGGATTCAAATCCTCTGGAGCTGGAGTTACAGGTGGTTGTTGAGTCACTTGACTTGGACCTGGGTCCTCTAGAAAAGTGCTAGCTGGAGTTTGAAAATGCACGGACTCTACAGTAGTTAACCTCACAGCAGATAGGTGGCTCCAGAAGTTGATTTGCCTGCTGACTTCCAAGTTATATTGATGATATCTGCCCCCAGGGACCAGTGGTGGAGCTACCAGATACCTGCACTTTGGGGCTTCTCAGTGTGTGCCTTCCACACTCTACAGCTGTCTCCTACACCTGTCTCTCAGGCTGGGGCTGTGACAGATTGAATTCAGGCTGTTGACATAAGTAGCTTCTGTTCTCAGGACCCAAGGGTAGTTCAGTTTTAAACAGTATGTCGCCTCTAAAGATGACACTCAGCCTCAGCCATTTGGGTCAGGGAAATCCCTTCCCATTGCTGACCCATCCCACAAGAGAAGTCACTGGTTTTGAGGTTTGTGAGAGCTGTGAATGTAGCCTGTAAATAGGAATGCCAGTGGCTTCTCACCAGGACCCCCTGGATGACCTGTTGGAAGAAGCTTCTGCTTCCCCCTCCCTCTGCTGGGAGCCTGGAGGTGGAGCTGCGTTGGGCTTGGCCTTCCGGTTGATGACTCCCCCTCCTGGTTCTCCACACTTCACCGCTGTGCTACAGCACCTCTTGTGGTGAAGCTCTTCCCTCACTTCCTTTCTTTGGCATACTCTCTGTGTTTACACATCACAGTTCTTCCTCACTTGATCACACTGAAGCAGTTTCTAGTCCTCCGTCAAACCCAGAATCTCTCCAAAGTGGTTTCTTGAGATGGGGTTTACCCCTAATTTAGATGCTATGAACATTGTTGAAACCACAACAAAGAACTCAGAATATTATATAAACGTAGATGACAGAGTAGCAACAAGGTAAAGTTCTCTGTGCTACAGAGAAAGATTTAATAAAAAGATGAGTGATCTATGGTGACCAACCCATGTTGTGGGGGGGAGGTGTGTGCACACGAGCATGTGTATGTTCAATCCTGACCTGCAGTGCTAGTGCTAGTGGCTTGTGTGTGCTAGGCAAGCATCCTACCACTAGCTCTACCCCAGCCCCTTCATTATCTTACTCTAAGAAATTTGGAGCCAGTAAAATGTCTCAGTGGGTAAAGGTGCTTGCAACCCAGTCTGATGACCTCAGTTCTGTGCCCAGGATACACACAGTGTAAGAAGGGAATCAAGTCCGAAAAGGAGTCCTCTGACCTCTACATGTGTGCAATTGCATGAAAGCAAACACGTGAGTGCACACACACACACACACACACACACACACACACACACACACACACAAATATAATAAGAATAAAAAGTCTCCATAGCCATCCAAGCCTTTAGCAGCCACCACCCAGGTCAGTCAGAAGTAGTCCACGCCAAGGCAAGATCCATGTTCCTCTCTGTATAAGACAACATATTATGTTTCAACTTTTATTTCCCAGTAAGTTTGGTTTAGCATATCTCTTCATATCTTTATCATCTATTCTCTTAGTAAAAATATCTCGTTAAATCACTTATATTTTCTAATTGGATTATTTTCTTAACATTGAAATTAAGAGTTCTTCATATATTGTGGAGTCAGGTGGTGGTGGCAAACCTGTGTAGCCCTGGAAGTCCTGGAACTCTTTCTGTAGACCAGACTGGCCTCCAACTCACAGAGATCCGCCTGCCTCTGCCTCCCGAGTGCTGGGATTAAAGGCGAACGCCACCGCCGCCGCCGCCGCCGCCACCACCACCACCACCCTGCTTAATTTCTGTTTTTATTTCTTGGTTCATACTGTTAATAAAATGTTCCAAAAATCAGCCTAACAATAGAGCTCAAGGAGTATATTTACTTTCTCTTTGAAAAGCTTTATTTTCAGAACACTTTTGTTTTGCACATAACAGCTTCATTGAGATGCAGTTCAGTTGCTCCCAACATTTAGAGGTGGCCCGTCTCCCAGAGGGTCATGAGCTCAAAGACTGGCTGGCCCTCAAAGGACAGCACTGAGGTGGCAAGAGCACCCACATGAGTGGACGATGCAGTCTCTCAGAGTGGACCAGGTGTCATGGGTGTGGAAAAGGAATACTGTGCAGTGTATGCTCTTAGCCGACAAGCCATCTCTCCAGCCCTCGGATTTTCAAATAACTGGTTTTCTTTTCTGTTAAAATATTTTGGAAAAAAAAATATTGTAGAAAAAATTTTCTATCAAAAATTTGTAATATTGTATCTCTTACTAATATAAATATATAAATATATTATAGAAGCTATACAAATTTCCTTCATTTTTAAAAAATGCAAATGACTTTTCTTGTAGGCGGAGAAAAGAGAAAGGGAAACATCACAAATAAAAGGTACTTTTTATTTTCAAGAAATTGTTAGAAGTATTTGTGTAGCAAATATTTTCTTAAATCTTAAAGAATCGAGAAGCTATCCTAAATCTTATTTATTTTATGTTCCATTTTATTTTATTTACTTATTCAAAAGAAATATCAATTTACTAGTATGTGAACTGGCATATCTTTTTAAGAAAAAAATGTAGTATCCTGTCTTAAAATGTGAAATTTTTTTTCTTATTTGAATTCAAAGGCATCATAATGGTGACCATGTAGTAATGCCGAGGACTGAAATGAGTCAGAGTATAGGACAAAAACCTTGGGTATTTTGTAGCCATTTAGATATTTATGCCCTGTCTTTATATCTCAAAACCTGTCCTACATAATTTTAGAAATGAATATAAAATGTATTTTAACAATTTTAAATTTAATGTAAAAAAATTTAATATGTTAAAAAGTTAACATGTAAAGTCTTATAAAATGTATTTTAGGAATTTTGTGACATTTTCTAAAACTTAACTTTTGGGTTTTGGGGGGTTTTACTTGTTTTTTTTTTATGTTGTTTTTCATTTTTGGCTTTGTTTGTTTTGTTTGGGGACAGAATCTCACTACTTACCCCTAACTGGCCTGGAGCAATGGTCTCTAACTCTGATCTGCCTTGGCCTCCCAAGGGCAGGGATCGCACCAACACTCCTGGCCACAAACATTTTAAAGTGTCCACTGTGGAGTCTAATAGGAAAAGCGTACAACTTAGTATCTAGGTTGAAATCCACCTTGTGTCTAATTGATGGTGGGTGGTTTCTCTCTGTCAAGGTTTGCTTGTTTGTGAAGTGGCACCAACAATAACTCCCTGAAGAATTGTTCAGATAATAAATGAGATCTGGAATGATAAGACGCTTTGTAGACCATAAGGCTCTATAGAAATACCTACTGGGGCTGGAGAGATGGCTCAGCAGTTAATAGAATCAGCTGCTCTTTTAGAGGACCAGGGTTTGATTCCCAACACCTACATGGCAGCTCACAACCTTCCATAACTCCAGCCCCAAGAGATCCGCCACCCTCTTCTGACCTCCAAGAACACCAAGCACTCACACATAGAAAACAAAATAAATCTTTCTTTTTTTAATTCAAAGCTGGTCTTGATGGCACATTCCTTTAATCCCAGCACTCGGGAGGCAGAGGCAGGAGGATCTCTGTCAGTTCAAGGCCAGCCTGGTCTACAGTGAGTTCCGGGACAGCCACACTTATGTAGAGAGACTCTGTCTCAAGACAAATAAATAAATAAATAAGCAAATAAATAAACAAATAAGGACAGAAAGGAAGGAAAGAAGGATGGGAGGAAGAAGGAAGGTTTAAAAAGAAGAAATGTGCCGGGCGGTGGTGGCGCACGCCTTTAATCCCAGCACTCGGGAGGCAGAGCCAGGTGGATCTCTGTGAGTTCGGGGCCAGCCTGGGCTTCCAAGTGAGTTCCAGGAAAAGGCGCAAAGCTACACAGAGAAACTCTCTCTGGAAAAAAAAAATGCCTCCATGCATGGATTCTTATCACTCACTGTGGACCAAATGGCCTTTTTTTAAAATGATCCTACTCATTGATTTAAAAAAATAATAATGCTATATTCAACTATAAATCATTAAGAAAAAAATTAAGCTTTAAAAAAAATTACAGTGCTGCCACCTGGAGCCATGGAGATGTCTGGGCACAGGCCACTGCCTAGGTCCATGGCCCTGGGGAGGCCAGGATCTGGGGTGGTCAGTGGCTCCAGTTGACACCAAGGCCTCTGCGGATGCCCGGGGTCTGGCCAGCCACCTTGGACCATGTTGATGCCCAAGGGCCATGGGGTTGCTGGGCCGTGCTACCACCAGGGGCCATGGTGGCATCTGAGACAGAACTGCTACTCAGGGCCATGTCTGAGTCCATGGTCCTGCTGCAGCTGGGGTCTGTGGTGATGTCCACGGACTGTGTTAGCATGGAGGTCATTGGAACCATGCTGTGCTGAGCCGTCCCTGCCCTTCACTGGCCCTGGGATGGCTGCCCCTGCCCCTTGCTGGAAACTGCAGCAGGCAAGCTGTCCCTACCCCTTAGGGGAGAGCTTGCCCCTGTACTCGGGAAAGATGGCCTCCACCCCTCACTCTAGGTGTGCACCTCACCTGGGCAGCAAGCACACTAGAGTTGACCCTGTGGTCGGGGACACAGGTGAGCCGACCCTGAGGGCATGAGAGCAGGAGAGCTGACCCCGCCCCCTCCCCCAATCTCCCATGTGGTGGCATAGGTGAGGGAAAGATGCCTTCCCCACCCATTACCACCTGTGGCAGGTGAGAGAGCTGACCCTGGGGTCACAGGAGTAGGAGAGCTAGCCCTGACCCTCACCGGGTTGCGGAGAAAGAAGCCTCTGCTTTCTGCCTGGGCAGCGCACTAGAGCTGACCCTGTTGTCGGGGTCACAGGTGAGCCAGCCCCGAGGGCATGAGAGTAGGAGAGCTGACCCCAGGCCTCTCCGTGCTCCCTACAGCAATCGGGGGAGAGGGTCCTGCACCTTGCCTGGACAAAACAGTAGAGTGGCTCTGGTGATGTGAATGTGGGGGACCCAGATCTGAGGACCCAAGAACAGGAGAACTCCCCCGCCCCTCCTGGCTGTAGGCTGCACTGGGTGAGCTAGCCGTGGCGGTGCTGGAGAGCTCATGCAGGTGGTGACGATGAGGGAAAGCTAGTGAGCAGACCAACCCAGCTACCACCCAGACCCAGAACCAGGACTACGAACTGGCCCACCCCAACATCCACCAGATCTATGAACTGTTAAGACAAACCTACAGATCCAAAATAGCAGGATCTCCATGACACAGGACCACAACAGAATATCCAAGAGGAAGCCCAGGGAGAGCCCATGACTGGTGGTGTAGCAGAAACTAGAGGCCTCGAGCCAGACCAATGACTAGTGGTAATGAACACTTACTTGCCAGTAAAGATGAACAGACTAAAGGGTGAACTGTGACTCAACAGATCACACCACAGTTTCCACGACAAGAACTGTGACTCAACAAATCACACCACAGTTTCCACGACAAGATTCTTCTTTTTTGTTTCTTTATTTGTTTGTTTTTGTTTTTATTTTTGTTTTGTTTCTTTGTATTGTTTGGTTTTTGTTTTTTCCTTTAAATTTGGTTTTGTTGGGGGGGGTGGGCATTGCAAGGGCAGAGGGCAGACGCAAGGGGACAGGGAGTGGGATCGAAATACATGACATGAAATCCACAAAGAATAAAAGTTAAAGAAAAAAAAAAAGATTAAGGCAGGCATGATGGTGCATCCCTTTAACCCTAGCACCTTGGGAGGAAGAGAAAAGATGATCTCTCTGAGTTAGAGGCCAGCATGGTCTACATAGGTAAAGGCCAGTAAGCCACTCAAACCTACATAGAGAAACCCTATCTGAAAAAAAAAAAAAATTTAATGGTGGGGGTGGGGAGGTGTAAGTGAGTTTAGTCGCCCATGGAGTCCAGAAGAAGGTGTCAGGTCCCCTAGAGCTGGAGTTACAGGAGGATGTAAGCCACGTGACTAGAGTGCTGGGAAACTAACTTAAGTCCTCCCCAAGAGCAATGTGTGTTCTTAACCACTGAGCCATTTCTCCAGGCCCGAGACACCTTTTTATAAAAACATTTTTATGGCCGGGCGGTGGTGGCGCACGCCTTTAATCCCAGCACTCGGGAGGCAGAGCCAGGCGGATCTCTGTGAGTTCGAGGCCAGCCTGGGCTACCAAGTGAGTTCCAGGGAGGCGCAAAGCTACACAGAGAAACCCTGTCTCGAAAAACCAAAAAAAAAAAAAAAAATTTTATAATTACATTTCTCCTTTCCCTTTCCTCTCTGCAAATTCTCCCGTGGACCTCTCCCCAGTTTCCTCCTCTTTTTTCATTGTTATTGTCTGCAAATATTTATATGGATATCCATATACGTTCCTAAGCACAACCTGTTCAGTCCCTGTAGCATTGCTTGTGTTTCCAGGACTGACCATCTGATATTAGACATCCAACTGGTGTGCTCTTCCTGGGGAAGAGCATCTCTCCTGCTTCCAGCTTCCCTCGGCTTCCAATAGTTCTTGATGTAGGGCTGAGGCCTTGGGGGCTGTCCCTATCCACTTTGAAATGCCCATGGGTGTCATCCATGTTCAGCTCATGCTTGGGCCATCATGTTGGTGAGACTTCATGGGTGCAGCTTCAGTCACATTCTCACAGCAAACCCCCGGACCCTCTGGTTTTGGTCGTTTTTCCACTCCCTTTTCCACAATGTTCCCTGAGCATTAGGTCTTGGAGTGTTTTATAGATGTATCCATTTGGACTGTGCTCCACACCTCTGAGTTTTGATTGGTTGTGGTTTTCTATAGTGGTACCAGAATTTTTTGTTTGTTTGTTTGTTTGTTTTGTTTTTTCATGACAGGGTTTCTCTATGTAACAGCTCTGGCTGTCCTGGAACTCACTCTGTAGACCAGACTGACCTCAAACTTGGAGATCCACCTGTCTCTGCCTCCCAAGTACTGGGATTAGAGGTGTGTGCCACCTCCCGGCTCTAAGAAACTTTTTAAAGGTACACTGTAGAACTGAGGTTTCCAACCTAATTAGAATATTTTCCTGGATTAGAATACTTAAATATCATGTACTTAATATTGTACAGATGATAGCAACTTGGTGTTTTCCCTTCTAGCATTGTCTTACCCATGATAGCCCTAAAAATACTCTTAATTAAGACTTGTCTGTTGGGCATGGTGGTGCACACCTATAATCCCAGCACTTGGCAGGTGTATCTCTGAGTTTGAGGCCAGCCTGGTTTACAGAGCTAGTTCCAGGACAGCCAGAGCTTCACAGTGAAACCCTGTCTCAACAAAACCAAAACAAATAAATAAATTGATAAACAGATAAATACATAGTCATTCTGAAAAAGCTGGGCATGGTGGTCCACACCTTTAATCCCAGATCCCGAGAAGCAGAGGCAGTCTCTGAGTTTGAGGCCAGTCTGGTCTATAGAGCGAGTTTTGGGGTTACACAGAGAACCTTGTCTTAAAAAAAAGAAAGAAAGAAAGAAAGAAAGAAAGAAAGAAAGAAAGAAAGAAAGAAAGAAAGAAAGAAAGAGAGAAAGGATGACTTGACTTGTCAATATGTAATAGTAGGCTTTTTTTTTAAACAGCCGTCAACTCTGAAGATGAAGAAGTCTGCCTTCCAGACCCCGTTGACCGTGAGTTGCCTGAGATGACCTCAGAAGCAAGTGGCAGCAGTGTGACACCGAGCTTGTCAACGTCAGTCACTAGTTTTTATTGCAGCCGAAGTTTGGAAGCAGCTGATGACTGGGTTTCCAACAATTCCCTAAGAGCCAAGCATTCCCCAGAGCCTTTACTTGGGGAACCTCTAGCAGAAAAGGTGTTGGCATACCTGTCAACCATTTCATTAGAATGGCCTGGAAACACAATGAATAAGACATTTTGTAGCAATCAAAAAGATGACAGCATTAAGGAAATTTTTACACAAACAAATGCAGAGGTTGGCATACACAGCCTTCAGTATGATATTGAATGACTTTTTTTCTTTTGAAACCTGGTATCCAGCGAAATCAGGGGAAGTTGAATCTGAATTGTGAACTTCTGAGCCTCCTACCACGTCCTTACTAATCTTGCTTTTCTTATTCTTTACCATAAAGTGATTCTAGCCCTTACTGGTTTTTATTTTTAATTATTTATTATTATTTTGCATGCATTTGTGTTTTGCCTGAATGTATGTCTGTGTGAGGGTGTCATCCTCTGGAAATGGAGTTACAGACAGTTGTGAGCCACCATCTGGGTGCTGGGACTTGAACTGGGTCCTCTGGAAGAGCAGCCAGTGCACTTAACCACTGAGTCATCTCTCCAGCCCACTTGTATCTTTGCTTGATATTTTGACTTGAGAACTTCATGCAAGGACAGCATGCAATAGACATATACATCCAGAATTCACTTGAGGATTCAGAATTGGTACATCTCTACCTTCAGGGACACCAATTTGTTCTTTTCTTTCTGCGTCATCTGCTGCTACCCTAATCGATGTCGTCCATTTGCCTAGATTACCACAAGTCTCCTCATCATCTCTGCTTCTTCTTTAACAGTTCACTCTTTATACAATGACCAAAGTCATCTTTTGAGACAAAAAAAAAAGTTACCACAGCCTCTTCTTAAAACCTTGTAGCATCTTCATAGTTTACTAAAATACTTCTAAGCATCTTTGTTATATCATACACAGCTTCATATACAGCATTTCCTTCCTGAGGGGTTGATTTCATTTCAAACCATTCTCTTCGGGAAGTCAGCACAATCCGGCCACACTGGCTGGTCTGCTTCTCAAACACTGTTTCCGCCTCGGGCTTTTGTGCTTGCTCTTCCTTCTGACTCTAAACATCTGTTTCTAGAGTTTTGCATGACTGACTCTTGAATATTTCAAGTTCATCTCAAGTATCGGTTTCTAAAAGAGACTTAGGCTGACCATCACACAAAGCAGGATCCAAAAGGACTCAGTAGTGTGGCACTGCATTGGAATTAGAGAGAGGTAGCAGGGTGTCTGTGTGTGCATTATGCGTCTGTATGTTTACTGTTTGTTTTCTCCGATATATCTAAACCCATCTATCCATCCTGTATCTGTTATACTGATACTGATTCTTCCCAGTGATCGTGGACACAGGTAATGCTCGGATCTTGGTGAAAACCGTTATCCACTATGACATTTCTCTGCTGAGAAACGGCTGTTAGCATAGCCAGACCAAAGAAAGCCGAGAGCAATCCTAGCATGTGTCCTCTTGGATAAAGTGCGTGTAAATTGTTTGTACCCAGCCAAAGAGACACCTGAGCCACTATGAAAAGATTCCTCTGTTCACATTAGGGGATATACAAAATAAAAATTTTAAATATTTTTTTCTTTCTTTTTCTTTTTCTTTTCTTTTTTTTTTTAAGATTTATTTGTTATGTATACAGTATTCTGCCTGCATGTGTCCCTGCAGGCCAGAAGAGGGCACCAGATCTCACCACAAGTGGTTGTGAGCCACCATGTGGTTGCTGGGAATTGAACTCAGGACCTCTGGAAGAGCAGTCAGTGCTCCCAACCACTGAGCCATCTCTCCAGCCCAATTTTTAAATATTTTAAATGGTTATGTTTATTATGCACACTGCCGCAGTTTATAATATAATAATATATTGAATCATAAAGAATCCACGAGGAGCTAGAAAAATGACTCCACAGTTAACAACTCTCCTGTTCCTGCAGAGGACCTAAGTTTGGTTCCCAGTACCTCCATCCTGTGGCTCACAATGGTACATTTATTTTCTCTGATATATCTAAACCTGTATATTCATACTCTATCTATTATACTGATAATTCACCCCAGATCTCCAGCTTCAGGAGATCCACCACCATCTACTGGGCTCTGCAGGCACACATAGCCCTGCCCTTCTGCCACACACACATACACATAATTAAAAATCTTAAAAGAGAAGAATCCAAAATGTGGGGCTATGGTGGTACATATCTTTAATCCCAGTATTTGGGGGACAAAGGTAGAGGCAAGTAGATCTCTGAGTTCAAGGCCAGCCTGGTCTAGAGAGCAAGTTTCAGGACTACTGTCTTAGTTAGGGTTTTTATTGCTGTGAAGAGACATCATAACCATGGCAACTCTGTTGCTGGAGAATTTTTCTCCAGCTCCCACCACCAAGTCCCGCCAGTCCCAGAGCCCACTTATAAAATAAACACACAGACTCTTACATTATTTAAACTGCTTGGCCATTAGCTCAGGCCTGTTATTGTCTAGCTCTTACTCTTATATTTAGCCCATTTCTATTAATCTTTACTTTGCCACATGGCTCATGGCTTACTGGTACCTTACATCTTCCTTGTCCTGATGGCGGCTGGCAGTGTCTCTCTCTCAGCCTTCCACTTCCCAGAATTCTTTTCCTTGTCCCGCCTATACTTCCTGCCTAGCCAATGGCCAATCAGTGATTTATTTACTGACCAATCAGCAACACACTTGACATACAGACCATCCCACAGCACTTCCCCTTTTCTTTTCTTAAAAAGGAAGGTTTTAACTTTAACATAGTAAAATTACATATAACAAAACAATTATCAAGCAAGAATTACAGTTACAATATTAAAGAAGAGATCCTATCTATCTTATATTTGTAAGTTTAAGGTTTTATATCTAACTTATCTTTTATTATAACTAAGGAAAATTGTAAGTATCTAGTCTTTAACCACATCAAAGACCTCAGAAGGATATATTTTCTTTCAGGATAAAGATAACTTCGCCCATACCCAGCAGGAAGCAATTTTAAGAATACGACGCCCACATTCCCAAAGAGGTGGTGTGGGGTGGGTGGTTTTTTGGTCTTTTTAATGGGTTTTGGGTCTGGGATAATTTTCATTGTTTAGGGGGGTTGGTTACAAGTTGTTGTCAAGGGTTAGGAAAAAGACTAAGCAGATTAGATTTAAGGTTCTTATTTAAAAAAAAAGAGAGAAAGAAAGAAGAAGAAAAAGACAATTACTAGTTTTAAATACTTTACATTGGATTGGATTGTTTTATATTGTATACAAATTATATATATTGAAATTGATATTGTTAGAAAATGCTATATGTATATTTCTAATTGTACTTATATCGTTCATTTAACAATGCAATTTTCTGATCCTTGAATATTATTATTACCATTAGGATATAAAGAAATGATAGTTAGTAGTTAGACATTACAATAGAACTTGTAGTCATATTAGATATGTTTTAAAAATTGAGCAGATATATTTTAGATAGGTCATCTTCAAACCCTTCAGAGAACTACAGAATATGGCATTTAAAATGTTTTAATAACTTAGAAAATTTTTCTTTTTTGTTATGACTATGAGACATGTCGGCTCCTGGCAGTACCAATCTACTTCAGAGAAAATATGGGCATTGAAGAAACTGCATATGGAGTTAGCTTTCATTGTGGCAAAAGTTAGCCACTGGACAACAAAGTATCCTCGAATCAACTGATGACAAAATGGACAGACAGGACATGAAACAAAGGACTACTGATTCTTGCCTAAACAAACGTGGTTATGGCTTTATCAAAAGGCATCTTCTGAGGCCAGGACAATATGGCACCATCCCTGACGTGGCCTTCGCAACTCGGAAAAGGTACAGTGCCCTTTTCTTCGAAGGCAGATGAACAGGCAGTGGGCCGATGGCTTCTGATGTGCTGTGGAACAGCAGCTGAAACAGTTATTCTTGAAGAGTAACTAAGCTCACGCCTCTCAATAGTAGACTGGCATTTGATAGAGAGATGTGGAGAAGAACGGGATGCTGAGATGAAGCCATATGTACACAGCCAAGAAGAATGGAGAGCTGAACTAAAAAACCATCAACATTTTCCAGAATTTAAAATCCTGAATCATGACATGACATTAGTGGAATTCAGGTGTTTCTGGTGCATGGACTGCTCTTACCCAATGTGAGGTTGAACTGTTGACCTTGTGTACATCCTACTTCACAAATGAGTCTGTCAGATATGCTAAGCCTATATAGGCTGAAGATGATGCCCCAGCATTGCGGAGAAACCTCAGGTGACTGTCCAGGCAGTTGGCTGTTTCTGTCAACTCACAAATTTTTTGGAAGTTGCTTGCATGCACTTTCTGTTTTTATTTTTGTTAGCTAATATTATTTCCTTCTTGGGTCTCTGAGGGAGTTGAAGATTAGTTAGTTATAGTTGAAGATTAGTTAGTTATAGTTGAAGGTTAGTTAGTTGAAGATTAATTAGGATAGAAAGTGAATTAGATACATTTTGGACTTAACAAAATAGGATAATGAAATTATCATCTCTGAATTTGTCAAATACAAATGGACTAGACATTGTTTAGACATTTATTATTTGTATATATTGTATATAGTTATTGTACTTTTGTATATAGTTTTTCTTTTGTTAGTTATAACCTTTTTCTTTTTTTTCTTTTTATTAAAATAGAAAAGGGGAAATGTGGTGGTATTTTACTTGTACTGAAATGTGATTTTAATTGTATGTTAATAAATAAAGTTGCCTGGGGGTCAGAGTTATAGAGCCATAGCAAGTGCGTGGCGGTGGTGGCGCACGCCTTTAAGGACCTGGAGGGCGGTACATACAGGCAATGACAAGGCAGTCACGTGTTTAGTTTACAACCAATGAGAAGGCAGAACATCTAGAGTATTTAAAGACGTACACACAGGAAGTAGGCCTCTTTTTCGGAGAGCTCTCTTGGCTGAAGCAGGATAGCTGAAGCAGGAAGGGTAAGGCTCTTAGTTCTGACCTCTTGGCTTACTTCTCTGAATCGGCTCTGTGTTTCTTATTTAATAAGACGGTTGGTTACATCTACACAACTCTTATAAAGGAAACATTGAACTGAAGTGGCTGCTTACAGTTTCAGAGGTTCAGTCCATTATCATCATGAAGGGGAGCATGGAGGCGTGCTGGAGGAATAGCTGAGAGTCCTACATCTTGCAGGCAATAGGAAAGCCAACAAAGCCACACCTCCTGATAATGCCATTCCCTATGAGATTATGGGGGTCAATTACATTCAAACTACCACACTCTTACTCCCTGGCCCCCATAAGCTTGTAACAATATCATAATGCAAAATATATTTAGTCCAATTTCAAAAGTCCCCATAGTCTATCACGGTCTCATTGATGTTTAAATGCCCAAAGTTCAAAGTCTCTTCTGAGATTCACGAAATCTCTTAACTGTAATCCCCTGTAAAATAAAAAAACAGATCACATACTTCCAAAATATTGTGCCACAGAATATATGTTACCATTCCAAAACATAGGGAAAGGAAAATAGTGAGGAAATACTGGACCAGACAAAGCAAGACCGAAAACCAGCCAGGCAAACTCCAATGTCTGATGTCAAAACACTCTTCAGATCTCCAAATCTGTTCAGTTTTGTTGACTCCAACACACTTCTCTTGGGCTGGTTCCACTCCCTGTTAGCAGCTTTCCTCAGCAGGTATCCCTCGATTCTGGCATCTCTAACATCTTGGGGTCTCCAAGGTAATCCAGGCTTCAACTTCACAGCTTCATGCAATGGTCTCTCTACTAGGCCTCCACTCAGGTACACCCCTGACACATGCCTAGCCTCAGTGGCTTTCTTTAGGCACAGAGGCAAATTTCATATCCCATTTCTTCTATCCCTTGACTCTAAAGCCAGAACCATGTGGTCAAAGCTGCCAAGTTCTGCTGCTTGCTGGGGCCTGGAACATGGTCCCCTCATTCAGTTACATCTTCACCAGCTTTCTGTCCTTCACTGCCTAAGCTTGGCTGTCCTGAAACTTGCTCTGTAGACCAGGATGGCCTCAAACTCAGAGATCCATCAGCTTCTGCCTTCCCAGTGCTGAGATTAAAGGTATGTGCCAGCACATCTGACTCTAAACTTTTTTTTTTAGTTCCTTTCCACAAGTTGGAAAACTAGCTGGGTGGGATCTTGCCCTGAGGTCACCACTCCCTTTATTCCATTTCTTAATCCATTTATCTCCTTGAACACAGGATTTAGCTCTATTCCACTTCGTGGTGCTCATTTTCTCCTCAATTACATTTTGTAATTTACCCTGCTCAGCTTGCTCCTTTTCGTTATAAATCTTCATTAGCGTTACCACTGAAAACCACATGATAGAGTCTATCCTAGGCTATTTTGAGATTTCCTCTGCCAACAGAATTAATTCAAAATTCTTCACTTTAGCCTCAGGCAGACTGTTGCAGAATATTTGTGTACACTGTGAAGATGTGTCTTTGCCAAGGCACCTCTGACTGGTTTAATAAAGAGCTCACAGCCTGGTCTACAGAGTGAGATCCAGGATAGGCACCAAACTACACAGAGAAACCCTGTCTTGAAAAACAAAACAAAAATAAATAAGTAAATAAATAAATAAAATATTTATTTTAAAAAAATAAATAAAGAGCTCAATGACCAATAGCTAGGCAGGAGGTATAGGCTGGATTTCCAGGGAGAGAAAGGAAAAGGAGGAGGAATCTAAGCACATGGGAGACACCAAGAGACATGGAAAGGAAACAGGAGATGCAAGATGTAAGAGAGGTAATGCCATGTGATAGAATATACATTCATATAAATGGATTAATGTAAGTTATAAGAGCTAGTTAGGAACAAGCCTAAGCTACAGGCCAAGCTTTCATAATCAATAAGAAGTCTCCATGTTATTGTTTGTGAGCTGGCAGCCCAAAGAGAAACCCAATACAGCAGAGTCTTCAGACAAAAGCAAAAAGGAGCCACTTTCTTCACCAAAATACCACAAGAAAGATCCTTAGGCATGCTAAAATTCTTCTCCTCTGAATCTTCTTGAGTGAGCCCTCAACAGTTCAAATCACTCTTAACACCTCTGTCTTCCCTACTCCTACTAGCATAGCCCATTAAGCAGTGCTTAAAGCATTCCTCTGCTTTCCTCCAAACAAACACATCACAGCAATACCCCAGTCCCTGGTACCAACTTCTGTCTTAGTCAGATTTTTAATTGCTGTGAAGAGACATCATGACCATGGCAACTCTTATAAAAGAAAACATGTAAGTGGTGGCTTACAGTTTCAGAGGTTCAGTCCATTATCATCATGAAGGGGAGCATGGCTGCATGCAGGCAGACATGGTGCTGGAGAAATAGCTGAGAGTCTTATATCTTGCAGGCCACAGGAAGTTGACTGACACATTGGGCAGTATTCCGAACATAGGAAACCGCAAAGCCCACCCCCACTGTGACATACTTCCTCCAACAAGGAAGCCACTCCAATAAAGCCACACCTCCTAATAGTGCCACTCCCTATGGGGCCAATTACATTCAAACTACCACAGCTACACAGAGAAACCCTGTCTCAACAAAACAAAAAAGAGGAGGAGGAAAAAGAAGAAGAATCCAATCAGGACCTGGCGGTACACATCTTTAATCCCAGCACTCAGAAGGCAGAGACAATCAGACCTCCATGAGTTCAAGGCCAGCCTGATTTATATAGCAAGCTCCAGGCCAGCCAAGCTACATCATGAGACCATGTCTCATAAAAAATAAAATAAAGAATCCATGAGCCCATGCTGACATTTTTAAAAATTTATAGAGACCATCTTAGTCCGTTCAGGTTTCCATAACAAAATAGTATAGACTATGTGGTTAATAAACAGCAGGAATGTTCTTCTCCCAGGGCACTGACAGAGGTGCCAGTGAGGATATGTTTCCTGGTTTATAGAAGGTTGTCTTGGGTTTGGGGGTGTAGCTCAATGTAAAGCATGCATTTAGCATGTATGAGGCCTTGAATTCAATCCTCAGTACTACCAAGAAAAGGGAAAAAACTAAGAGCAAAGGAGAGAGAAAGTTGTCTTTTTATTGCATCTGCATTTGGCTGAAGACTCAAGAGCTGAGGCTTCCTCCTCCCCAGTCCTAGGACTTTGGGTACATGAGGTTAATGCTCTACCACTAAGCTATATCCCAAGCCTCCAAGAGCAGTGGTTCTCAATCTTCTTGATGCTGTGACCCTTTAATACAGTTCGTCATGTTGTGGTGATACCCAACCATAACATTATTTCGTCGCTACCTAATAACTGTAATTTTACTACTGTTATGAATCAAATGTAAATATGTTTTCTGATGGTCTTGGGTGACCCCTGTGAAAGGGTCGTCTGACCCCCAAGGGGTCCTAACCCACAGTTTGAGAACCATTGCTCTAGAGCCTTTCTTTAAAAAACAAACTAACTTGGTATCCCAGATTGGTCTCAAACTCCTGCTATTCCTGCCTCCACCTCCTGAGTGCTGGGACTATAGTCCAGTATGCCATCATACCTGGCTTTGGGGTCTTTTTTATTAATCCCATCTATGAGGACAGAGCCATCACAACCAAATCACTTGCTAGTCAATGGCAGCTAGGATTTCAGCATACAAATTTTGAAGGCCATAAACACATAGCCAGCATCATTCTACCTCTAGCTCCCTCAAATCCATGTCCTTCTCACATGCAAAGTTCATTCAGTATATCCCAATATTTCCTAGTCTTAAGTCATTCCATTATCAACCCTAAAACCCAGGAACCTGCAATGTAGATCAGGAATAGAACATTCCCATAACATGGGAGAGGCCCTAGGTCCAATCTCTAGCACTCAAAAAAGGAGGAAGAGGAAGGGAGGAAGGAAGGAAGGGAGGAAGGAAGGAAGGAAGGAAGGAAGGAAAAAGGCCAAAATCCAAAGTTTCTCATAATGTCATCAAAATCAGATGTGACACATCCCTGTAAACCCCAGCACTAGGAAAGCTAAAGAATTCAATCTCAAAGTCAGGCTGAACCATTTAAGGAGTACCAGGCTCAATCAGATGTGGGTGAGATTCAAGGCACTCTCCATACAGAGGCAAAGTTCTTTCCAGCTATGAACTCATAAAAAAGCATCATATTGGGGATTTAGCTCAGTGGTAGAGCTCTTGCCTAGCAAGCACAAGGCCCTGGGTTCCGTCCTCACCTCTGGGGAAAAAAAAAAAAGAAAAAGACAATTACTAGTTTTGGGGCTGGGCGGTGGTGGTGCACGCCTTTAATCCCAGCACTTAGGAGGCAGAGCCAGGCAGATCTTTGTGAGTTCAAGGCCAGCCTGGTCTATAGAGCGAGATCCAGGAAAGGTGCAAAACTACACAGAGAAACCCTGTCTAGAAAAAACAAAAAACAAAAACAAACAAACAAACAAAAAAGAAAGGGCTGGAGAGATGGCTCAGCGGTTAAGAGCACTGGCTGCTCTTCCGGAGGAGCTGTGTTCAATTCCCAGCACTCACATGGCAGCTCACAACTGTCTGTAAACTCCTGTTCCAGAGGATCTGACACCTCCACACAGGCATGCATTCAGGCAAAACACCTATGTACATAAAATAGGAGAAGAAGAAAAAAAGCATCATATGCTTCCAAAATACAAATACAGAATGGGTATAGGATAGACATGTTCATTCCAAAGGGATAAATAGGAGAGAACAGAGACTGTCAAGTGTGTGTGTGTGTGTGTGTGTGTGTGTGTGTGTGTGTGTGTGTATGTGTGTGTGTGTGTGTTGTGCTGAGACATATATACAAAGAGAGTGGAAATGGGTCACATTCAGTCCAAACTACAAGTCAGAGCTCTTAAGGCTTGTTTGGATTCCTTTGGCTTTGTGTACTGCCTCCTAGACCCCCATAGCTTGGCAGAAGGTGCTGCTGGGGTGCTTTGATTGGGATCTATGTGACAGAGGCTCTCTCACGGGCTTCTCCCCTACTAAGTCTCTACTTCATGCCTTGAGACTCTTAAGTTGAAGCCACTCAGGGTTCCTGGTAGCTCTATCTGTCAGCTTATAAATGAAGACAGTCACATCCCCTCATCCCATGCCTCCTATATGCCTTCAGAAGTCAGACTGCTGATACTATCAAAGTTTCTGGTCTGTGCCCTCTGGGGGGAAAAAGCCACTATGGCTTGTACTACAACTGGGCTCAGTACTGTAGGTGGAGTTTTCCTGTCCTGACCCCTTGCTCTCAAATAATCAACAAGGAGACAAGATTACTTATAAATGCTCGGCCAATAGCTCAGGCTTGTTATTAGCTAACTCTGTCATTTAAATTAACCCATATTTCTTATCTATGCTTTGCCATGTGGCTTGGTACCTTTTCTCTATACGGCATGCTCATCTTGCTTCTCCCTGTGTCTGTTGGCAATTCTGCTGACTCTGCCCTTCTTCTTCCCACCATTCTCAGTTTGGCTTTCCCACCTAACTTTATTCTGTTCAGCTATTGGCCAGTCAGCTTCTGTATTAAACCAATCACAGTGACAAATCTTCACCGTGTACAAAAGGTTTATTCCATAGCATTTCCCCCTTTTTGTCTAATTAAAAAGCAAAGTTTTAACATAGTAAAATTATATACTATAAAAACAATTATTAAGTAAGAATTACAATTACAGCCAGGTGGTGGTGGCACACACCTTTAATCCCAGAACTCAGGAAGCGGAGGCAGGCAGATCTCTGTGAGTTCAAGGCCAGCCTGGTCTATAGAGTGTGTTCCAAGACAGGCTCTAAAGCTACACAGAGAAACTCTGTCTTGGAAAAAAA